>NC_136331.1:7472458-7899958 GCF_964198595.1 Lampetra fluviatilis
CTTGTACGAGCGCACGTCGGAAAGGCTGTAAAACAAAAACGCGCACTTAAGCACATTCCCTCGGTCCTGCATTTTGCCAAAGCGGTTTCAGGCGAATGGCACCGCTTCAAAAAAAAACCAGCACAGCCAAGGCCCCAGCTCCGATAATGGGGGCGATGGGGCCTCCTCCGGAGCAACATCTTCGCTCTTGAGCGGTTCAAATGCTAGGATGGGGGCCCCCCTTGGCCAAAGTCGGTACGATCACTGCCCACAGCAACTGGTGGAATCGCTGTCCAAGGTCCTGGCCTCTGCCCATAAAGGCGATGTTAGTGCTTGCCGCACGGTTAGCTGTTGGGTTCATCCACCCACCGCCTATAATTATTTAAAAGGCGGCCAATTTAGGCTGCTCATTGCGATGCTAAGGAATGGTTGTTGTTGTTGTTTTTGTGTCTGTTTGTCCATCTGTCCGTTCGAACGTGCGTTTGTCCGTGCGTTCGTCCATTTGAGGACACTCGCCCCAACACGTGTTCTCGGAAATGATCTCAAAACCCATAAAAACCCATACAAACCCATACAAACCCATACAAACCCATAAAAACCCATATAGAAGTTCACTGCGACTTCGGCGCACAGCTCTGCCATGTGCGTGTTGTCGGGTTGGTGTCGCGTGGAGTGTGTTGTAAGGGAATTTGTTTCCATTGGTGGCGTAGTAACTACATTATCAGTGGTGTAGTAACTACATTATCAGTGGTTTAGTAACTACATTATCAGTGGTGTAGTAACTACATTATCAGTGGCGTAGTAACTACATTATCCGTGGGGTAGTAACTACATTATCAGTGGCGTAGTAACTACATTATCAGTGGTGTAGTAACTACATTATCAGTGGTGTAGTAACTGCATTATCAGTGGCGTAGTAACTACATTATCCGTGGGGTAGTAACTACATTATCAGTGGCGTAGTGACTACATTATCAGTGGCGTAGTAACTACATTATCAGTGGTGTAGTGACTACATTATCAGTGGCGTAGTAACTACATTATCAGTGGCGTAGTAACTACATTATTAGTGGTGTAGTGACTACATTATCAGTGGCATAGTAACTACATTATCAGTGGTGTAGTGACTACATTATCAGTGGTGTAGTGACTACATTATTAGTGGTGTAGTGACTACATTATCAGTGGTGTGGTGACTACATTATCAGTGGCATAGTAACTACATTATCAGTGGCATAGTAACTACATTATCAGTGGCATAGTAACTACATTATCAGTGGCGTAGTAACTATATTATCAGTGGCATAGTAACTACATTATCAGTGTAGTGACTACATTATCAGTGTCGTAGTGACTACATTATTAGTGGTGTAGTAACTACATTATCAGTGGTGTAGTAACTACATTATCAATGGCGTAGTAACTACATTATCAGTGTCGTAGTGACTACATTATTAGTGGTGTAGTAACTACATTATCAGTGGCGTAGTGACTACATTATCAATGGCGTAGTAACTACATTATCAGTGGCGTAGTGACTACATTATCAATGGCGTAGTAACTACATTATCAGAGGCGTAATAACTACATTATCAGTGTCGTAGTAACTATATTATCAATAAATGTGTCGTTAAAACCCGCCACCACCCGACATAGCCAAATAGTAGGGGTTGTCACGTAAACAGAACGTGCCAATTCGTCACTGGTACAGCAACACCGGTGTGTTGGAGAGCCAAGCCACAACATTTACAATCTGAGTCCGACGTTTCGCCAATAATTACAACCAGCTTCACCAGGCGATAGCCAGATTTGTGGAGAAGTCCACCTGTTTCGTTCTTGTATAGAGGCGTTGATGTGGTGACCACGCTTTTACGCTCTTGCGCAGACGTGTGATGGGGCTCCAAATCGTCGCTTTGGCGACACGCGGAAGGTGGGGGGGGGTGAAAGGTGGCTGGGCAAGGCACCCCCTGCCCCCACGATAATCACGCTGCTGGTTTGCATCCTTCAAAGCTGCGTTTCGGTTTGTTCGACACTGAATTAGCCTGGCGGTGGTGTCTGTGCACGTGTCTGTTTGTACTCGTGCAGACCCGTGGAGGCAGCAGCAGCAGTAGCAGCGAGGGTTGTTGGATCACAGCACACGGATGATCTTGTGAAACTCCCTTCCCGTAGGCGTCGAGGTGGTGCTTTGCCATGGCTTGTCCAGGAGACGGCAGTTACAGCAAGTGTGGACTAATGGCCATCTGTTTCCATCTGCACTGGGATAGAGCGTTGCCCCGTTGCGCAACGCGAGAGTTTTTTTCCGCGCGCTCAGTCAGGCTCTTTGCCACTTCTGTAATCAACACAACCCATCGTAGATTAATTGGCTGAAAATATCTTTAAATGAAATAAAAAATCAGCGTAGCAGCACGCACTTCCCTCCTGACGAAACAGTCATAGGACTCAGCGTGGCTCTTCCGGGATAATCTAGATTTGAAGCTTTCGTGACTGCAGGAATCCATCCTCTTTGGTTCTTTCGGTAAAGTCACGTAGGTAGAAAATACTGGGAGGGTTTCCACACATTTATAAAACAGTCTGCCTCAGCAGCAGACCATGCTTTCCCACATGATGATGGACGCTTGTGTTGCGCCCGAAACGTCGTGATTTATTAGATTTTATACCCACGTGACTTTACCGAAAGAACCAAAGAGTGTATCTCCCGGGATAATTAAGTAAATTGTTATTCTTACTATTATTATTTTCCCGGAGAAGCTTCCAAAGCACGTGGAGTGAAACGTTGATCATCACTTGCATAACAACACGTGGTGGTCTTCTTGGTTCTTTCGGTAAAGTCACGTGGAAGGGAAATAATAAAATAATAAAAATAAAACATAATAAAATAATTCTCACGACGTTTCGGCCACAACGCAAGCAGCCATCCTCAGGTGAAGAACAGGTCTGTCGGAAAGACAGCGTCTGTCGGAAAGACAGCATATGTACGCGTGTGTGTGTGTACCTATAAAGGCTGGCACTGCACACGAGGAGGTGAATGGCCAACACCACGCCCGGCCGCCTTTGTCTCCCTAGTGGCGATGCTCGCGAACAGCACTTGCCTCAACAGTCTATTCAGGCTATACGGAAGATCTTTGTTTGTGTATGTACACGTGTGTGTATGTACACGTGTGTGTATGTACACGTGTGTGCATGTACACGTGTGTGTATGTACACGTGTGTGTGTGTACACGTGTGTGCATGTACACGTGTGTGTGTGTACACGTGTGTGTATGTGCACGTGTGTGTGTGTACACGTGTGTGTGTGTACACGTGTGTGTGTGTACACGTGTGTGCGTGTACACGTGTGTGTGTACACGTGTGTGCATGTACACGTGTGTGCATGTACACGTGTGTGCATGTACACGTGTGTGCATGTACACGTGTGTGCATGTACACGTGTGTGTATGTACACGTGTGTGTATGTACACGTGTGTGTTCAGGAATGGTGGTGCGGTGCATGGTTGGTTCAAGGACTCAGATGTCGACCTGGGTTCAATTCCTGCTATCGATGCACAGAGAGATAAACTCAAAGGGAATATAACATAGCTTTCCCGAAGTTATGGTTAAGGTTTAGCTGATTTATTAATATTGTTATTTAAATTTTATAGATTTTTTTGTTTTGTGAAGGATCGTAATTTATGCACAGGCGCCTTGGTTTCAGCAAGGGGCCTTTAAACTAATACAAGTTTCGAACGAATAAACTTTACCATTAACAACTCTCTCACACATATCCTGATAAAATATATATTTGTGTGTGTGTACTTAGAGCGTGCGGGGAGCGGTAGTGTAGCGGTTAGCGCGCTGCGCTACGAACTCGGCGACCCGGGTTCGATTCCCTCTTACGGCCACCAAATCATAGACCTCCTCTAGGTAGACTCAGCCTCAAATTAGTACCTGCTACGGTGTCTAAACATCGCCACCGTTGGAGACAAAGGCTGCCGGGCGCAGTTTGTTGGTCACCCACCCCCTCGTGTGACACCTTCATAGGTGCTATTCGCGAACAGAACTTGCCCTCACAGTCTATTCAAGGCTTCCTGGGGGATTTTTGCCTTTATTATTGTACATCGTGTTGTTTTTGTAAATTACGGAAACGTGACCTTTATTAACATTGATGGACATCACCAAACGTTGGAACGGGCAGGCAAATTACAGGAAACAGCAGCAGCAGCAGCTACGGCACTGCAATTACACAGGGCACGCCGATGCTGCTGCTGCTACATGCCGGCTGACGATATTTCCCCAAATGCCATTGCAACGATAACACATCATTAGGGTCCCCCGCAATCCGTGTATTAATAATGAGATTATAATCGTCCCGGGGAGAAAAGGTTAAATGGATAATTATGAACTGGTGCGGGAAAACGACCCCGGGCCTTTCTCCGCGTATCGCCACTTAAATGCGGGGACGCAAATTTTCAAGAAAAAAAAAATCCACCACCAACAAATGACACACACGCGCGCTCGGCTATTAAAATGCCAACTGTGTAGGGTTATTTTTTCTCCCACTGCCATTTAGATGCTTCGTTAGTTTTGTTGTTGTTGTTGCTAAATACATTATTCCTGGCGAGATGCAGCAGTGCTCCCCATGCTGCACACTACGCAAATTCTCAGCGGGGCGAGCGCTTGTGTGTGTGTATGTGCGTGTGTGTGTATGTGCGTGTGTGTGTGTGTGTATGTGCGTGTGTGTGTTTGTGTGTGTGTGTTTGCACTCCTGGTTAGCGCACTGCGCTATGAACCCGGCGACACGAGTCCGATTCCCGTTCACGGCCAACAACAGTGACGATTATCTGAACCGGTCCCGGGCCTCCTCTAGGTCGACTCAGCCTCAAATGAGTACCTGGTGCGATGTGTAAACATTGCCACTAGGGAGACAAATGCGGTCGGGCGTGGTGCTGGCCACCCACCCCCTCGTGTGCCGTTCCGGCCTTCATAGGTGCTCGCTAACAGCACTTGCCCCTACAGTCTGTTAAGGCTATATGGGGGATCTTTATCTTTGTGTTTGTGTGGGGAGCGGTAGTGTAGAGGTTAGCTATGAACCTGGCGACCCGGGTTCGATTCCCGCTCACGGCTAACACCAGTGACAATTATCTGAACCGGTCCTGGGCCTCCCCTAGGTCGACTCATGCCTTAAATGAGTACCTGGTGCGGTGTGTAAACATCGCCACTGGGGAGACAAAGGCGGTCGGGCGTGGTGCTGGCCACCCACCCCTCGTGTACCGTTCCGGCCTTCATTGGTGCTCGCTAACAGCACTTGCCCCTACAGCTTGTTAAGGCTATACGGGGGGATCTTTATCTTTGTGTGTTTGTGCGTGTGTGTTTTACTCACAACCCTGCACCACGCACAAGAAGACAAACTAAATACATCCCATCATTAAACCGCCAATTAATGGTGTGAATCGCAGCAAATGTTATGCCGGCAATGCGCGAGCCGACGGTTTTGAGCTAAGCAAAGGGAAAACTACGGCAAGTGGAATGTTTTATGAGCTGTGTAAGGTTATGTTTGTTAGTCTCGACGATTATAAAAGGTCACGAGAGAAAAAAACAACAGTGGGAGTGGGGGCGGGCAGACGGAGGAGTGAGACGAGCGAGTGAACGAAGTTTTGCCCAGGCCAAATAGTTTTTGCAGCGAGTCTCGCCTTCAGATCGGATTGGTGCGCCAAGCAATGCAAGTCGGCGTGTCGTTGTTCTTGTTTGTTAAAATTGTTTTACTTTTGCATTAATATATATGGGAAAGTTATTAGACATGTTTTGTCCGTGTTACATTTTTACGTAGTTTTGTCGAGTATTTCGTTTTTTTGTCTGCGAGAAAATCCACCCACAATGACCGTCAAATCTCAAAAGTTAAGCGGAGATAAGCCTGGATCGTTACATGGATAGGGCGACCAGCAAAAATAGGTGCTATAGGCTCTCCCGGGAGCAACGTTATGGGCAGCAGTTGCAACCAAAAAAATCGAACGTTGTATTGTACTATGCTCCAACATCTATTACCCCTCGTGACTTCACCAATCCGCTCTGACCAGCGTGGTGAAGTATGGTCAAACAACTCACAGAGGGGCCCACATACCCTTATCTATTACAACAGATCAGATGAAGTAATTTGATTGAGTAATATAATATGTTACAATTGATAAATTGTAACGAGGGTTGCATCGCCAGTAAAAAAACTAAGTTATGGGCGTGTGGATCAGTGGTGCAGTGGGCCGTATTGACATCTGCGAAATAGAGCTTCATAGCTCATCGGATTCCTCCAGTATAAATACATATTCTGATTCTGTATGTGCTAATCGGAGGTGCGGTAAACTGCTCGCAATTGGAAGGTTGCGAGTTCCACTCCTGGTTACGGGGGGGGGGGAGGTGGACCCAGCCCCATCATCCCTCCGGGGCCGCTAAAACGAGTACCACTTTGTGGCGAAGTCAACCAGTGGGTAATCGTCTGGATAGACTCACCCCCGCTATACGTGTGAGTAATTACCATTCGCTGGCTCTGTGGGGTGGGCTGTGAATAGAAGATGATCACCAACACCACACAGTAGGAACTCCCCACGTGGTTTTGTCGCGGGAGAGGGGTGCGGAGTGAGGAGCGGGAGTTACGGAGTTGGTCTCTCGAGACGGGGGATTGGGGGAGCGCGAGAAGTCCGCGGCGATATGGAGAGGCGAAGACGAGATCGTACACGACGTGTGGAGATCCACGACCGTCGACTCGTACGTTGAGTCAAAAAACTTTGCATCGTTACGTTGGGCTGGACACTCGGACGGGCGGAGCAATTAGCACGGTTGGCTACGCACGCTGCGATAGAAGTTCAACACACACACACAGACAGACGTACACACACACATACAGATGTACACACACATACAGACGTACACACACACACAGATGTACACACACACACATACAGACGTACACACACACACACATACAGACGTACACACACATACAGACGTACACACACACACACACAGACGTACACACACACATACAGACGTACACACACATACAGACGCCGTTGGACATACGCTGGAAGGCAGCGCGCATACGCCAGAGGAGCGTTGTGTTTCAGCAGGCGCCGATATAAATCACGCGCAACGAGATGGTCCCCTACCCTCGCCGCTGTGGTGATGGCGGTGGTGGTGATGATGATGTAGATCCGTGGTCGAGGCAGGTGCCACCCCCTGTGGCCTCCTCCAGACGGGATGGTTGTGGTGGGGGGCGGCGGTGGTGCGGAGCGGAGCGGCTGGACAATAAATCAGGCCACGTTACATCCCATTTACAGTTTCTGGCGAGTACGAGGATTTAGGGCACTTTGTTGCGGCGGGATGAAGCGTCCCAGTCGCGGCCACTGTGTTCGCAACCATCGCAAGCGCAGCCTCTCCACGTGCCCAGGGGAGGCGCGCGCCGTGTGTGTGTGTCTGTGTAGGGTACACGTGTGCACGTGTACACGTGTGTCTGTGTGTACACGTGTTGGGGAACGTCGGTGCAGCGGCTAGCGTGCTGCGCTACGAACCCGGCCATCCGAATTCGATTCGCAATCACGGCCAACACCCAGTGAAGATTATTTGAACCCGGTCCTGGGCCTCCCCTAGGTCGACTCAGATTAAAATTAGTACCTGGTACGGTCTGTGAATATCATTGGGGAGACAAAAGCAGCTGGGCGTGGTGTTGGCCACCCACCCCCTCGTGTTCCGTTCTGGCCTTCATAGGTGCTACTCGCTAAAAGCACTTGCCCCAACAGTCTGTTCAGGCTATACGGGGGATCATTGTCTTTTTTTGAGCATGTACACGCGTGGGGGAGCGGTATAAACCCAGCCACCTGAGTTCGATTCCCGCTCACGGCCAATACCCAGTGATAATTATCTGAGCCCGTTTCTGGGCCTCCCCAAGGTCAACTCCGGCTCAAGTGAGTACCTGGTGTGATGTGTAAACGTCGCCACTGGGAAGACAAAGGCAGCCAACCCCCCCCCCCCCCCGTGCCGTCCCGGCCTTCTTAGGTGCTCGCTAACAGCACTTGCCCCAAACCTCCTGCACACCAGGCGAGGGAGTTAACACCTCGCCACCGCAGGCGCCCACATTGAACCGAACAGAAATATTCTCGCTCTCAACTGAGCGCTGTGTGGTCTCAATGGGCACCACCGAAGCCAAGTCGCTGGACGTATTAGCAGAACGATGCATCGAATTGTTTTCATCAATCTTGATTTGAAGCTTTCGTGACTGCGGGAATCCATACTCTTTGGTTCTTTCGGTAAAGTCACGTGGTTATAATTTAGTTTTATTTCATTAAATTTCTAACTGCGTGACTTTACCGAAAGAACCAAAGAGTTGTGTTATCATCATCATCATCATTATTATCGTCACGCTTGTTCACCCGCGTCTCAACACTCGTGTCTGTCCGCAGTCACGCTCGTTCACGCTGTGGTCTGTGGTGGGGCAGCAATCGCAAACATCGTCAGCGCACGATGATTGTCATCCATGCGTGGTCATCGTTCAGTGAAAAATTATATTATAAAAAAAACACCAACTACATCGCTTGGAAAAAAAGAGACCTAGGCAATATTAGCAATATTTGCGTCTTTAACTTCCTTTTCGCAAAAAAAACACAATTATACTTTCTCACAACCCACAGTGCGCAGATCCATGTGCGGCTCCCATCCACCGATAACCATGTTTGTTTGTTGAAGTACAGAGTTAGCCTGATAACTTTAATCAAAATTGTCTTATGGTTGTTATTGTTTGACTTGCATCCCACTGGGATTTTTGCACACAGCGTTGATATACGGTGCTTATTTCTAGAAGATTTTGCTGTTTTTTTCCTGGATTTTTCTGTTGCGCTTTGTCACTTCAAGATGTTTCTTTGTTCACGTTTTTGTTTGCTGCGGTTGCACCCGAGTCACGAGCCGCATGGCTCACAGGGCTCCACCTAATAAATGCAACTGAAACCTCCTGGCACGGCGCTCGAACGCTAGGTGGCAGAGATGCAGCGACGAAACGAGACCGAGGCGGCTGAGACGACGGAGGAGGAGGAGAGGGGCGCTCCCTCCTCCTGCTGCTGCCGCTGTGCGCCCCGTTCAGAGCCAATTTCACGCTCCTGTCTCTCGCCTTAAGGGGGTGGAACGCGGCCGGGCGGCGGGGTGGGGGGGGGTGTCAGCTCGCGACACCACGCGCGACACAATCGACACAAAGGCCCCCATTATCGCAGCCTCATTCAGATTTATTTACCGTGCCAAATTACGCGCGGTCATCTTTCTGGCATTACGTACGGACGGGGGACAATAAATCAAGTCCATTAGTGCTAAGATGGAGTGGGGGGGGGCATGGGGGGCGGGGGGGGGTGACGGATTGCCCCCCCCCCCGCTACGGGAGAGTGGAGGGCGGGGCAAGATGCCGCACTTCAAAGGCGCCGCCCGGTGACTCTCCCTCGGCGCTTGCCCCCCACGGACCGGCGACAATGGGGCCCTTTCGCTCGGGATGTCAGCATATGTTCGGGGTTAAGTTGACCCTCGTTGATAAATTGCCGCCGTGAACGAGTCCAGAGAGAAAAAGATCGATTAATAACGGTGGGGGCCGTGCGGTGGTGGTGGTTGCTGTGGTGGTGGCGGTGGCGTTGGTGGCGGTGGTGGTGGTGGTGGTGGCAGTGGTGGTGGCGGTTGTGGCGGTGGCGGTGGTGGTGGTGGCGGTGGTGGTGTTGGGGGAATAGAGGAGATGGGGCCGGCGTGCGTTTAGGGTTGCCACCTGTCCGGGTTTTTGTTTTCCATGAATCGTCACCCTTTGTTGATGTGGCTATCGCGGGATATCTCTAAGTGACAGTGCAAGTTCAGCTTGCGTCACAGCAACAACAATACTAAGGGGGGCGGCTGCCTTCCTCAAATATCGCTGAGTGTTCCCGGGACGTTTAAATCTCGAGGTTTAGTTGTTGTTGTTGTTGTAAGTGGCGTAGCAATGAGGCGCTCGTGACAACGCATCCACGTGCAGCTCTCCCCCCACTCGCACGAGTATGACAAGATGTCCTTCTCCCCCTTCGCGTCGATGCGTCCCGGATTCTTGCACTTGAGAGGTGGCAACCCTGTGTGTGGAGGGTGAAGAGAGAGGGGGGAGGGCGGAGGCCCCCACCTCCCCCACCCGCCCCCGTCAGCACCCCCACAGCCCCCACCCCCGCCACCCCCCCCCCCTCTCACTGTTGGCCCATCAGCAGCGGTGAATATCCCGTCAGTGGCCATTGTGCGCCGTGGAAAATCAGAGATGAAAGTCGGAACGGGACGCTTAGCGTGCCGAACAAAGAGCGCGCACGACCCGTGGGGGGTGCCCACTGCCCGTGCCCCCCCTTTGCCCCCCCCATAACCCCCCCCCCCCACCACCACCACCCCCCCCACTGTGCAGCGACATCCAGACGGTAACGGAGCTGGGTTTTGTCTGCTGGGTCTTGACACAACTTGACGCCCCAGCGCGAACCGCAGGGACAGGCGTGCGGGTTTGAGGGAGAATGGCTCCCCTTTCATTCCCATGACAGGTTGCGTTGCGCGGTGCCGGCGGGGAGAACAAAGACGCGAGGCTACAAATGAAACTTGGAAGTACGTGGGAAATAAAGAGGATATAATTAAGACATTAGGGGGCAATTAGAGGGGGGCGGGCGGGCGCGGGGGGGGAAGTTTCGCGCATAACCGCGGCTCGAGCGAGCGAGCGAGTTTGGTGAATGTTGAAATTAAGATCGGACGCCTGGAAGGGCACTCGCGCTTAATACATAACTTCTCAAGCCCTCGCCGTGATTATTGGCACCGCCATCCTTTTGACTCGGACATCAGAAGAGATGAAGAAAGATAAGGAGAAATAAAAAACTAAACGGGAGCCAACTCAACAAAAACTCCCAAAACCACGTGTCACTCTGCTCCTCTGGGCCCACGTGGCTTCGCTGCAAGCCATCTCTGTGCCAGGGCGCTCTTTCTCTATCGTGCTGTGACGGTTCCACCTGAAGACGGAAGCTTGTGTTGCCTCCGAAATGTCGTGATTTTTATTTTATTTTTATTTTACTTTTATTAATTTTAATTTTTTACCTACGTGACTTTACCGAAAAAAACCTAAGAATATGAATACTTGCAGTCACGAAAGTTTCAAATCTAGAACTTTCTCTATCTCTCTGTGTCTCTCAAGGTCTCTCTACCGCACCTCTCCTCCAACCTTCGTACTACGGAGTTCATCTAACGACTTGCTGCTGCTGCTCGTACCGTGCACGACTAAGGCTGTCCACTCAGGCTGAGATGAGCGTTTTTCTCCTTAGCAGACGCAGTAGCAGCCGTCTGGACCCCCGCCCCCTCTCTCTCTAACACTGCTGCACCCAGGCACAATCATCCACATTCAAGTGACAGCTCATTATTCTATGACCTGTCCAGGCTCTTAGATGTCCAGGCCTTCACCTATTTCAGCTCTCAGCTGTTCAGTATCTCACCTGCTCAGGCCCTCACCTGTTCACACTGTCACCTGCTCAGTCTCTCACCTGTTCACGCTCTCACGTGTTCATCCTCTGACCTGTTCAGCCTCTCATCTGTTCATGCTCTTACTTGTTCAGCCTCTGACCTTTTCAGCCTCTCACCTGTTCACGCACTCACCTGTTCAACTTGGCGTACGAGCAACTCGTCGTTATTTCGTGGTTATCGTTCGGTCATTTAACAAATATATAAATAATTGCTGAGATATTTTTTTTTTACATATAAAACCCACTAATTAAATTCCGCAATAAATAGCGATCACCCGTTTCATTAGTGCTTAGCAATGACGAGTCTTTGGTAGGAAATGAAGGTCTCGCAAGGCGTCATGACATCATCGTTTTCGCGTGTCTCCTGTAATTGATGTTCTTAATAGAGTGTCGTGAGTGGGCGTGCGTGCGTGTGTGACTGGGAGCACGTGCGTTGGAGGTGCTACAGAGTGTAAACAATGTGCATTGGACATCTGTGGAGCTAAGGCACGTTGCAGAGTGCAAGAGCATCGAGTGTGGATTAATAGTCGGTGGGACAAATGAGAAATTGGTGCCACCTAAGGTAGCAAAACGTTAATAACAACGACGCGCCCTCCCTCCCTCCCTCTCTTTTTTTTTACGAACAGAGGAAACAAGAAGATGCTCGGTGTAGTCGGCACTTTGCTTCGTTCATCATTTCGGTTTTTTTTCAATGCTTTGCTTTATGTGCCCCGCCCCCCTTTTTAAATGAAATATTTCACGAAAGATTTCAAGCTCTGCTCCTTCTTCTTACCCTTACCCCTCTCTCTCTCACCCCCCCCCCCTCTCTACCCCCCCTCTTTTTCTACCCCCTCTCTCCCTACTCTATGTCTATGTCCCCCCTGTTTTCTATGTACATATTTTTGTACTACGACAAGTGCTGCATCTGCACCCAGCCCTCCTCGCAGTCCTACGGCCTCATATCTCCCTCCCTCTCTCCCTCCCCTCAACTTTGCACCTCCGATTAGCACGGTAGGCCGCGTACGGTGCGAACAAAGTTCAACAGACACAACATGCGCAACGCGCCGTCGCACAGTAAAGCCTCACTGGAAGAGAGAAAGATGGGGGGGGGAGAGATGGTGATGATGATGAAGCAGACACGGAGCCGTCCAGAGGGTCCGTCGAATCGGGGGCGACTACGTGGGCATCTGCCCCCCCCCACTTATGTAGCAGCAGCAAAACAAAAAGTCCATAGTTGTACTGTACTACGTTCCAGGTAAGGCCCCCACACTGAGCTACGTTACTCTTTTTTTTGGAAGCCACATGGCCATCACAAATGACAGCTCAACGAAGGGGCTCGTGCTCACGTGGACATTACTAGCGACAAGCCACATTGCTCCAAAAAACGCACGCTGATTCTAAATGTCGAGCTGGGGCAAAAACGAAAACATCCAACAAATAAAACGGAGGAAATATCCACGCGACCCACCCGTTCGTAGAATCGAAGCGACCGTCCCGGGCCCTGAGAGCCCCCTATGTAGCGGCAGCCACGTGGTCAGCCGGCGTCAAAGCCCGCCCCCACCAAACTTAATTTGGAGCTTTCGTGACTGCAGGAATTACTCCTTGGTTCTTTCGGTAAAGTCACGTATAAAGATAAAATAATAAATGAGATACTAGCATACGACGTTCCGATTGCAACACAAGCAATCTTCATCAGGTATAAATGAAATAGAAACACTAATCTAGTATGCTTAGAAATGTAATGTAATACAACAGAGTCGGATCAACACCCTACCTGGTTGATTACGTTCTTCCTGAGAATGCTAAATTTGAGAGAGATATACAACACAGAACCAGAGACATATAGACAGACATATAAGCAGACAGATATCACAGAGATACATAGAGAGAGAGACAAACATAGGCACATAGAGAAACCACGCCTCTGTGTCGTCAGATCTCATAGGCTAAGCAGGATTGAGCCTGGTTAGTTACATGGATGGAGCGACGAACAAAAGAGGTGCTTTAGGCTACTCGCAGACCACGTTGTGGGCAGCAATGCAGCAAAAATAAATCCATCGTTGGACTGTACTATGCTCCAAGATCTATGCTCCCCACCAGCACGACCACGCCTTCACCAATCCGCTCTCACCAGCGTGGTGAAGTATGGTCAAACGGCCCACGTGACGACGTGCAAGGCATGAAGAGGCCCGCATACCCTCATCGATTACAATCGATCATATTGAGCAATTTGCTTGAGTACAGTAATTGGTTTCAATGGTTAAACGGTAATGAGGGTTGCGATGCGCGTGTGTTTTATGCTCTGCGGTCCTCTATATATGAAGGTGTTATCGGGCAATCAGTAAGTAATGAATGGGTGTTTACATCTTCTTGGTTCTTTCGGTAAAGTCACGTAGAAGGAAATAATACAATAATAAAAATAAAACATAATAATGTTTCCTTCTACGTGACTTTACCGAAAGAACCAAGAAGATGAATCCCTGCAGTCACGAAAGCTTTAGATCGGGTGTTTACATGTTTAAGTAAAGAGGAGGATAAACAGAGGAGGGGGGGGAGGAGAATAAGGGAGCGGAGGGGGAGGGAGGAGGAGGTTAAAGAGACGAGGAGGAGGAGGGAGGAGGAGTGGATGAATATCTCACGCGAAGAGCCACAATTTAATTATCACGTGGCCGCAATCTCGAGGCACAGCATCACATTCCAAAGGCTCGCTCGCTAACACGGGGGGAGGGGGGCGTGGGGGGGGGCTCCTACAGAGCCATCGCGCGGAGCCACGGAGAGCATTCCTGTACGATCGCCTTCCCATATAACACCCCCCATGCCCCCCCCCTCCAACCATGCCCCCTTACCATGCACCCCCCCCCCCATTATGCCCCCCACCATGCCATGCCCCACCCACCAAGTCCCCCGCCCACCATACCCCCCCACCATGCCCCCCCGGCACCATGCCCCCCCCCCCCACCATGCGCCCTTCCCCCACCACCTCCCCCCCACCATGCCCCCCCCCACCATGCCCCCCCCCCCACCATGCCCCCCCCACCACCATGCCCCCCCCCCCCCCACCATGCCCCCCCACCAGGCTGGACCTTTCCCCTCGACGTAATTTAAAAAAATAGACCGCAACAGCTGCCAGGGGAATGCCCGAAGCGAGTGACAAAGTGTGACGTCGAATGGGAGTCTGGCTAGAAGAGGGCGATTGCACTCTGCACGCGTGGTGCGTCGTTGTTGTTGTTGTTCCTGCAAAGAAACACTCAAAAGGCAACTCTTTGTAACCAAATCCAGCATTTGTTGGCACCAGCTGTGGGCGGCAGAGATGCTACCCGAGTTTGAATCCCGGTAAATTTCAGCGGTTGACACTAAACTTAACAATTTTTTTAGTAACTTAACTACTTTTTTTGTTTAAAGCCCACTGAGCTATATCGCTCAATTCCAGAAGCGGACTGGCTATCTCGACCGAAATGATTCATCATCACGTGGACATTCATAACAGCCAAATGCTCTAAAAGCCTGACGTGGATTCTAAATGCGGAGAACTAACCACGCCACCACGGAAAGAGCGAGAAAGAAAGAGACATGCACCCTCCAAATACACAGCAGGCGTCATGGTCGGGATGTTACCCACGACCCCCTGTATACCGGGCGAGGTAGTTGACATCTCACCAACTGCAGTGGAAACGCGACTGGTATACTCAATGCAGGCCACGACGGGCACTGTTCAGGGCGCTTCCTCTCCCCATTCTCCGCGCTATCCGCCGAGGGGCAGTGAGTGAACGTGGGCGGCCGCTACCGCCGCTGCTGCCACATGGCGAACCGGGTTCACACCAAACACAAAGACCCCCCCCTCCCCCGTGTAGCGTTAACAGACTGTTGGGGCAAGCGCTGTTTGGCGAGCACCTCTGAAGGCCAGCATGACACACGAGGTGGTGGGTGGCCAGCACCACGCCCGTCCGCCTTTGTCTCCCGAGCGGCGATGTTCACACACCGCACCAGGTACTCATTTGAGGCTGAGTCGACCTAGGGGAGGCCCAGGACCGGTTTAGATCATTGCAATCGTCACCGCTGTTAGCCGTGAGCAAGAGTCGAACTCGGCTCGCCGGGTTCGAAGCGCAGCGCCCCCTAACCGCTCCACCACCGCTCCCCACAGGGCTCACAATGGGTCACTTTCCACGTTCGCATTTGCACCACTAGGGGCTGAGTGTTGAACTACTTTTGTTGGAGAGCGCTCTGCAGTATCGGTGCAGACCGAGGCTGGCTGGGGAAATTCCTCCGCGTTTGGTGTGTCCAGTGGGAGGAGATGTGATGTCCCTCGCACGATTACGTAGGGGGACTTTGGTTCGATCCTAGACCCTGGCGATGCCTGTTGTATATTTGTAGTGCGCGTGTTCTCTCTCGCTCTCTCTCTCTCTCCCCGCGGTGGTCGCGTGGTTTGTTCTCTGGGTTCCTCTGCTCTCGCTCTCCTCCTCCTCCACATGGAAAATCAACACGCGGTCAGATGATTTGGCTGCTGCTATAAATTCCCCACGTGATGACGACGATGATATCAGCCGCTTGGATGATGAGCTCAGCTATGAATCGCGCGTGGACAGGTAGCCTCTGAAAAAAAGCTCATAGCTCAGTGGGCTTTAACCGGTAAATAATAAAAAATAGTTTACCTAACCCCCCCACCCCAACCAAACACACGCGTTTCTTCAAGGAATGCAGTTTGGCCAAACATCCAAATGTATAGGACCACAGAACTTGGGCAACTGTTGACGTCAGTTCCGCATTGTGATTCTCGCACGGAGGTGCAAATGCACAATGAACGACGACGCGGTACAAAAGCAATTTCGCAATTACAATCAACAACGTTGGCATTTATTATTCACCGGAGTTAAGTTTGGTCCCCCGAAGGGCTTAATCTACATCGTTATTATTTCATGGGCCAAGAGTGAAGTGAAATTCAAAGACACGGGCACGCGTGCATTTATTTGCCAGTTGGCATGTAACACGTGGGCCCTCTCTCTCTCGCTGGTAAAATGTTTCCATCTGTAGGGGGGGGGGGGCAAGCAGGCAGAGGGCTGTGGGGGGGGGTTACCATATTCAAACAGCTTTTGTAAGAGCATTTTTCAGTGATGACGATAGTTGCAATACACCTGAGGGTGATCTTTGAATGTTCACTAAAAGTCCCCTTGACGTTTATCAAGTGAATAGCCCTTCATCAATCCACTGCTGGATGAAGCCCCTCCCTGCCCCGCCGTCTCCCCCCCCCGCTCCACCCCGCCACCACCAACCCCCAACACCTCCCCCCCCCCCAACAACCATACTTCACCCCACGCCAGTCAGTACAGGATGGGGAAGAAGGGGGGGGGGGCGATGATCGGTTACGAGATCGAAACGCCGAGATCAGATCTCGGCGTACAAACCAATGGCGAGGATTGAGGAACCGGTGACGGCCGTAAGAGGGGTAACACGTGGGGGTTAGGGGAGGGACGGGGAGGAGCGAGGAGAGAGAAGAGGATGAGTGAGCAATGCAGACAAGGCGAGGCTTCAAGAGAGGAACGGAAAGAGATTAAGGGGCCGTCCATAAATGACGTCACGCGATTTTGGACGATTTTTGACCCTCCCTCCTCGTCACTCGGCGTCACAAAAAGTCAGACCCCCCCCTCAAATAAGACGTCAAAAAGTTCTGCCCCCCCCCACAAAAAATAAAAAAAAACATGCTTCAAATCGCTTTAAACTATTGTCATTGTAGTGCGTATTTAATGTGGCACTGCACTCTGATGTTGTAGGAGAAAACATTTATAAAAAAGTCTATTTTATTAAGTAGAACGTGTTGTCCATATGTATTTAAAGTTGCGCATTTTGATGTGACGTCACATTTCTCAAACCGTCACACATCGTCACAAATGTCTGACCTCCCCCACCTAGGTGCGTGACGTCATTTATGGACGGCCCCTAAAGAGGATAAGGAGGGGAGACTGCGTTAGTACATTTCTCAGTCTAGGTCTACCAACACTCTGAAGGAGACTGCGGGGATGTTCAACACAGCCACGCCCGTGTCAGATCTCGGTTACAAATCAATTCCTGCTCCTGCTGCTGCTGTTGCGGCTGCCACCCGATCACAGATGAGAAGGCCTTATCCTAGACGGTCAGGGTTCAATCACGGACAGTTGACAACCAGAGTCACGTGACGATGCTTTATGCATCGGATGAGAGAAAATACGGAGCGACCATTTACTCTGAGATTTGCAACTAAAAACGTGTACCCTCGTCCAGTGATATTTTGTTTACAAGAATAACATTACCATAAACAACCGGGCCACGGCATTGGCGAGATGTTAACTACCTCGCCTGATATACAGGAGGTAGTGGGTTCTATCCCGACCCTGACGCCTACAGTATATTTGAAGTTTGCGTCTCTCTCTCTCATCATCATCACTGTGGCTAGGAGATGTTAATTACCTCGCCTGGTATACAGGAGGTCGTGGGTTTTATCCCGACCCTGACGCCTGCTGCTGTGTATTTGGAGTTTGCGTCTCTTTCTTCCCGTGACCGCGTGGACTTTTCTCCGGGCCCCACCGGGTTTCCCCCCTCCACATTCAGAAACAACGTCGCGCGTTTGGAGTATTTGTCCGCTATGAGTTTCCACGTGATAATCCACTCCGTTGAGCTATCATCTGTGATAGCCAGGTCGCTTCTGAAACAACAAAAAATAAACATCAGTGGGCCTTACCTGCTAATATCAAAACAATAGTTTAAAATAATTTTTAGCAACTCAGCGGCTTCCTTCTCCTATGTAATGATGCAATCTTCACAAGAGGATGCATTCGTGTGCCTGTGTAACGGTGGGAGGAGGAGGAGGAGTAGGATGGGGCCTGGAGAGAGATGGCTTACGCAGGACAAAGGCTGCCACTGTTCCCTCCCGTATCAAGAAGGCAGCTCGCTTTTCGGGGGACTGACTTGGCTCGGCTCAGTTGACAAGACGTGCTTCAATAATGCATTCCAGAGACCAAGATCCCCACGTATAGCCTGAACAGGACGTTTGGGCAGCCTGTTAAGGATAATTAGAATTCATTGTCGTTTTACAGAGGAAATGCATTGCACCGTTCAGTTATTTTTTTCGTTCGTAAAGGATGATGGCAGTGCAGAACAACAACTAAAATTTCACATTTAGGTGGTTCAAGCCAGAAGTATTTTTTTCAAGTATCATTCAAGTAAGGTGCTCACCCGAGTCAGGAGTGGAGCCCAGGACCCCCTCGCTATGAGGACACACGTGTTAGCACTGCGTGTCATATCGCTTATCGCTATCGCACCAATTTGTGTTAATTTTTTGTCCAATAATCTCTGTTGCATGTGGCGCAACTGTCATGTTCTATGTATATATAAACAATTCGATTAGATGTTCTGTAAATGTTCACTTATCTTCCTTGATAGTCTTCAGGCTCCAGAGCGAGTCTGTTATGCTGCGTTGTAGCAGGCAAGTGAGTGGACGCTGCTGGGGCTGAACGATTAATCGATTTCAAATCGAAATCGCAATTTGAAACAATGCAATTATCAAATCACAAAGGCTGCGATTTTTTTTTATTTAAAAAGTTTTATAACTTTCTTATTGGAATTTTTTAAAAATATTATAACTTTATATTTTTTACTTAACAATCGTTCTATGTTTGATTGTAATATTTCGTTTAAAACATTTTAATAAATACATGTTGGAAACAATGCATATATTTTAAGTTTCTCATTCCTTGCATTAGAATATATAGAGCAGTTCATATTGTGATGGTATCATGTGGTAATTCTCCACCACATGTTTTAAATCAATTACACAGTGAATATTGAGCTGAAGCTTGACTTAAACAAATGTAATCGCAAATCAAATCGCAATATCTGCCGCGGTGTTAACGGTCGCTACGCTGGACACTGAAATCCAGAGGTCACCAGTACGACCTCCCGGCGCGGCACATTGAAACAAAACGTGTGCAGGTGTCACGTACAAACATGTGTACCCCATCACACTGTGGTCGATGGGCACGTCTCAGTGTGGTGGGGAGGGTTTCAATGTGGTTACCCGGACCTTGTCAACAAGACTCTGAGTCTGGCCCAGTGTGGAAGAGCAGGCCACGTGGTATTCGATCCGCTCAGAATATCCACAATCGCCTCGTTGACCTCTCTCAGAGCGCCTCCACAGACCTCCTTTCTACAGGGGGGATCTGTCTGCCAAGGCATTGGCTTGAGCAAGACATCATTGCAAGGGGGCTGTAATTGTACCTCGGCTTGTACTCTGCAGCCAACTCCAGGCGACGGTGCGTCCGAGGGCGAACGTGTTTTGTTATTTAACCCGAAATGAACTCCTGCGGCGCCGACTGCACACTCAGCATCGCCCTGCGGCATTGCTCGCGGCGCGGTTCAGAGTCGTAATCTCAGAGCAGTGTTTCAAAGAATCGGAATAAAAAAAATGTATTCATGCTGAAAAAATCCGATGAGCTATGAAGCTCATTATTTTTCAAAAAGAGATGTCCAGTAAGGGCGGGTCAGAAAGTTATGACAACAAAAAATAAAAAAACACGCTCGGGGTACAACGTATAGGAAAAGTAATCAAATAACTTTAAAAAAGTATAAACATGAAACGAAACGATTATATTTTACCAGGTAAAGCCCACTGAGCTATTTGCTTATTTTTCAGAAGCGACCTGGCTATACTTACGAACGAGTTCGGTTCCAGAGGTCTGTTCGTAAGTCGATTTATTCGTAAGTTCAACTTTACTCCTGTCGATCCCAAACATGTTGCACGGCATCTAGACTGAATACGGGGATGGTTTTAAAAGTTGTAGGATCTCGTGTAGATGATGATCCCACTGGTTCTTAACGTTCTGTAGATGTAGATGCCACTGGTTCTTCACGATCTCCAGATGCAGATGCCCCCACCGCCGTCTATTGCGCTGCCGTTGAACTTACGACTCTCAGTCCGAACAGGCAACTGGACATACGGACCAGGTTTGTTCGTATCTCTGAAAGTTCGTAAGTCGAGTGTTCGTAAGTAGAGGAGTCTCCATTATCTAAACAAATGTTTGCCGACGAAAACATTTCCCCGGACTACACAGCGCCCCTCCTCCGTCCCACCATCCCTGGTGACAAAACACATTCAATTTTCTCTCTAAATAGCAGTCATACAAAATGAGTCATATTCTCGCAACATTAAAAAAATACATTGTAAACGCAGTTTAAAGTTTTTTTTTCTTTTTTCAGGGGGAAGGCTTTTATAACTTAGGGTTAGGATAATTCAACCAGGGTAGTTTACCAATTTTTTATATTATTATTAATTAAATAAATATAATGAGTACAAATATTAATTTACGTCCGAATCAAAAGCCATCGATAAACGTCGTCATTATTGTCCGGATCAGCCTGCAGGAACCGTCGCGAACCACCACCGCCACCACCACCACCTCGGTGATCTGGAGACCACATTGAGAACCACTGGACTCGAGTGAATGGAACGTGGTGGGGGGGGGGCAGAGAGAGAGGGGAGGGTTTGTGGGGGAGGAGGTTGCCTGGCAGTCATCGAAACCCTCTCCGTGGCATATCGGGACGTGCACGTGTGTGGTGTAGGGTGTGTGTAGGGCGGGGGGGGGGTCTGGGTGCCAACCCACGCTCACCCCTTCCTCGCTCGGCCACTGTGGAGTCCAGCCTCTTGCTGCTCTGGCTGCTGCTGGCTGCTAGGGCAGAGGCGTGTGGTTTACATTAAGTCTAATTGCTTCCAAAAGCAGGAATGTTTTGTCACAAAAAGTCCACCGTGGCTGGCTTTGCTTTTGGGTTTGGTGCCTTGGGTTACTTTTCTCTCTCTCTCTCTCGCTCTCTCGCTCTGCCGGAAGCGATTTGGGAAACGTGACCTACGTCAGTGCCTACCCCGTCGTTTGCTGTTGCTGCGTTTGCGGATAATTATTTGTTTCATGGAGTGGTTTTGTTTACGTAACGAGATTTTTTAAAAAAATGCATGCGGTGGAACTCGGCGAGTTCATTTATCCGAAGCGTGATCTTCTCGCGCTAAAGAAACTCAACGCACCGCGTGGCCTTTGAACTATATATAATCGACGACGTTTCGGGCAAAAGCCCTTCTTCGTAGCACATCATGTGCCCCTCTAAAGGGTATTTATGAGAATGATACATTTTAATGCTGAACAACAAATCGCATTTCTGAAAGGTGCTCGAAGCGCTTTGCATCACGAAGAAGCGAACAGAATCCAAATATAGTACTTTGCCTCCTCTTCCACGCTGACCACATGTGATATAAGAGCTGTTTGTACCCATACCTCCCCCCCCACCACCACGTGATGTGCCATGAAGATTGGTCATTGCCCGAAACATATCCGATAATACATTTTTTGGGGTTAAATCGCGTAAATAGAAATGTATCGTTCAACCCACCACCACCGACAAGGCCAATTAGTAAGGGTTGTGATGCTGTGGGTTTACTTTCCATCACATCTGCGCGCTGAACTCGACACGAAATTTGCCACGTGTTGTTGACGTGACAGACCTCACTGATCCGCTGTGTCGGGTGGTGGCGGGTGCAACGACACATTTTTTTCACGAACGCGATCTAACCCCACGAATCTGAATCAGAATACTTATTTATCCGATGAGCCACGAAGCCCTTGCTCACAGATGTCCAGCCGGGGCCACGGGGTAAGAACGTTACGACAGCAAACAAAACCACGATACAGGAAAGGTAAACAAATCGCCCAAACACATGCCAATGAAACGAAACCATCCCCCATCCTACCAGGATAGTATCGGTCGCGACAACCTGCAACGCGTTAAACCAATAATACATTTTGTGCGTTGCCTGCTGTTGTCATTTCAAGGCCGCAGCTTTCGCGACCCGCGTGTGTGGCCGCTCGTGGTATTGTTGGCTGCGTCTGTGCACCCATTGCCAACTCAGCAGCAACAGCAACAACAGAACGGAAAGACGTTGCTCAGCATAACAGGGGGGGGTGGGTGGGATGAGTGGGGACGCTATCGCGGTATAACGGTCAGCACGCTGCACTTTGCAGATTTACAGATCGCCGGTTTGATCTGCGGGGAAACGGCAGTCGAAAAGCAACGGGGCCGGATCTCGAAAGTCCAACCCAAGCGGTTCGGAATTTATGCGTGCATCCGTCGCTACGGTCGATTGGCACGTGGTTTGTGTGCGCGCGTGTGTGTGTGAGTGCGTGTGGTGGGGTGGTGTAGCGGTGATAGCCACGCTGCGCTATGAACCCGGCGACCCGAGATTGATTCCCGCTCACGGCCAACACCCGTGACGATGATCTGAACCGAATCTGGACCTTCACTAGGTCGACTCGGCCTCAAACGAGTACCTGGTGCGGTGTGTAAACATCGCTACTAGGGAGATAAAGGCGGTCGGGCGTGATGCTGGCCACCCACACCCTCGTGTGCCGTTCCGGCCTTCATAGGTGCTCGCTAACATCACTTGCCCCAAACAGCATATTCAGGCTATACGGGGGATCTTTGTCTTTGCGTGGTGTGGTAAAGGGTAGGGCTACGACCACCTCTTACAACACATCTGGCCAACGTGGAAGTGTAGTGTATGTATGTTGAACTTCCTTCACCGTTAGTTAGCCAACGGCGCTCATCGGAGGAGTGGGGAAGAACAACAAACCCGACACAAGACAAGGCAGTCGTGATAGCTACATTCGTAAGGCGGATTTCACCGAGGGATCTGAAAACGAAAGAAATACAATCTTGATTTGAAGCTTTCGTGATTTCAGGAATCCATACTCTTTGGTTCTTTGGGTAAAGTCACGTAGGTGTGAAATAAAATAAATCACGACGTCTCGGGCGCAACACAAGCGTCCCACCTGATGACGGACGCTTGTTCATCGCGCACGAAGCGTCGTGATTTATTTTATATCTACGTACGAAAGAATTTCGTTTTCAAAAGTAGGGCCAAACACCCTCTTAGGAGGGGGGGGGGGGCCTCTGTGGATCTCCCTCCGCGAGTGTGTGCAAGTCACCTTCCGCCATCAGTGGCGTGAGCGAGCAATTGCAGGGGCCGCGCCTTTAGCCTTCATCTCATTGCGGGCATTGGCACGGACAAAGTTGTCTGCGTGAGGTTTAAATTCTTCTTCCCCCGCCCCAATTGCCTCTGTGTTTACTTGACTTCCACGTAACAAACGACTGCGTGGCCTCCCCCACCCCACCCACCCCCAGCCCCCCTCCAATTCACTGTAAAATAAAATGCACTCGACGAGATTACGCCACTGACTCGGGGCAGCAGCAGCAACAATAACAACAGATCCGTTGAGTTTCAACAGATATGTTCAGCGAGACGCGCGGTCGTGTTTCGGTCCGATTCCATTTCCTTTCACCGCGGCTGTCATCTCGATCCCATGTAAAGTAGTGAAATGAAGCCAGCAGGAATGTCTGCTGCATGTTGTTTTACGGAGGAGGTGGTGGTGGGGTAGATGTAAGGGGGGGGGGGAGTGCGGTTTATATATATTTATATTATTCGGCTGGATTCCAGAACAGTTGGGAAATTCCTTCACATTTCACGGCGGAACACGGAAGAATGCGTCCTAGCGTGTGCATCTTCCCGAGTTTCGAATGGTTGCTCAACGCGCACACAGAGATTGTCTCCCCATTCAGCTGACGCACCCACAGCCGACGCACCACGTGTGGATTATCACCATCGGTACCTTTAATAACAACGAACATTCGTGATGATTTTGTTGTTTTCTTGGTTCTTTCGGTAAAGTCACGTAGAAGGGAAATAATAAAATAATAAAAATAAAACATAATAAAATACAATTCTCACGACGTTTCGGCCACAACGCAAGCAGCCGTCCTCAGGTGAAGAACAGGTCTGTCGGAAATACAGAGTCAGAATGAGTTGAATGAGTTCAGACGCTGTCTTTACGACAGACCTGTTCTTCACCTGAGGACGGCTGCTTGCGTTGTGGCCGAAACGTCGTGAGAATTATTTTATTATGTTTTATTTTTATTATTTCCCTTCTACGTGACTTTACCGAAAGAACCAAGAAGATGAATCCGTGCAGTCACGAAAGCTTTAAATCGAGATTTTGTTGTTGTTGTTGTTATCGAGCGACCCACTTCACCTCCGTGGTCGTCTCGGACATCGCCTGCAGCTGCAGCGTGTCCAAAACTTTCTTGGCTCGCGTCGAGACGGCGGGCACCGCAAGGTCCGAGCGTGCCCGTTCGATTGCTCGCCACCAATGCACCACAGCACCTCGCCGCTGATCTCGTCGAGGAGATGTGAACCATCATCGCGTGGACTCCGCTCATCGTCGGCAGCAGCGGCGGCGGCAGCAGCAGCGAGGGCTTTTGGGGGCTCAGCCGTCGAACAAAGGCGGTGGTCACCGCATCATCGTCGTCGCGCGGCGCTTTCAGATGCGCCTTTTGGGGCCGTCTGGAACGCTCTTCCTTCCGATATTCGGAAGCCGCTGGGAGCTGTGCACTTCTTTTAAATAATTTAGATTGAAAACTAATTTCTTTAGAACTGCTTTTTGTGTTTAGTTTTTCGTTATTCCCCCCCCACCTCCAATTAGCACGGTTAGCTACGTACGGTGCGAAAGAAGTTCAGCATATTCTTGGTTCTTTCGGTAAAGTCACGTAGAAGGGAAATAATAAAATAATATAAATATAAAACAATAAAATTCTCACGACGTTTCGACTGCAACACAAGCAATCATCATCAGGTGTGAAATCCACAGAAAGCATCTGTGGTGCTGATGTTAGGAAAACCCGCCACTTTTTTCTAATTTTCTTGCTGTGGATTTCACATCTGATGACGATTGCTTGTGTTGCAGTAGAAACGTCGTGAGAATTTGTATAGTTTTATATTTATATTATTTTATTATTTCCCTTTTACGTGACTTTACCGAAAGAACCAAGAATACGAATCCCTGCAGTCACGAAAGCTTTAAATCAAAGTTCAGCATACATACATCTAAATCATCACATCACATTTGAAAGGGAAGCTGTCCCTATGCGGCACAAGAGGACTCGCCACGTGGCCTGCGAGCGGGGATGAGTTTAGTCAAACAATTTACAACTTACATTTCACCAGGTAAAGTCACACTGAGCCATGTAGACATTTTTTAGAAGCGACCTGGCCACCACAAATGATAGCTCAACGCATTGGCTTATAACGCGGAAATGTACAGCAACCAAATACGCACATGCATTGCATACATGTGGAGGGAAAAAACCGGAGGACCCGGAGAAAAATCCACACGACCAGAGGGAAGAGAAAGAGAGAGAGACACACAAACACACAAACTCCAAATATACAGCAGGCATCATTTCAACACGGCAAACATCGGAACCAGATCTTGGTTACAAATGAATTCATGCTGCCGCCCTGACACAGGTTACGTCGATTCCCAGGTCGGCCGGTTCACACACAGACAGCTGGCAACCTCACACTGCTTAACCCCCCCCCCCCCCGGGCCTAGAGGGTAGGGGGGGGCTTTGGGGAATGGAGCAGAAGCGATCAAGCCAAAACAAGCCTCGCTGTTGCTCATAAATCATGGGCTCATGTGTCCGGTGCCTCTGCGTCTGCTGTGTGGGTCAACCCCTGGCTAGCCGAGCCCACGATCGAGTGAACATGGCGCGTGTGAGGAGGAAGCCACAGGCCCTCCCTACTTCTGTGTGTGGATGCATGTAGAGTGCGTTGAACTTCTTTCGCCCCGTACGTAGCCAACCGTGCTAATTGGAGGCGTCGAGGGTTGAGGCTACGGGCAGCGTTGAGTTCATGGGCAGTGTTGAGCCTGTGGGCAATGTTGAGTCTATGGGCAATGTGTGTACAGTATGTTGAACTTCTTTCTCGCCGTACGTAGCCAACCGTGCTAATCGGAGGTGCGGGGGGAAAGGACAACGAACTAAACGCAAGAAATCACTTCTAAATAAACGAGTGATCAATCTAAACTTTAAAAGTGCGTCGCTCCCCAGTGGCTTCCTTACATCGAAATGAAGAGCGTTCCAGACGGCCGCAGAAGCGCACCTGAAAGCGCCGCGCGACGAAGAAGCGGTGACCCCCGTCTGTGTCCGACGGTTTGAGCCGAGAGCCGTCGCCGAGGACGATGCCCGAAGCTCGCGCGATGCCGCTTTAGCCGCTTCCTTGGCGAGATCAGCGGCGAGGTATTTGGTGGTTCATTTGTGGGCGAGTACTCAGTGTGTGCAATGAGCAGCACGGCCTGGAACCGTCTCCACTGATAATCCCTCCCAGCCCTGAGCTCCCTCCGCCGCTCCCACAGATTCTCTACCCCGGCTTCCGCCGTGCTCCACAAAATCCGCTTCTTCACCACCGCGGGCCGCCCTTCGTTTAGCCATGGCACCCCACCCCCCCTCACCTATCAGCCCTGTTCTGGAACTCCCTTCCCCAAGGTGTGACTGCTAAATGTGTTGGCGACCTCGCCTGGTATACAGGAGGTCGTGAGTTCGATCCAGACCCTGACGCCCGCTGCTGTATATTTGGAATGTGCGTGTCTATCTCTCTCATCATCATCGCGATGGCTTGGAGATGTTAACTACCTTGCATGGTATATAGGAGGTCGTGGGTTCGATCCAGAACCTGACGCTTGCTGTATATTTGAAGTTTGCGTGTCTCTCTCTTGCATCATAATCACAGTGGCTCGGAGATGTTAACTACCTCGCCTGGTATACAGGAGGTCGTGGGTTCGATCTTAACCTTGACGCTTGCTGCTGTATATTTGGAGTGTGCATGTTCTCTCTCACTCCGTGGTCGCGTGGATTTTTCTCCAGGTCCTCCGGCTTTTCCCTCCACGTTTAGGTACAATTGTGAAGAGTATTCGGCTGCTGCAAATTTCCACGCGATAAGCCACTTCGTTGAGCTATCATTTGCTTTCACGTCGCTTCTGAAAAAGAGCCATATCGCTCAAGTGGACATGACCTGGTAAAAATTAAAAAAATTCTTAGTTCAGTTTAATTTGTTTAAAGGGGCGGGTAAAATCGTTACAACAACAAACAACGCAAAAAAGCCGATAGGAGAGCAAAGTACAAGGAAGGTGAACACATCACTCAAAAACATTTGAATAATCCCAAACCATCCCCATCCGAACCAGGCAAAACACACTGAGGTTTTAACGTCTTGTTTTTTTTTGCCTCAAATGTATAGCTCAACAACAAAGTGGCTTATCATTTGCAGAGTTATTTCAGCAAAACAATTTAAAGAAGTGAGAGAGAGAGAGACAGTGAAAGATCTCGCGTCTTCTGCCGTGGGCTTTCACTTCAAGACGAGAACGTCGCGAGCAATAACAACAACAACAACAACAAAACAACCCGAAACGAATCACTCCGGAGGCAATTAATTTAAAAACCTCAAAAATAGCATCGAGGCAACAAAAAACATAATTATTTCAGAATCTCACGGCCTGTGGGGTTGAGGGGTGGCGTGTCGGATCCCTCATCTGCACTGACTTCTTACCCTCAAGTGAACGCTTCAGCAGGAGACCATTCGCACGTTGAAGATGCGCGTGAAATCCAATTACCCGTGGCCCCTGCACCCTCCTCACCACCGCCATCCCACGCTGCCATCACGCGCTCGCTCGCTCCCGCCCGCTCACTCGCTCGTTCGCGTGCCACCCGTCGCCTCCGTGGCGCGGGGTGGACAGGGTACAGGGTGGACAGGGCACGGGGTGGACAGGGCACGGGGTGGACAGGGCACGGGGTGGACAGAGCGCGGGGTGGCCAGGATACGGTGTGATTTTATTGTTTTTATTTTTATAAATTTTAATTTAATTTTTTACCTACGTGACTTTACCGAAAGAACTAAGAGTAGGATACGGTGTGGCTGATAGCCGGCATCCAATGCAGGTAAAGGAGCAGCCCTGCAATTCCTCGCTCACGCCACCACTGGCGGAACGGGTTTCATAATTTTTTTAAGGCAGCCGCAGATGACCTCTCTGTAACTGACTGTTCGAAGCCAGCCAAGACGGCTCAGAAGGGGTGGCCGTGCCCACATTTTACCCCCACCACGCTCGACCCTTGCCGATCGACTGGCCGTGACTCACCCATTAACGCCCGCTGGGTCGGCCACTCTTGCCCCACATTGTTCAATTTTGCGACCTTTTCCCACTGTAGACCAAAGCCAGAAGATAAATATTTAATTCGAATCTAATTGTGTATTTATATATATAGATAGAGCGAGCGCAACTTCGTTCACTAGAGGCGCTGTATACGGCTTACTAAACGGTGACGCGATGGAACGATGCAATTCACGGTGGGGGGGGCGCAGAAGGATTGAGGAATGAGTGACAGCTTTAAGAAGGGGTGCTACTTTGGGGAGCACGAGCGGGTTATGAGAGGGACAGGTGAGGAATGGAGGGGCGAGGGGACGGAAGAGAAACGCATAATGGAGAAGAGGTGAGGAGGCTTCAAGAGAGGAACGAAAGGAGGCTAAATGGGTTAAGGAGGGGGGCTGCTTTTATATGCAGGTTGCTTCAAAACAATGTTAACACTTCCGAGAATTTGCAACAATACGACAAGACATGTGCCTCCAGGCTCTGGAGACCACCTGGAGAAGATTCTAGGCACGCGTTGACAATGATGGCGAACAAGAGGATACTCTTTGAATTTTTTATGTTATTAAATTTAAATTTGTTATAAGGTTACAGTGTAACACATTCCTGCGGAGGGAGCTGGTATGAACGTTGGGTTGCTCGGTCAATGGCCAGGGTCAACGGCGGCGTGGTGTATTCCG
Source organism: Lampetra fluviatilis (assembly GCF_964198595.1). Taxonomy (NCBI): domain Eukaryota; kingdom Metazoa; phylum Chordata; class Hyperoartia; order Petromyzontiformes; family Petromyzontidae; genus Lampetra; species Lampetra fluviatilis. The sequence continues at coordinate 7,501,628 of NC_136331.1, forward strand.
CAAATATGCCCGACTGTGAGGGCGGGGACAAGCCGGCGTGAGTAAGTTAAACGTCGAGTTTTATAAGGGCACCACGGGGTGACCAGCCCCTCCCCACCCAGCCCCACCACTCCCACCCCCCACCCAGCCCCACCATCCCCACCCAGCCCCTCCCCACCCTCCCCTCCCCACCCAGCCCCACCCTCCCCACCCAACCCCTCCCCACCCAGCCCCACCCTCCCCACCCAGCCCCTCCTCACCCTCCCCTCCCCACCCAGCCCCTCCCTCCCCACCCAGCCCCACCCCACCCATTTTTGAATGCACGACGGACGGACGGACGGACACAATAATTTCCTGTGGGCTGGTGGAACCAGGAGGTTCCTACCAGTATTATCCGTTCTTTCGTCCATTACAAACGATCTCATATAAGTGTTAACATTTTTCGAAGCACCGCTGTATTCATCAGTCGAAGTGTATCACCAATGCGAAGTAGACTGCGATGAAGTTCAACAGAGCAATGCCGGTATCCAGATCACGGTCGCAAATCAATTCCTGCTGCTTCTGCTGCTGCTGCTGCTGCGGATGGCAACCGATCACAGATGAGAGGCCATATCATGGACGGTCAGGGTTCAATTCAGGGTAGGTGGCAACCCGAGCCACGTGACGAGCCTTTAAGCAAACGGAGGAGAGACAATGTGGACCAACGATTTACCGTGGGATTTTGTTTTTTAAATAAACACGTGCACCCACGTGCGGCAATATCAATTTTCGCCGGAATCACATTACCAAGAATACCGGCGCCACCGCATTGACAGCAAGCAGATCAATAAGTTTGTGGATTAATGACAGGAATCACAGGCGTGTAAATCGAAGGGAATTTTTTTTTCTTCCATATCGACTACAAATAATTGCGGCACGGCGAATGAATAATTGCCAACCTACGCTCACCAACTGTGACAGCTTTCGGGCTGCATGGACGTGTGATGATGCATTGTTGTCCGGAGATGCACTGATGCGTGATGATGGGGAGCGGTGGCGCGGTGGTTAGCGCACCACGCTGCGAGACCGGCCACACGAGTTAGATTGCCGCTCACAGACCAACCCAGGCGATGATTATACAGTGTAACAAAATAATGTTTTTGTCCCTGGGTAGTAAGTGTTTTTTCCTTATTGCTTATGCCTCAAAAGTACAGAAAATGGCTATTATTCCCCCACAAACTTTGCTTTTGTGACCAAGACAGTGATATTTTGAAATGTACCTATTTTCAATGAGAAAACGTGTGCGTTTGTGTCTTTTGTTCACATAAAGTCCTGGTCACAAAAGCAAAGTTTGTGGGGAATAATAGACATTTTCTGTACTTTTGAGGCATAAGCAATTAGGAAAAAACACTTACTACCCAGGAACAAAAAATGTGTTACATAGTGTTACCTGAACCGGACCTGGGCCTACCCTAGGCTGACTCAGCCTCAAATGAGTACGTGGCGCGGTGTGTAAACTTGAAGAAGACAAACTCAACCGGGCGTGATGCTACCCACCCACGCCATCGTGTGCCACAATGCCGGCCGTCACAGGTGCTCGCTAACAGCACTTGCCCCAACAGTCTGTTAAGGCTATAGGGGGTTGTTTGTGTTCGTAATTGTGACCTTCGGTGTGTTGGTGGTAGCGGTGGTTGCCCACGGTGTGGATGAGACGAAACAGAGAGTCAGGTATACCGAGTTCACCATCAAGTTGATTTCATTTCAGAATCTCAACATTCATAGCGGAGGAATCCGATGAGCTATGAAGCTCTTTTTCACAGCTGTCCAGTTACAACAACAAACAGTACAAACACATGATGGGCATGCACATGATAAGCCACTTAGTTGGGCTATCATTTGTGGCCAGGTCGCTTCTGTAAAAAAAAAACTGCATAGCTCGTTGGGGCCTTAACCTAGTAAAATAAAAAAAAATAGTTTAGTTCAGTTTTTTTAATAGGGGCGGGTAAGATCGTTACAACAACAAACAATACAAAAAAAACACGATCGGAGAGCAAAGTACAAGAAAGGTAAACAAATCACCCAAACACTTACAAATAAAACTCAACCATCCCCCATCCTACCAGACAAAGCCCACTGAGGCATCACCTTACTTTCCAAAAGCGACCTTGCCACAAATGACAGCTCAACAGAGCGACCCATCGTTTGGACATGCATTGCGGCAAAATCATCTAAATAGTCTAAACGCATATTTCTAAACGTGGAGGGGAAACCCGTAGGACTCGGAGAAAACAAACCACGTGACCACGGGGAGAACATGAAAACTCAAAATATACCGCAGGCGTCAGGGTCTGGATCGAATCCTAGACTTCCTGCACACCAGGCAAGGAAGATAACATCTCACCACCGTCGCTCCCCTTGAAATAAATAAAGTATACGAATTACAAATTGCATCATCAATTCCCAAGCTTTGTAAAGGCAGTAAAATAAGAGCAAATGCAGTCTCGGACCACGTCAAGATAACAAGCAGTTCCTTAATAATAATGAGGTAGAACTTCAAGACACCACGATTAGCCTTATTTGAGGCATTGGTTCGATTGCTATCTCATAATCCCCATTGAGGAATCGACGAGTGAAGTTCCCAGGAACAACACGAATACAACCTTTGCTTTATTATTTGGCTCTTTCGGTAAAGTCACGTAGGTAGATAAAATAATAATAATTAAAGTAAATAAAATTAAACTACGACGTTTCGATCACAACACAAGCGATCGTCTTCAGGAGGAAGACTTTTATTATTATTATTTATATCTAAGTGACTTTACCGAAAGAACCAATGAATATGAATTCCTGCAGTCACGAAAGTTTGTAAGTCCAAGGACAACCTTTGCTGTTAAGAGATAGAAAAGCCACAATTATGCGACTGACCGACGGTGAGTGAATCTGTGAGCGCTGGATCATCAATCGCCCTCTCTGCGGCACGTTGAGTTATATCAAGTGCGTTGAGTTTGGCCTAAATCTCGCCAAAAGAAACTGAACCATTGTGTTCCAACGTCACTCACTCTCCCCCCTTCCCTTTGATGTCATTTAATCAGTAGAGTACAGCAGCTTTCCCGCTTAATGCAATCCACTCCTGTGCCCTATCCGAGCCTAGTAACGTTAGTCAGGCGACACGGTGGCGAAATGTTAACTACCTCGCCTGGTTTACGGGAGGTCGTGGGTTCGACCCCCACCCTGACGACGCCTGCTGCTGTAAATTTGGAGTTTGCGGCGTCTTTCTCCCCGTGGTCGCGTGGATTTTTCTCCGGATCCTCCAGGTTTTCCCACCACATTTAGAATCAACGTCACGCTGTTTAGAGTCCTTGACTGCTATACAGTTCCACGTTGTTGAGCTGTCATTTGTGATAGCCAGGTCGCCTATGAAAAATAAGTTAATACATCAGTGGGCTTTGTCTAGTAGGATGGGCATGGTTTACTTTTTTATATTTTGTATTCATAGCCAGGTCTACAGAGGTGGATGTGTCGATTGTCTCTGCGCAAATTACGTTTTTCCTTCAAATTGCAAAAAAAGTGATTTCTGCGATTTTGTATTTCTGAGTTTAGTTTCACCAAACCTATCTCGCAACATATCAAAAATCACCCGAACCACAGCGGGGGTGTTTATTTTGGTACTCATTCTTTCCACTTTCCTAGATTCCAAACCGCTTCCTTCCAACGTCCGTAACGTTCCCCGGTCTGTGAGTGACGGCGGCTGACCCCTGACCCCGCCACTCCGCTTCCTTCACCGCGTTGCTGTCCCGTGGTGCAATTCCCAATCGAGGAATTTTTCGCCAGCTGCTTCTCAGCCAATGGGGGACGTTGGTGTCAACACAATACCGGTCGGCTACGTACGGCGCGAAAGAAGTTCAGCATCATACATACATACATTGACACGAATATGCCCTGTTTCGTTCTCTGCGTGAATGTGAATATTTAGTGGCATTTGCTGGGAGGGGGGGGCAAGGTACGGGGAGGGGAGGGGGAGGCAACTTTGATGAAATTCCTTGGCGTTCCCCATCGGCCTTGCATCTCCTTTTCTCTGCGCGCAGCTACGCGAGGCTGTCTCCCTCCCTCCCCTCCTCCCTCCTCACGCTGGCTCGCGGGGAAGCGGGGTCCATGAATAAAACATTGATGTTCTCCGGGCCTGTCTTCGTTTCCTTGGGATGCGGGGGCGGTGCGGGGTGCGGGGCGAAGAGTCGCCTTCATCTCCGAGAGAAATGGATTTTTTTTCTTCTTAATATATAAATATATGTGTGTGTGTGTTCCTGTTTTATTTTTAAACAGCCCCACTTGGCGCGCCACCTGCCAAAGGTTTTTTTTTTTGGCAAAATGCGCGCGCAAAAAAAACCCGGCGTTAAATATAAACCCCATTAAAAGCAAATCCTGAGAGTCATGATCGTTTTTTAAAACGTTGAGCACAATCCTGATCGTTTTTGTAAAACGATCAGGACTCGATCAGGAATGGTAAGAACGTCGAGGGAGGGCAAGGCAGCGGCGCACTGGTGACGCACCTAACAGCATGAAGGCCCTGGGTTCGATTCCTGACTCTGTGTGGAGTTTTAACCGGTACTGGGCCTCCCCTAGGTCGACTCAGCCGCAAATGTGTACGTGGTTCGGTGTGTAAACATCACCGCTCAGGGAGACAAAGGCGGCTGGGGCGTGCTGCTGGTCACCCAACACCCGTTCGTGTGTGCCACAGTGCCGGCAAGTCAGAGGTGCTGCTACTCGCGAACAGCACGTGACCCTCAAGTCTGTTACAGGCTCTTCGGCGGGGCGTTTGGTGGTGTCTTTGTATCCGCGTGTTCCCTGGGGATAGGGGGACGGGGCGGGGAGGGGGTTCGCTTCAAGGGGGTCCGATGGGGGGGGGGTCCCATTTCGCGTGGATCCCCTCGATCTGTGTGGAACCCCCCCCCCCCCCCCCCATTGCCCTCCCGCGTTATGCCTGACCAGGGCACCTTCAATGTCAAAGAATGAAAAACTCACGGCCACAAACCGTCCCTTGCGGAGCCCTCGAGCAGTGATTTGTTACGCGAATGTTTTTTATTGTCTTGTAACGGGGACCCTTTATCAGATTTATTTACGGAGTGTTGACATTCTCGCGTGAGCAGCACTTTGTGATATTTTCAATGAGAGGTGTTATAGAGACGTTAATTATGACCGTTGTTATATTATTAGACCGTGTTCTCAAACCGATCACTGGGTAAACAAAATAAAAAATCCACTCGTTATGTAAAAATTATGTTGTTGTTTTTACACTCAGTGCGGTGGATTCCAGCTCTGACGATTGAAACAGTTCAGTTTAACTGCGATGTGACCACCACGATGGGTTTCAGACCAGTCGTAGAAAATTATTGAATACAAAATATTCTTAATTGAGTTTATATATTTAAAAAAAAATGTTCATCACTACCGCGCGACTAATATCTCGACAGCAGAACACATTGGCAAATTGCAGTACGCCCTCCCTAGTGTGAATAAGAAGTCGCTGAAAAGGCATGTCTCAGAAGTAATTCTGAGACGTCCACTGTCGCGGGCTGTCACGCTGGCGGAGGTCCGTAGCTTTGTTTCAGGACTTGACACCGATGAGCGCAGTCGGAATTGTAAAAAAGACAAAAATTAATATGTGGTATTTATACAGTACACATGATGGAGTGTGGTATATCTAAATCAACCATGACTTATACAATTCCACGAAAAATGATAAACGATAATGTTGAAGCGGGATTAGTAACGGTGTCGGTGTGCATGTCGGAGAGATAGATTTTAACAAAACAAGAATATAAGACGATGCTGGAAATGTCACGTGAAGCAATTTAACCGCTTGTAAGAGAACGTGGCATGAAAGCGTTGTGTGATCAGGAAAATGAGGTGGCTTGTGATGAGTGCCATACGTGTGCAGGGTGGAGGAGGATCGGCTAAGCAACTTGGAGGGTTGGATTAGAATGTGGCAGATCAGCAGCGGAGGCCGTGATGGGTGGGACAGTTGAGCTGGGTGTATGTGGAGGATAGGGCAATGTATTTGGAGGTTGGGAATGTTACGTGGCAGGAGATATTGGTAATCGGGAAGATGAGGAGGTTGGGGTGGGCGGGACACGTGTGCAGGATGTATGCGGAGGAGGAGGAAGGCTGATCACCGAAACGAGCATCCATGGGGCAGAGAGATGAAGACCTAAAGCCAGTGAAGTCGCCGCTTCTGTAATCCGCAGTGCACCGCGAAACAAACAAACACAAGATGTCACGTAAATCATTTGTGCGTCGTCTGCATGATTGTTCTTTCTTGGATTTTTTTCTACCGCCGCGTCCCTAGAAATTCACGGAGAGAGCGAGAGAGAATAAAACAGAAAGTGCCACCCGCATCTTCCTGTTCTATATTTCCGTTCCATAAGCTTGAACAAAGAGCAGCAAGGCGACGTGGGTTTTTGATTTTTCCCGACAATGACGGAGCTGACGGTTAACGCGCCCCCCCCCCACACCATAGTGGTGGAGTCTTCTTCTTCTTCTTGTTGTTGTTGTTAATCACCATTGTTCCGCTCGATGATGACTTACAACCGGCAGCAGCAGCAGAAATAATAATAACAACGGGGTAATGTATGCAGTCACTCACGTCTTGTGTACGTGTGCAACGAAGGTGGGGGGAGCGGGGGTCAGCCAGCCAATATGCGGAGGACGAGGAGGAGGATGGAGTTGGTCCATTTCAATTAAGCACCATGTCATGAGCGGCATGAGTGGCGTCAAGTGGTGACATTTGTGCCGCACGGCAAAGAGGCAGCCACGGTTCGACTCCCGACTCGGGCGACCTTTGCCCGTGTAGAGGAGGCTACAGGCTAGCGTCGTGATAACGCTTGCACCTCGCAGCAAGACGCACCCGGGTTCGATTCCAGACTCGGGCAACTTTCTGCGTGTAAAGTACTGGGCTATAGAGGTTACAGGGTGGAGCAGTGGACACAATTCGTGCCTTACAACAAGAAGAACCCGGGTTCGATTCCAGTCGCGGTCATCTTTCTGTGCATGGAGCTTGTTCTCACCCCGCCCGCCCCACGCCTCTCTCCCGTTCTGTGATGGGTTCCCCCCCCCCCCGGTTCTCCGGTTTCTTCTCATAGCAATCCAAAAGGGAATCATAACAATATAACCGGTATTGACCTACAACAGCCCATGCACTGCTGAAAATGTACCGGCAAATTGCGTAATCAGGGCTACGCAGCAGCAGCGGCAGCGGCAACGTAACTCACACGCAAGCACGTTGTGGTGAAAGACCCAACGCAGAAGATCCCCTGGGGTTTGATCCTCCACGAAGCTGCTCACGGTCCACCCGAAATCGAATCCAGTGCACAGACCATGGCAGCAGCAGCAGATGCGGATACCTCAGGAGTAGCGGTGCGACCGTGGTCATCCACGAAGAGGAGACACGTGACACCGTGCAACGACTCAATGCCCCGATCCGCAATCAGTTCATCTGGGCTTGGACCCATCCGAATGTGAAATTGTAGTCGCCACCCTGCTGCGAAAACTTGGCAGGCCGATCTCGAAAATGAGACTCAGCGGGGCTTCCCGATGCAACCATTATCATAACACGAATACAGTAATCGCAATCATCATCAGCCATCATCAACCCACTGATGGACGAAGGCTCACCCCAAAGTCATTGCAATCCTTCACGGGTCCTTTGGGATGCAACAATCTACCGGACGCCTCGTGGCATCGTTCCATCTCCTTGGTTGACGTCCTGCGGTACAAATAGAGATTCGGACGTTCTCTAACCTATGCGCTCAATCCGCCTGCCTCCCGGTGCAAATACGAACGCACGACTCTCCGTTCTTGGCTAGGCACTTTTCGATGTGTTTTTGTTTTGTTGAATCAAAATATTATTTGGCCAAGAAACTCAGGTTTCATTATTTCAGCTGGCGAGGCCCCCACTGAGGCCACGCGGCTCATGCTGCAGGGAATCATAAAGTTTATTTATCTTTGGAGAAATCCGATGAGCTATGAAGCTCTTTCCCCCCGCCCCCCCCCCCCAACATACGTCCAGTAGGGGCGGGTGAGAAAGTCACAACAACAAACAGATCGGAGGGCAAAGTGTAGGAATGGCGAACAAGAAAAGTCAACAAGGCTGACCACTAGGCCACAATCGCTGGCAGTGGTGGCAGTGGCAGGACATTGCAGTTGCATGAAGCTACATAGAGATACAGAGAGTTGCATGGAGACTCATAGAGTTACACGGAGACTCCATAGAATCACATAGGGACCCATAGAGTTACGTAGAGATCCACAGAGTTGCAAAGAGACTCGTAGAGTTACATAGAGATCCATAGAGTTGCAGAGAGATCCATCAGCTTCATAAAAAGTAGTGAGCCGACACTACTAGCAATTTCCCAAGCTCTACAGTCCTCTGCATATTACGATATTTTCCGCCAATTTCAAATGAGCGTCTAAACAACTGTTGACCAACCCTTCTCAAAATGTCAATATTATTTCGTCATTTTCCATGGTGAAAAAGAAACCCATCTATAAACGAGCCAGTGTATGCGAGAAATTATATATTTAAAAAAAAAAGCTCAATGTAAGATAGTATTTTTGTTTACGTTTCACCACGATGAAGATGACGGTGGTGGTGTTGGTGGTGGCATTCGTTACTCCGTTAATTCCCCTCCACCGGGAGCCGGCGATGAAAGTAACACGAATAACTAATTCATTTCAAAACTCGGCTAAAATACCCACCCCACCCCCTCCTCCTCCTCCACTCAATATTTCAAGAGCCACAATGCCACGTGGTGGATGCGAGTAACGGCGGGGGTCTGCGTCACGAATGACGCCAGTCACTCCGTGACCCGCACGAACGCTCGGCGGCAGCTCACAGACATCGGCAAGCGGTTCGGTCAAATTGAAAACGCACGTCTCTCATCTGAGTCGCGTTACTCTCCGTGCGGATTGCGGCTGACGACACAGAGGGCCCAACGCGTCATTCTTTTACTTTCCACGCCTCCCCCCCCCCAACAATTTAACTGCTCCCTTCATACACCCCCCTTAGCCCCCCCACCCTCCTCCCCAGTGTCTACCCCCCCCCCGCTCCCTTCCTCCAAGTGCTAGGGAGTGAGCGGGGTGGGTGGCGTGGGTGCTGAGGTCGGGGCGAGCCGGGGGAGGGGTGAGGGGAGTGGAGGAAGAAGAATGGAGGACGGAGCGGCAGAGAAGCGAGAGGGAGGAGGGGAGAGATGGAGGCAGGCAGGGAGCCAGCAGCCGCGTGGGGTCGATGGCAATCCTCCTGTTGTTGTTGTTGGTGGTGCTTGCTGGTTGGGGTGGTGATCCTTGTGTTGTTGTTGGCGGTGATGGTAGTGGTGGTGGTAGTGGCGGTGGTGTACCCTGCCCGCCCTTCATAGGCGCTGCTCGCTCACAGCACTTGCCCCAACAGTGCGTTCAGGTTACACGGGGGATCTTTGACTTTGTGGTGGTGAAGATGGTTGCTCGTGGCGTTGGCTGAGTTGGTGCTTGCGCTGGTGCCGCTTGCTGCTCGTGCTGGTGGTGTTGCTGCTAATGCTGGCGAGTCGCTGTTGTTGTTGGTGGTGGTGGTGGTGATTCAGGAGGCTCGTGGTATTCCTGGTGGTGGTGCCGAGAGCGGTTGTGGTTGTGCTGGGTGGAAAACGCGTGTGATCCTGACTGTGGTTGTCGTGATGCTTGCATCATGCGTGTTGTATTTGCTGCTGATCAGAGTGGTTGTGGTTGTGTTGGATGGAGTCAGCGTGTGATGCTGCTGATGAGTGTGGTTGTGGTTGTGCTGGATGGAGTCAGCGTGTTATGCTGCTGATGAGTGTGGTTGTGCTGGATAGAGACAGCGTGTGATGCTGCTGATGAGAGTGTTTGTGGTTGTGCTGGATGGAGTCAGCGTGTGATGCTGCTGATGAGAGTGGTTGTGGTTGTGCTGGATGGAGACAGCGTGTGATGCTGCTGATGAGAGTGTTTGTGGTTGTGCTGGATGGAGTCAGCGTGTGATGCTGCTGACGAGAGTGGTTGTGGTTGTGTTGGATGGAGACAGCGTGTGATGCTGCTGATGAGAGTGTTTGTGGTTGTGTTGGATGGAGACAGCGTGTGATGCTGCTGACGAGAGTGGTTGTGGTTGTGTTGGATGGAGACAGCGTGTGATGCTGCTGACGAGAGTGGTTGTGGTTGTGCTGGATGGAGACAGCGTGTGATGCTGCTGATGAGAGTGTTTGTGGTTGTGCTGGATGGAGTCAGCGTGTGATGCTGCTGATGAGAGTGGTTGTGGTTGTGTTGGATGGAGACAGCGTGTGATGCTGCTGACGAGAGTGGTTGTGGTTGTGTTGGATGGAGACAGCGTGTGATGCTGCTGATGAGAGTGTTTGTGGTTGTGCTGGATGGAGTCAGCGTGTGATGCTGCTGATGAGAGTGTTTGTGGTTGTGTTGGATGGAGACAGCGTGTGATGCTGCTGATGAGAGTGGTTGTAGTTGTGCTGGATGGAGACAGCGTGTGATGCTGCTGATGAGAGTGTTTGTGGTTGTGCTGGATGGAGTCAGCGTGTGATGCTGCTGATGAGAGTGGTTGTAGTTGTGCTGGATGGAGACAGCGTGTGATGCTGCTGATGAGAGTGTTTGTGGTTGTGCTGGATGGAGACAGCGTGTGATGCTGCTGATGAGAGTGGTTGTGGTTGTGTTGGATGGAGACAGCGTGTGATGCTGCTGATGAGAGTGTTTGTGGTTGTGCTGGATGGAGTCAGCGTGTGATGCTGCTGATGAGAGTGGTTGTGGTTGTGTTGGATGGAGACAGCGTGTGATGCTGCTGACGAGAGTGGTTGTGGTTGTGTTGGATGGAGACAGCGTGTGATGCTGCTGATGAGAGTGGTTGTGGTTGTGTTGGATGGAGTCAGTGTGTGATGCTACTGATGAGAGTGGTTGTGGTTGTGTTGGATGGAGTCAGTGTGTGATGCTACGTGTGGTGGTGCTCGCTCGAGACAGCGAGTGCTTGCGCGCTGTGGAGAGGCGTTGTGCGCACGAGGCGAGCGGGGTCCTGTCTCTCTGTGTGTGCAGAGGCGGGGATACAACGCATCGGGCTGCAGCAACAGCAGCAGGGGTGGTTGGTGGTGGGGGTGGTGGTGGTGGAGGGAAGGGAGGGAGAGGAGGAGGAGGGAGGCAGGACATAATTTAAATTCCCAGCGATTGCGCTGCTGCAAAGAAGCAAAGCGTCAGCCTCTGGCGCAGAGAGGCCGAGGCGAGCGAGCGAGAGGAAGGAGGCACAGACAACTGCTCAGCCTCCTCGGCTTTGTGTAAATCATCTGAATAGGTCCAGAGGCCGTGCCGGGGCAAGCCAAGCGAGCCGGCCAGCTTGAGCCGAGACAGAGAGGGCCCACCAACTTGTCCACGTTGTGCCCACTGCACCTCATCCCCGCGAGACAGGAGCAGACATGCATCACGTCTCCCCCCATCCCCCAAGTAATTGAGATGGCCTGCTAACGGGACACAAGGGCAACAGCAGCGCATGCAGCAGCAGCAACAGCAGCAAGATTTTAATATAAAAGCCAGCGTCTCAACAAGTAAGTGACGTGTACAGCACCCCCCCCCCTCTCTCTGTGTGTGTGAGTACACGCGTACGTGTGTGTGTGTACGGGCGCGGCACGGGCTCGAGAAGCGATGGACGGATGTGGGTACAGGAGGGTGGGGGGGGTGGACGTTCGCTCCCTCTGGGCAGTCGACCTCCAGCAACAGCGGAGAGGCGAGAGGAGCGACGCTCACAACAGCGAGTGGGAGCGTCGGGTGGATAAAACGCAGATAGCTGGCACAGTTTTGGAGCACAGGTGGGGGCATCTGCCAGTCATCTCGGTCGGTCAACCCATGGCCGTGCCGTGACCTCCCTCCACTGAGCCTTCGACACTTCACGTGGCCTCAAGTGCACGTAGCCTGGCACAGGGCGCCGTGGTGCCATCACCGCCACTTGGTGGCGAATGGCGGTTGTTGTTCGTGTTGTACACGCGTCTGCGTGCGCCCTGCCAGTTTTTTTCGCTGTTCATCAACAACACTTGCCCTGCCAGACTGTTAAAGACTTGACGGGGGGGGGGGTGTGAGTTCTTTGTCTGTGTGTGCGTGAGAACATGCGTGTGGGGAGCGATAGTGCAGCGGTCAGGGCGCTGTTGTGCTGCGAGCGATGATTATCTGAAGCTGTTCTGAGCCTCCTCTACGTCGACTCGGCCTCTAATGAGTGCCAGGCGCGGTGTATGAGCATCGCCCCTAGGGAGACAAAGGCGGCCTAAGACGGTGCTGCCCACCCCACTCGTTCGTGTGCCGCGCCAGCCCTAATCGATGTTCGCCAACAAGCACTTGCCTCCCAAAGCACGTGAAGGTTATCCGGGTGGATCTTTGTCTTTGTGTGTGTGTGTGAATACGTGTGTGTGTGTGAATACGTGTGTGTGTGAATACGTGTGTGTGTGCATGTATCCGTGTGGGTTACATGTATTGTGTTACGTACAAACACGTTACATGGGCTGTGTGCATCAGTAGAGATTGGAGTTAAGCATGATCATGTGTTACCGATGCAGTATTAGGAAGCCAAGCGACACTCATTTCTTTAGAACTGTTTTTTTTTGTTTGTGTTCAGTTTGTTGTCCTTCCCCTGCACCTCCGGTTAGCAGGGTTGGCTACGTACGGTGCGAAAGAAGTTCAACATACATGGACGTGCCAGTGTACACTGTATCATGGCTACACATACACCACACATACACCACATACACACCACGCATACACTCTACTACATCTGTGTGCTATTACTGGGACGCATACACGTGACAGTGTACACATCATATATTGACGCACGTGCATTTAGTATACACCTTTGTGCTAGTTTCACAAGTACTATCGGTTACAACAAACAAAGACAAAGATCCTCCGTATAACCTGATATATACTGTTGGGGCAAGTGCTGTTAGCGCGCACCTATGAAGGCCGGCACGGCACACTAGCGGGTGGGTGACCAACACCACGCCAGGTCGCCTTTGTCTCCCCAGTGGCGATGTTTTACACACCGAACCAGGTACTAATTTGAGGCTGAGTCGACCTAGGGGAGGCCCAGGACCGGTTCAGATAATCCTCACTGGGTGTTGGCCGTTGAGCGGGAATCGAACTCGGGTCGCCGGGTTTCGAAGCGTAGCGTAGCGCTAACCGCTGCACCACCGCTCTCCACACTGTCGGTCAACACACACAAACACACTCCACCTAGGTTATTCATTCACGACCCTTTGTCAATCCACGGCTGGATGAACGCCTCCCCACACCGTGTCCGGTCATGGGGGTTTCTTTGACCATACTTCACCGCGCTCGTCTGTGCGGGTTCAGTGAAGGTGACGGTGGTTCGTGGGGAAGATCGTGGAGGGGCTAGTCCTGTCCCTACACCGTATCGCTCGCCACTGACGTTCGCCGCGAAACTGATTGCATTGCATCCTTGCTGGCGGCAGACGAATAACTCCACCCCGAGGGAGTCACACGGAGCGCGTGAGACTCATCCCAGCACGGCAGGGTTCTCAGCCGGGTAACAGCAAATCAACTATTTTAAACGTGATCGTGATTCGTGCGATATCTGTTTTGCTGGCCGATTTGAATCACTGCTCCCGAAGCAATAATTGAAACAAGTAAATGAATGGGTAAATAAATAAAGCGGGGGCCCAAAAGCCAGTACACGTGGGCTTATTTTATTTCTATGAACACTGGCATTCAAAAAATTATGATTGTGTAACACATTCCTGCGGAGGGAGCTGGTAGGAACGTTGGGTTGCTCGGTCAATGGCCAGGGTCAATGGCGGCGTGGTGTATTCCGCAAATATGCCCGACTGTGAGGCCGGGCACAAGCCGGCGTGAGTAGGTTAAACGTTGAGTTGCATAAGGGCACCACGGGGTGACCAGCCCCTCCCCACCCAGCCCCACCCCCCACCCAAACCCACCCTCCCCACCCAGCCCCTCTCCACCCTCCCCACCCAGCCCCTCCCTGCACGACGGACACAATAATCCCCTGTGGGCTGGTGTAACCACGAGGTTCCTACCAGTATTATTTAAGTGAATGTGTTATCTATTTTTATAATTACATGTTGATCGATGTATCCTTCACGTCACATCAGTTGTTTACAAAACGTGATCACCTAACGCCAAATGATTTGAGACAAAACGTAGTGGATGGATGTTTCAAAGTGTTACAAATTGTCATATTAAAATAATAGTAATGATCCTAAATCCATTTCGAAAGAAAATTCGTGCATGCATTGGTAGTCACGGAAGTCACCTTGAACATTTGGTAAGATAAATGAAATAACTCTTTGTGATTTATTAAAATTAAAATAATAACCCCAGATCCAGGATGGTCATGTCTATGCGCCGCTTCTCGGTGGCAGCCCCAACAGTCTGTAACGATATCCCTCTGCACATTCGCAGTATCACCTCAATCGCCTCCTTCAAGAGAGACTTAAACACTCACCTCTACAATCACGCTTTAGAGCGACTCTGAGCTTGGCTCCGCGCCTCTGAGTTGCGGCCACTACGTCTGCAAATTTGCGCGCGTTACAAATTGAACTATTATTATTGTCCTGACCTTTGGCACCCCCCCACCCCCTCCCCCATATCAAATTTGGCCGACTCTTCCACGCCGACCAGACGTGTTGGAATTGGTGAGAGTAGCCACACTTTACCCCCAACCACCCCCAAAAACACGCGACCAACCCTACCGACCAAACTGCTCCGGGTGGACAAGAGGCGAGGGTAGGGGGTGCTTGCGGCTGTTGGTGGACTAAGAATCTCACCCACCGTCGTTTCCACCGATGCGCCAGGAGATGGGAATCGAACCGATGCCCTCTTGGATCGCGAGCCCTGTGGTTACCGCTGACCGTGACAGCCGGCGTAGCAGCGCCCTGCGTGTCTGTTTTGTTTGCATGTTCACGCGTGGTTCATACGGTACTTGAATCCTTGCAAGCAGCATCTTATTTGGTTCTTTCGGTAAAGTCACCATGTAGGTAAAAAATGAAATTAAAATTAATAAAAATAAAACAATAAAATCACGACGTTTCGGAGGCAACACAAGTCTCCGTCATCAGGTGGGACCGTCACAGCCAGATTTGCTGCATCAAGTGAGGGAGTAAATCCACCTGATGACGGAGACTTGTGTTGCCTCCGAAACGTCGTGATTTTATTGTTTTATTTTTATTAATTTTAATTTAATTTTTTACCTACGTGACTTTACCGAAAGAACTAAGAGTATGAATCATTGCAGTCACGAAAGCTTCAAATCTAGAATCTTATTTGGTGTTTGGACATCTGAACACCTCCCGTTTTCATTGCCGGCTGTAACACCGGTAACCGTTTATCATTAGTGGTTACCGGTAACTCAAAGAACGCAACCGTAATAATTTAATCGCTCACAGACGGAGGTTTCTCGACGGCAATCGGCGCGATTGTGGCCGTGGGATGCGTCCGTTGGGTCCTCCCATCGTGCCTTGCACGTCACGCGACGTCACCACACAGCCTTGTCGAAACCACCAACTCAAGAGAGTAGAAATGATGGCCGTGTTATTATTCAGAGGCAGCAGCAGCTGCACGATGGTAAAAGTGTTTTCCGGTTTCACCCTTGCTATGAATCATCAGTGCAGCGTAGCGTTCATTTGTCTGTACGTTGATAGCACGGCTACGTATACTGCGCGAAAGAAGTTCAACATCGATACACGTGTCAATGTGCACCGTATCGCGGGACACACACAACACACATACACCACACGTGGACTATTGCTGGTATGCGCACACGTGTGAGTGTTCACAAAAAGATCCCCCTATAGCCTTAACAGACTGTAGGGGCAAGTGCTATTAGCGAGCACCTATAAGGCCGGCACAGCACACGAGGGGGTGGGTGGTAAACACCACGCCCGGCCGCCTTTGTCTCCTTAGTGGCGATGTTTACACGTTGCCCCAGCTACTCATTTGACGCTGAGTCGACCTAGGAGAGGCCCAGAACCGGTTCAGATAATCGTCACTGGGTGTTGGCCGTGAGCGTGAATCGAGCCCGGGTCGCCCAGTTCGAAGTGCAGCGCGCTAACTGCTACACCACCGCTCCCCACGCATCATATATATTGACATACGTACATTATTCTGCCATGTGCCTAGACAATGTTGCACGAATCTTTACACGGTACCTAGAATGCGCACACGCTGCAGGACATCGGTACACGTGCCGTGCTCTAGTATCTTGGCCTTTGCGGGGCTGTTTGGGCCGTTGCCACCACCACGAACGTCTCCTTGAAGCGTCTCCGCGTTCTCCCTGTTTCTCTGCGTCTTCCAAACCGAGACAACATCCACCTTCCCGGCCGGTGTTGAATGTTTAATGTCCGCTGAAGATCATGGTCTTCGTCTTACCCGCCATCACCCCCCCCCCCCCCGGAACACCCCACAGTGTTACCTCCAACGCCATCCTTCACGGCCAGTGACAGTTCATCCTCCATCCTGGCCACGTGTCCCAGATATTGCGTGTGTCCTGAACTTGACCTCACCTGGTAGCCTTCAGTCATCGTCGCCTCTGGCTATTATTTCAAGGTTCAACCTTGAGAAACGAGAGCCAGGTTGTACCCTTTCTGGCGGGGCAATACAACAAAACAGGAGGCGTTATGATGTTCAAACACCAAGTAAGAAACCTTTTGCAAGTCTTCATTAACGACACACATCACTTTGTGGTGAACATGCAAACAAACACGCTCTGGTAATTAATATATGATGCATTGTATTTGAAAACCGATTGGCCTACGGCAAAGACGGCAGCCTTCTTCACGGCCTCGTCTCACCGCCGGTGTCACACCAGAGAACGACGCCGCAGGGCGAGCAGCACCAGCGCAATGCCACACGTGCCACCAGGGCATTCGTAGCTCGGGGATAAGCAGCTAAGTCATGGGACAGCTTTCTCATACTTTGATACTGACAAAAAAAGTCCCATGATACGTTATTTGTTTCATGCTCTCAAATCACGCGCATCTATTATTTTAAAGGAACATTCATTCTCAGGGAAGTTGTGTTTTTCAAGGGAGCAAATGTCCTTCCTGACAACTGTTTTGTTGTATATCACCCACGTGCTATGAAGAAGGGCCATTACCCGAAACGTCGCCTGTTAAGGCAACGCAGCGTTCTTGTTGTTGACGAACGTGTTGATTCGTTTTGTGTAATTGTGCTTCGGCAACACAGCCAACGCAGCAGCAGCAGCAGCATCACCAAATCAATTGTTCCATATCAGTTTCACGTGAATCGAGCAGACACACACACACCGCTTCCACACACCAACGCGGAATGGGTCTCAGCAGCGACGCGCCGTGCGAGCATCTGATTGGCTGAGGATGGGGTGTTCATTTGCTTTCGTTCATGAAGAGGATTAATGAAGAGAGAGAGAGACGACGCGAGAGAGCAAATGCTCACAAAGACAAAGATCCCCCGTATAGCCTTTGAATACTTTTAGGGCAAGTGCTGTTAGCGAGTACCACCTATGAAGGCCGGAACTGTACACGAGGGGGTGGGTGGCCAGCACCGTGCCCCCCCGCCTTTGTCTGTTTCTTCTCGGAATTTGCACCGTGTTTACACTACAGCACTCAGAAATTGACCAGGGAGCACGCGGAAACGGCGCAGGGGAAGCGACAAAACCCGCAGATGTCAAACCGTCGACCAAGTGAATGCGGCCTCGGCAGGACACACAACGGCCGGAAGCTGAACACGTCCCGCAAAAACACCACGTGTGCGCGTGTGTGTGGACAACACCCAGTGACGATTGTCTGAACCGGTCCTGGGCCTCCCCTAGGTCGACTCAGCCTCAAATTACTACGTGGTGTGATGTGTGAGCATCGCCACTAGGGAGACAAAGGCGGCCGGGCGTGGTGCTGGCCACACACCCCCTCGTGTGCCGTGCCGGCCTTCAAAGG
Source organism: Lampetra fluviatilis (assembly GCF_964198595.1). Lineage (NCBI taxonomy): Eukaryota > Metazoa > Chordata > Hyperoartia > Petromyzontiformes > Petromyzontidae > Lampetra > Lampetra fluviatilis. The sequence continues at coordinate 7,519,543 of NC_136331.1, forward strand.
TGCTCGCTAACAGCACTTGCCCCAACAGTCGTTGAAGCAGTGGCGTAGCTAGGATCATTTGCGCCCGGGGACGAACTATAAAATTGGCGCCCCCCCCCCCCCCCGTTTAATCAGATACCAAAATTGAATTACATGACATGTAGGCTGTGTGTGGCGGGATATATAAACTTTTAGGTTGAGGTGTAGATTTGTGCAGTAGTTTCAGGCTGCCGCGCCCGCCGCAATAAGTTATAATGTAACATTGTAAGCCTCATTTTGGCGCCCCTTTACCTTGGCGCCCAGGGACATATGTATCCCCCTGCCCCCCCCTAGCTACGCCTCTGCGGTGAAGGCTACACGGGGGATCTTTGTTTTTGTGGCTTTCAAAGTAAAAAAACAACTATGTAACAAGCAACGTTTCAGGCAATGACCTTCTCCATAGCACCATAGATAGGCCAGAAAGGATCGTGGTCAGTGGAGGAGGAAGCTGACGGTGAAATCGCAGCCAAGGGAGGCGACGTGAATGGAAGCGATCGAACAACGAGATGGATTGATCGTGGCATCGCGCGTTTGTGATGGATGGATGGATGGGGGGTAGAATGGGGTTGTGGGAGGGGGGACCCTTTAATCGAGCAGTGGATAGCAGTGGGTCACGTGTGCGCACACACGCATTCTGTTTCAGCTTGCAGGTGCCAACGCATTGTCATCTCGGTCCATCACAAGCAAGCGCATCGATAAACCGCGAGCATACAAAGTGTATTTTACGAAGGACACCTGAGTTCATAGCAAGGAGCGCAATACAATACAAACCAAAAAGCCAGAGGCTTAACAAAGTCCACAACACAGGTTTTGTTTGGATAGATCTCGTAAATAAAAATGCGTCGTTAAACCCGCCACCACCCGACACAGCCAAACAGTAAACTTTGTCACTTGAGCAAAACGTGCCAATTCGTTACGAGTCCAGCAACACCGATAGTGTGTGTAAGAGTAAATCCAGAACATTTACAATCTCAAGAACGAAGCAGCGGCCGTGATCTACCCACTGCTGGATGAGGCCCCTCCCAAAACCGTCGCCATCTCTCACGACACCCGCGCTTTTGACGATCCAATTGGCGCCCCGCGCAAGCATCGCCCCACCGCGTGCTGCAGGAACAAAGATTTGTGCGTGCACCCTCGTGGCTATACGAGCTCAACAACAACAATCAATAATACACAATATTAAAACTCTGCTTAGCTTCCGAGATCTGGTGAGATCGAGTGCATTCATTCCAGAGGTGATTTGGTTACAGGATGTAAGACAAAGATCCCCCGTACGGCCTTAACAGACTGTTGGGGCAAGTGCTGTTAGCGAGTAGCAGCACCTATGCAGGCCGGCACTGCACACGAGCCCGACCGCCTTTGTCTTCCCAGTGGCGATGTTAACACGCCGCAACCAGCTCCTCGTTTAAGGCTGAGTCGACCTAGGTTCAGATGAACCCGGAACCGGTTGAGATGGACAGGATGGCTCAAAGTCAGCACAAATGGGTTGATTACATCTGTTTTAACAAATCACGACGTATTATTTCAATTGTGTTCAAACTGGTTTCCATTAACACGAATGCACGTGTTTGTGTTCGTGAACATACTTGAGGATCAGGATTACTTCCCAGCAAGGAATCGCCATCAGTCCGGGAATTGGCATCTCCCGTGTTCGGTTGTTGGCAGCAGCAGGAATTGGTTTTTGTGGTCGAGATTTTGCGAACCGGTGTTTGCTAGATTGGTTCTAAGATGGAAAACTTATAGATTTTTAGAACTGCTTCTTGTGTTGCGTTTAGTTTTGTTTTCCTTTCCCCCGGCACCTCAGATTAGTGCTGTTGGCTACGTACGGTGCGACCACAGTTCAACATTCACACGTACACTGCCCATAGACTAACACTGCCCATAGACTAACACTGCCCATAGACTCAACACTGCCCATAGACTAACACTGCCCATAGACTCAACACTGCTCATAGACTAACACTGCCCATAGACTAACACTGCCCATAGACTCAACACTGCCCATAGACTAACACTGCCCATAGACTCAACACTGCCCATAGACTAACACTGCCCATAGACTCAACACTGCCCATAGACTCAACACTGCCCATAGACTAACACTGCCCATAGACTCAACACTGCCCATAGACTAACACTGCCCATAGACTCAACACTGCTCATAGACTAACACTGCCCATAGACTCAACACTGCCCATAGACTCAACACTGCCCATAGACTCAACACTGCCCATAGACTAACACTGCCCATAGCCTCAACACTGCCCATAGACTAACACTGCCCATAGACTCAACACTGCCCATAGACTCAACACTACCCATAGACTCAACACTGCCCATAGACTCAACACTGCCCATAGACGCAACACTGCCCATAGACTCAACACTGCCCATAGACTAACACTGCCCATAGACTCAACACTACCCATAGACTCAACACTGCCCATAGACTCAACACTGCCCATAGACTCAACACTGTCCATAGACTCAACACTGCCCATAGACTCAACACTGCACATAGACTCAACACTGCCCATAGACTCAACACTGCCCATAGACTCAACACTGCCCATAGACTCAACACTGCCCATATTCTCAACACTGCCCATAGACTCAACACTGCCCATAGACTCAACACTGCCCATTGACTCAACACTGTCCATAGACTCAACACTGCCCATAGACTCAACACTGCTCATAGACTCAACACTGCCCATAGACTCAACACTGCCCATATACTCAACACTGCCCATAGACTCATCACTGCCCATAGACTCAATACTACCCATAGACTCAACACTGCCCATAGACTCAACACTGCCCATAGGCTCATCACTGCCCATAAACTCAACACTGCCCATAGACTCAACACTGCCCATAGGCTCATCACTGCCCATAGACGCAACACTGCCCATAGACTTAACACTGTCCACAGGCTCAACACTGTCCACAGGCTCAACACTACCCATAGACTCAACACTGCCCATAGACTCAACACTGCACCATAGACTCAACACTGTCCATAGACTCAACACTGCCCATAGACTCAACACTGTCCATAGACTCAAAAATGTCCATAGACTCAACACTACCCATAGACTCAACACTGCACCATAGACTCAACACTGCCCATAGACTCAACACTGTCCATAGACTCAGCACTGCCCATAGACTCAACACTGTCCATAGACTCAACACTGTCCATAGACTCAACACTGTCCATAGACTCAACACTGCCCCATAGACTCAACACTCCCTATAGACTAAACACAGACTCAATACAGATAAGAAAAACAGAAGTTTTCATTATTTAATTCCTGTTTCCAGATCAGTTTCTGTAATTATTTTTAAGGTTCCCTAAAAAAAACAAATTATTGAATGCTTTGTTTGGAATTGGATTTGTATTCGTGCAAGCCTACGTGCTTCGTGCCTGTTCTACAGCGGCCTTGTTACCTCGCGGCGACAGGCACTTTAGAAGTGTAAATTGTTGTAATTATTATTGTCATCAGCAACATCATCTCAAGCGCAGTGGATGACATCACGTCCTACAGACGTCTCGATGTCAATGATGTGGCGGCGACGTCTTTGTCATCCGTTCACCAACGTTGTGCAGCTGTAAACTACTTTGGCCGTTATTGAATCAAATCAATCGGAGCGCTCACGATTCGTTCGTCGAAACAGTAACCCGTTGTCGCAGGGGCTGCTCAGAACTTCTCCCTCCATGAGCTTCTGTCCCTTGCCTCGTCTCTACTCACATCCACTGCCCTTGCATAGAGACCCATAGACTCACTTTCACCTGACCCATAGACTTACGTTGATGAACCAAGACTTACAAAGAGACCCATAGACTCCAATACTCTCACGTGATCCATAGACTTACGTAGAGACACGTAGACCCACACTTACACGATCTTTAGAGACCAACAGACTCTCACAGAGACCCGCAGACTTACACAGAGACCCATAGACGCACATAGAGCTCTATAAACTTACACAGAGACCCATAGACTCACATAGAGCTCTATAAACTTACACAAAGACCCATAGACGCACATGGGTTCTCCGTGTGTGTCTAAGGTTATCTCATTTCCATGGCTCGTCTAATTGTATCTCAGTTGTCTCCTTTCAACAAGAACCCAAAACCACATGGAGTCGCGACCTCCGTGACCTCAGGAATACGAGCAACCCCAGCGAAGGTTCCAACATCTACCACCCCTCCATCCCTCCCCTCCCTCCCTCCCTTCCTTTTTTTCTTTTTTTTAAAATTACTACTGTTTTATAATAATTTCAAAAATGTTTTCTTTTGTCACAGGTCGACAGCCGTTTTGTGAGTTTGCTTTCAAACGATAAAACATTTGCCAAGACTCCAGTACAATACAAACCGATCATATATACAAGCAATGCTCAGGGTCTGTTTAAATGCATACAATGCTGAAATACAATACAATGTGTACTGCACAAGGCGATCACCACGCTGTGTGCATACGCGAGTTGGGTGAGTTAGGGAGAAGCTGATGTATGGACGAGATTAGCGATAGCTCACGTTTAAATTTCAAGTCTCTGAGCTCTGTATAACGTGTGTGTGCACCGCGTGCCGTTAAACAACTGCTGAAATGTGTACGGCTGAAGTATTTCCATTTAAGTGGCGCGTTTGGCTCCTGGAGGTGAGGGACGCCGATGTTGGGATAGGAGGCTAAAGACGAGGCTTAGCGATTGACTTCACGCTCGATTTGAAGTTGTCGTGACTGCAAGGATCCATACTCTTTGGTTCTTTCGGTAAAGTCACGTAGGTGAAAATAATAATGAAATCAAAAAGGTGAAAAACAACTAAATTCAATGACGACGTTTCGGGCGCAACACAAGCGTCCTTCATCAGGTGGGGACCACCACAGCGAAAACAGTTTCATCGTTTCTCTCCCCACCACCCTCCTCAGCTATATAAACCCTTGACAAAGCCATCTTTTTGGCATACCTCAGCAACTGTTTTCACTGTGGTTGTCCCACCTGATGAAGGACGCTTGTGTTGCGCCCGAAACGTCGTGATTTAATTTAGTTGTTTTTCACTTCACAATTTAATTTTATTATTATTTTCACCTACGTGACTTTACCGAAAGAACCAAAGAATATGACTTCACGCTGCCTACGAAGGCTGCTTTCGCTTCTGCCAGTCTACAAACTCGTCCAGGAGAACTGGCCATGCGCCGTCTTCATCATCGTTGCCGAGGTCTGCGTTCATAGTCCGGCTGAACCCCAGGACATTGCACCATTGATCCTTGTTGACCACTTCGTATTTGCATTGCTCCAGGAAGTGATGGTAAGAGGAGAAGAGAGGCCAAATTCTGCCCAGCAGCCGGGGCAACATGGACGTGGCTGTGTCAATGTCCAAACTTCACTGACCTTTGTCCCTAGCCGAGTCGAAGCAATATCTGTAGATCTGCTTAAAGGACACGGGATCATTGAGAAGCGAGCGCAAGTACCCAAACTTTCCCTGCAACTTTTCTGCGCCTCCAGCTTCGATGGCAACACAAGCGTGATTATATTTTCAGGTTCAACGCCAATGTCTTCACAGAACTTCTCCATTCCTTCTGGACCAATACCATCATCATTTCCTGTGTATTCACTACACCAGGTTAAACACCTTTTGTTGGTGAAGGAGTCTTCGTTTTCGATAGTACTGCGAGGCTGTACCCTCACAGAGCCGTCTCTCTTAGAGCGCTTGATTGCGACCTGCTCAGAGCAAAGAGACCTCCTGTTATACTCTTAGTTCTTTCGGTAAAGTCACCATGTACGTAAAAAATGAAATTAAAATTAATACAAATAAAATAATAAAAATCACGACGTTTCGGAGGCCACACAAGTCTCTGTCATCAGGTGGGACCGTCACAGCCAAATTTGCTGCATCAAGTGAGGGAGGGATTCAAGATGTAAGCCCTTAAGAGCTTACATGCAGCAAATCTGGCTGTGACGGTCCCACCTGATGACGGAGACTTGTGTTGCCTCCGAAACGTCGTGATTTTTATTATTTTATTTGTATTAATTTTAATTTCATTTTTTACCTACGTGACTTTACCGAAAGAACTAAGAGTATGAATCATTGCAGTCACGAAAGCTTCAAATCTGGACCTCCTGTTCTTCTTGACGGGCATGCTGTGAGTACAGCGGAAGGACGCAACAGCCGCATGACACCTCCGCAATTATGGAACTATCGCTTTGCCCATCAAGGTCTTCACGTAAATTCAGTCGATTGAAGGTCCTGTATCGTCTATGGATATTCTCCAGAATGACCAAGGCAAGAACCTCACCGGTGGCTCAAAAAAAAAAACTACTCGGGAAGGACGCGGGCCCTTTGCGATATAACGACGGTGACAATCGTTTCGTTTGTTGTTGTTGCTGCTGCTGCTGCGATTGTTGCAACGCGATGTTTCAAACGAAGGTGGTGGTGGGGGGGAGGGAGGGAGGCCTTTTTTTCCTCTTCGGCGATGGCGGCCGCGGCTTCTTCCCCTCCAATCCTCCCAGCTCCTCTCCGGGTTAGATGATTCCCAATATCCGTCTCGGTGTATTCTCATCTCCACCCTTTGAAGCCTCTCTTCTATCTTCGCCTTCGTTAAAGTCGCGCGCGTAAACAAATTCAATATTCGCCGTGTATGCGCGCACGCACGGTGCCGCTAACGAGGATCGATCGAACGTCGCACGGCGCTCGGCGCGAGCTAACGACGTCGTGCGAACGGGACAGAGAGGAGACGAAACAAACAAATTAACGTCTGAACGTTTCCAAAAACGAGACGCCACAAAGCGGTGGGCGTGGGGCTATCGAGGGTGCAGGCGGTGCAACTGCGCCGGAGCCTACACGCAGAGGCGACCTCCCCCCTCCCCCCCTCGGATACAGCGAATCGCGGCGATCGCCCCGGGCCCCGCGCTTTGGGGGTGGGTGGGGTGCGACATGCACTTGTACGCAACGGTGTCAGATGTCGTACTTCCCATTTAGTTTGAAGGCGTTGGAGTGGTGGGGGCGGGCGGGCGGGCGGGGGGGCTCACACGCAGTGGGATTTTCCCGGGGGTCCCGCACCCCCAAACCCCCTTATGATAGCCCCGTCTACTACACGGGTCTAGAAGACACTGTCTTCTCGACAGACCTGTTCTTCACCTGAGGACGGCTGCTTGCGTTGTGGCCGAAACGTCGTGAGAATTATTTTATCATGTTTTATTTTTTTATTATTTTTTTATTTCCATTCTACGTGACTTTACCGAAAGAACCAAGAAGAGGGGTCTAGAGGAGTTCAGGCGCTAGGGAGGGAAAGGGGGGGAAGTGTTCGTCCTGGTGAACTCCTCGACACGAGGACACCGCGCCAGCTCTCCGTGCGCGTCGTGACTTCTTGGAGTCGGAGCGCGGCTCTTGAAGCCCACCGCGAGTCATCGTCGGACGCCGAAGGTGGAGAGAATTTTAAGTGACCCGAGAATCCATCTCAATCCCCGCGTCCGCCTTGGACTCGAGTAATCTCTTATTTGGCCATCGATCGCCCGCGCGCGCGTGCCTAGGTGTGTGTGTGTGCCTGTTTGTGTGTCTGTGTATTACCCTTGCAGTACGCACAGACAACTCGTCATCCCCAAGGGGTTTACACCGGGTAATAGATATATATATAGAGAGAGAGAGGGTAAGGCAATTAATGTAAGCCATTATCAAGGTGCGCCTCCATCTAAAGGGGGTCACTGGGAGAGAGATACAACGCCTCTGGTATCGCACTGAGAGTCTGCGAGAGGAAGACGTCGAATTAGGATGAACGCGCGCAGGCTAACGACGCACAGTTTCTCCCGGCCAAGTAAAGCGACGTGGGGCTGGGGCTGACACGTGGCTAGGAGGGTCAACGTTGGAGCAGCCACGGGAGAATGGAACGAGCGCCCAGAGGACGCTCCCCTCGGGGGAGATGGAGCGATGAAATCAGCTCGTGTGCAGGTGGTGCTAGGCGGATCATTACATCGCAGGGGGTCGTTGTAGACAGTCGTAGTAATCATGATGCTGTCGAATTGTAACGGATGTGTCGCCACTGCACAGCGCTCGCTCCTCTCTCTCGTACAGAGAGGGGAGAGAGGACGACTCAGAGAGAGAGAGAGAGGGGACGACTCAGAGAGAGGGGACGACTCAGAGAGAGAGAGAGGACGACTCAGAGAGAGAGAGGGAACGACTCATAGAGAGAGGGAGGGCGACTCAGAGAGAGAGGGAACGACTCAGAGAGAGAGATAGAGACGGGACGACTCAGAGAGAGAGGACGACTCAGAGAGAGAGAGGACGACTCAGAGAGAGAGAGAGAGAGAATACGACTCGGAGAGAGAGAGGGGCCGACTTTAGACACGCGTAGATGAACCACGGACGATCGGGAAGGCGGCAGCAGCAGGAGCGAGGCAGTGAGCCAGCGCCAACTATTTCCCAAGCTCTGCAGTCCTCTATAGATGATGATGATGACGTTTCAGCCAATCAATGAGTGTTTACTTGCGGAAGGAACCCGGAGCACCGGGAAAAAAACCCACGCGTGCGAGGGGACAACGCTCTATCCCACACAGATGGAACTGATGGAGTCCACATTTTACGTACCTCATTCTCCTCGCGAGTACGGCTCCTCCTCGTCGTGCCACGGGAAGGGAGTTCCACGGCGCATCTGTGTGTGATCCATCAACCCTTGCTGCCGCTGCTTCCACAGTGCTGGATTACAGGCAGGCACGTGCACGAGGCACCACTGGTGGTGGCTTCGGGAGGTGTTAATTCCAGCAGTGGATTGACCATGGTTGCTGCTGCTGGCGATGATGACGGTGCTTAATGTTGTTCGTCTGGTAAAACACAAATCCATATCAAACTAATCATGATGAAATAAAATAAAACCCCTTAACCGTTGGTTAAGCGTGAGATAAGTCGTAGTTTTGGAGGGGCAGGGGGGTAATGAGTCGGGAGAGATCCCAATTCCCCGCGTGATAAATCCACGGGAAATCAACGCTGATTGATATTCGGTGGTTAGGGGTCAGCCGTGTTTACGATGGGTTCAACCGGCAAACGGAATGAGGCTGCTGCTGATCAAACTCCACAAGTGAACGAGGGGCCCAGACCGACACTAAATTATTTTATTTTGTTTTACCAAGTAAGGCCTCACCACTGAGCGATACAGCTCCTCTATAGAAGCGGCCCTGGTTATTACAAATGATAGCCCCACGAAGAGGCTCATCGTGTGTGGAAATGTATACCAGCAAAGAGATCTAAACGCGTGCCGTTGATTCTAAACGTTGCGGTGCGGGGGGGGACTGGAGATCAAGAAAAAAAATCCATGCGACCAGGGAGAGAAAGAGACACTCAAACTCCAAATCTATAGGCGTCAGGGTCGGGATCGAACCGACGGACCTTTTGCACACCAGGCGCGGCATTTCTTGGCCTGGGGAGAAATGTGATGTTCCTTCGACAGCAGCAGCAGCAGCATCAAAATCATCGTTTATTATTTAGACCACGTCTCCCACGCTGCGCCAACCATGGATGTGGTTCCTGTCAACTTCGCTCCTTGATTCCTTCACGGGTGAAGAGGACTCGGTCTCTAGCAGCCACCGACTGTTTCGTCCCATCCACCACCCTGTGTTCATACATCACGACGAACAACACCGCAGGCCACAACAACGCCCTTACCCACTCTCACCTGCCCGCTCATCCGTCCACTTATAGACCCACTCCTCGACTCACTCGGCCACCCACTCGCCCCACCAAATCGCTCGCTCACACACTCGCCCACACACTCGCCCACCCACTCACCTACCACATCACTCACGCACTTACTCACTCACCCACCCACCACATCACTCACGCACTCAATCACCCACTCACCACTCTGCAGGTCACACCACTCCTCTGTCTGCTTCTTCCCTCGCACCGCTCCACTTCGCAATTCCACTCCAATCGTTCGTCACCCCTCCCCACCTCGCTCAATGCGAGAAACGAGTTGCACTCTAGTATATTGCAATGTTTGACGGCGCCGTTTGTTGCCGGCCGCTCGGCATTGTCGACGACTGTTGCGCCTGTGCTCAAGTGGCCGTGTAGAGCTACAAAGATTAACAAAGATTCATATATTTTGATTTAAAGCTTTCGTGCCTGCAGGGATTCATATACTTGGTTCTTTCGGTAAAGTCACGTAGAAGGGAAATAATAAAAGAATAAAAATATATTATTTGATTATTTCCCTTCTACGTGACTTTACCGAAAGAACCAAGAATATAAAGATTAATAACTTATACTCTGCATATCGTTGTTTATTAAGGGGGGGGGGAGCTTTCCCGACTCACCGCAATCCCGATTTTACTCGAGCCCGGCTTGTAGAGGTTTTTGCTGCGCACTCCAAATCAGCTCCCGGAGGAGGAGGAGGGGGGGGGGCAAGGGGGGGGGGGGGCAAGGGGGAGATGGCCTCGACAATTTCGTCCGGAACTCGCCGCAGCGAGCAGTGCACCACGCTGTGTCGGAGGGTGGTCCCTTGAAGAAGGACGCCGCAGAACTACAGCTGAGGTCACTTTCAACCCAACGTCTCTTTAGCCACACGAAGCGCACCCTGCTTTTAGACGCCCTGCCAACAAAAAAAGTGTTGGTCGGACGTCGAATAAACGGAGATGCTTATTTCTCTCGCCTGGAATGAGCTTAAATGAAATTTGTATTTTTTTTAATCTGATGAGGTTTCTTCATTCAGTCGACAGCTGGGCTACTCGATTCTTCTACGCAGGCAATTGCTCTGCCTGGTATCGGTTCGATTTCTCGACTACCCGCGGATAACACCGAGAGAATTGGAGGAAAGTATCACCCACATTTTCCCACGTGCGCCTCTCGACGGCACGTGATGGGCGGGGCTTGGTGATGTCACACTGAGCCACGTCACACTGGGCACGGTTTGTGCGAGCGGTTGCCATTGCAACACAAACACGTGCTCGATTTTATTATTATTATTATTGTAATAATAAGTAGTACCCTCTTTTTTACCAGCAACTTCTTATTGAGTCTTAATACTTTCTTTTCAGGAGGGTCCTGCCAGGTTTCCGCAATAGGAGGTGATGTTACTGCCCCTCTGTGTAATCCTAATCGAGTTGTTTGCGATGCAATTTGTCAGCATTTGGATGTTTTAGCCTACTGTGCCAACTTGCTGTGCTTTAGCCACCCGGCGCTCCGCTCGTTATTGTGAGCGTCGCTCCTCCGCCCTCCGTTGTTGTTGGAGGGCGACTGCCTCCAACTGCCCAGCAGCGTCTTTCACGAGCCTCCTAAAGAGGATGCAAACTCCACACACGCGCACACGCGACTGCAGACCAAGGGCAAAAAGATTGTAACTGCGCAAGGGAGTGCTTCGAGGGGCGGGGGAGTGGTTGGGGGGGTGGCGGGGGAGTGTTTGGGGGGGGGGGGGGAGTGTTTGGGGGGGTGGCGGGGGAGTGTTTGGGGGGGGGTGGCGGGGGAGTGTTTGGGGGGGGGGGCGGGGGAGTGTTTGGGGGGGTGGCGGGGGAGTGTTTGGGGGGGGGCGGGGGAGTGTTTGGGGGGAGCGACGGAGTGCTTGGGGGGGCAAAGATCAGTGGTGGTGTAGCGGCACTGCGCTATGAACCGGTCCTGGGCCTCTTCTAGGTCGACTCAGCATCAAACGAGTACCTGGTGCGGTGTGTAAGCATCGCCACTGGGGAGACAAAGGCGGCCGGGCGTGGTCGTGACCACCCACCCCCTCGTGTGCCGTGCCGGCCTGCATAGGTGCTACTCGTTAACAGCACTTGCCCCAACAGTCTGTCAAGGCTACACGGGAAACCTTTGCCTTTGTTTCGTAATGATCGATCGATGAACGCAAGCGAAGACATTAACAGCTCATCTGGGGACGTTGGACAATGATACAAAACAATCTTGAAGCGGTAAAGTCACGTAAGTATAAATAAAATTAAATAAATCACGACGTTTCGGGCGCAACACAAGCGTCCATCGTCAGGTAGTAATGCGCTTTATTTTATTTGTTTCCGAAAGAACCAAAGAGTATGGATACTAAAACAGTCGCAAGAACGCCACTAAATTCTCTCTCCAGCAAGTTTCCACCGCGCAAAATAAACCCGTGCGGTCTCACGCATTCTTTCGTCGAATTGTAACTATTTGTTCTGTTTCGCGATGATTTATCAATATTTATCCAGTTCCCGCCTTATTAAACAAAACCACACCCCAGCGAGATGATTGCACGGGTGGGCCCGCTACTCGGAGTAGGCGGCAACGCCGTCTGTTGCAAGTCCCTGGAACCGCGAACGAACAAGGACCCCCCCCATCACCCCCCTACCCCCACTTGGGTTTATCGCGTGGCGCAACTGTGGCTAGGCAGACCGATGCGTCGAGTGGAGTGGCTGGCAGGTCTCTTGCTCGCTCTCTCCCGCCCTCTCTCTCTCTCGCTTGCTGCCACTAAGTTATCGCATCCTCGTAGGCTTGACGCTTGGGCGACAACGCAGAGGGTTCAAGGCTGCCTGGCTGACAAAGCTCTCGACGCGTTGACCGAGATTGTCCGTTTCGTCTCGAAGCCCTTCGACCGCTCAGACCTTTGACGCCCGCGTGACCACCCCACCCTCATTCCGCAGGTACCGAGTCCTATCTACGCCGGTGTTTGCAGTGCTTCAAGCCACGCTGCGGTCTTTGTAAGTATGCAGAGTTGTTTGCGAGTGTCCATACTGCAGCGTAACTTGACGCGATGGTCATCTTCGGTGAAAACCGCTTGCATGACCTTACAAGGAAACGTACATAATCCGGCGACGTTTCGGGCAATAACCCTTTTTTGTCCTTCCCCCGCAACTCCGATTAGCACGATTGGCTACGTACGGTGCGAAAGAAATTCAACACACATGCATCTAACATAGTTGGAGTCGCAAGGCTCTTTTTTTCTTCTCAGGAGCACAGCGTGACATGTGCTGTGAAGAAGGGCTGGTGCCCGAAACGTCGCCCGTTATATACGTTTTGTTCCCCTTTAATGTCACACCCACAGCGTCATTATTGACCAATGTATTTTGTCGTTTCTCTTAGATTTTTCGGTAAAGTTACGTAGGTGAAAATAAATAATAAAAATAATAGAAATAAAACTTGTATTTCTATTGTTATTTCTATTATTATTATTTATTTTCACCTACGTGACTTTACCGAAAAAACCTAAGAGTATGAATCCTTGCAGTCACGAAAGCTTCAAATCTAGAATCATTTTGTCGTGGTTAATCGTGATTTGTGCACCGCTGCCAAACGCGGCAGTAGCAGTAACATGGCCAACGTGCGTGTGTTTAAAACCGCAGCAGAGGGCTGCAGGGCAACAGGGCCGCAGTCGCAAGGTCAGATTCAGGGCGGCTCCAGGTCATCGACGGGGTTATTCCGCCTCCGAACCGATTGCAGACGCCGATTCGGACTCTGAGCGCCGCAAAAACGGCGTTCGGTGTTAGCAGCGAATCGTAAAAGAAAAATAGCGCCTCCTCCCCCCTTCCACGCACGTCATTGGACACATTTGAGATGCGGTTCGAACTCAGTATGAGAAATGTCAATGCCCCCGTACGCCTGCTTAATCATGAGCCGTGGACAAAGGAACACGCCACCTGTTATATACATTTTATCCGTGGTGCTTTGCTACCACAAAATGCCAACGCTAATCTACGATTAGCACGGTTGGCCTACGTGCGTTCAACATACGTACACACGGCCATCGCTTATGCAACGTGTTGTATATCCACAGCTAACCTATCAATCAATCCACTGTTAGCACAGCTCATCCGCATTGAAATGTGTTGCCCGAAGTGTTTACTTAATTTACGCCACCGTCGCTGGTAATTATGAGTTGTTGAAGTTGGGATAGCAGAGAGAGGAAGGAAGGAAGGGGGGGGGCGGAACAAGAAAAATCGAAGTTACTGTAAAATGCCACGTGCTGGCAGAATGGGAAATGAGGGTGTAAAATAATAAGTTACGTAACATACAGCGGACGATGGGGAAAGAAAGTGTGTGGTGAGATCTGGAGATTGCATGATTATGTATGCGCCGCTTGACACTGGTGAGAGCAGGTGACTTCTACAGGTTCCTTCGAAAGAAACTCGATTAAAGACATTCGTCTTCTGGAAGACGAATGTCTCATTTTGGACGATACGACCCATTTTCCGGCTGTCGTATTTATAATTCAGCGAACGAAAATGTCCCTTATTAGGTGGAGAATACGGTAAAATGAGAACGGACTTTAGTTACTTTTCGTATTCACGCCACTTATTGCGCTCGGCGATCACGTTTAAGGGTTGGAAATGCTCCGGTTTTGTGGCTACGCGCATGGCGTGTGACATATGTATGTTGAACTTCTTTCACACCGTACATAGCCAACCGTTGATAATCGCAAGTGGGGGGGGGGGGTGGACAACAACTCAGTCTTTATCACACGCAGCTCTCACAGTGCAGTCTGTGACATCGATCACTCACTGATATTCAGCAAGGTCAGACTGAGCCTCATAAAGATACACCACCTCAAACAAAAGCACGACCCACGCATCAACTGTGCCAAGACCTCCCTCCCAGAGCTCATTCAAGCCTTGAGCAGCCCCTACACGACACACTGGATGGAAGCGTGGAGACAAAGTGGACATACATCAGAGATGCCATCTTCAATGCAGCCATCAATACCTTCGGCAAGTAGACAAGGCAGAACACGGGCTGGTTTGAGGAACACCTGGCTGTATTGGAACCGATCCTCCAGACCAAGCGCACGGTGCTCCTTAAGAACAAGTAAGCCCCAAGTACAGGATCATTAAGGACTCTGAAAGCTGCCCACAGTGCAACTCAAACGACCACCAGACGCTCTGCCAACAAATACCAGCTGAACCTCGGAAGTCGGATCCAACTCGCCTCTGACACTGGCAATAACCGTGCCGTGTATGAAGGCATCAAGAGAGCCTTTGGTCCAAACATCAGAAGGACTGCCCCCATGAAATCCAGCACAGGGGCGACCATCACTGATAAGCAAGAGCAAATGGCCAGGTGGGTAGAGCAGTACTCAGAGGTCTACTCGGGAGACAACGGTGTGTCAGAAGCTGCCCTTGCTGCTGTAAAGCCCTTACCAACCATACACGAACTGGACAATGTTTCAACCTTGAAGGAACTTGACAACGCAATCAACTCACTAGCCAGCGGCAAGTCCCTGGGACAAGACGACATCACACCTGAGGTACTGAATTGTGCGAAACACACCATCCTAATGAAACTCCACGAACTTATCTGCCAGTGCTGGGAAGAAGGAGCAGTGCCTAAAGACATGAGAGGCTCCAACATCATCACCCTATACAAAAACAAGGGTGACCATGGGGACTGCAATGACTACATCTCCCTGCTGAGCATCGTGGGGAAACCTTTGCCCGTGTGGTCCTCAGCAGGTCGCATATACTAGCTGAGAGGACGTATCCTGAGGCTCAGTGTGGCTTCATAGCAGGAAGGTCCACCATTAACATGCTGTTCTCTTTGCATCAGCTACAAAAAAAATGTTGCGAACAGAGAATGCCCCTGTACTTCGAGTTATTCATGTAACAAAGGCCTTTGACCTCGTCAGCAGGGAAGGCCTCTTCAAACTCCTGAAAGTAATCGGCTGCCCACCCAAGCTGCTGGCAATCATCTCCTCTTTCCATGACAACATGCAAGGAACAATACAGCACAGCGGCTCCACCTCAGAGTGATTTCCTATAATCAGCGGTGTAAAGCAGGGGCAGCGTGCTTGCCCCAACACTCTTTGCCATATTTTTATCACTTATGCTCACACACGCCTCAGATTCAAAACAAAAGTCCTCATCAAATAACTTATATTCGCTGATGTTGCCACGCTGACACCTCACACAGAACAAGGTCTGCAGACACTCATCGACCACCTTGCCAATGCTTGCAACAACTTTGGCCTGACAATCAGTCTGAAAAAGACCAATGTCATGGGCCAGGATGTCAGAGACACCCTTTCCATAAACATTGGCAGCTGTTCAGAAGTTCACCTACTTGGGTTCCATCATCACCTGCAATTTGTCTCTTGTCACAGAGATTGGCAAGTGCATTGGGAAGGCGTCTACAGCTATGTTCAGATTGGCCAAAAGAGTGTGGGAGAAGACATCCCTAACGCTCATCACCAAAGTACTGGGGTACTGGGCATGCGCCCTGGGAAGATCGCATCTTCAACACCTCAGTCCTCAACATGGCCAATATTCCCAGCATGCACTCTCTATTCAGTCAAAGGCACCTAAGATGGCCTGGACATGTGTTCCGCATGCAAAATATCAAAATACCCAAGGATGTCTTGTACAGCGAGCTGGCATCAGGCACACGATCGACCGGTCGCCCAGTCCTGCTACGTCAAGAAAAAGAAACAAAGCCCGCTGTAGCTGCCACCGCATTCACTTGCGATTGCTGTGGCAAGGATTGCCATTCACGGATTCGCCTACTAAGTCATTCTAGGCGCAGCAAAGCCCACAGCTGACTTCGTAAGGCGCAAAATAATTGTCTCTCGAGAAGCACAGGCCTATTCAGTTTGTGTGTAGGGGGGGGGCATTCCAGTGTTGGCAATGTGTTTTTTTCCCAGGCGTCAGAGAAAAACTAAACTAAATAAACGGACCAATAAAAGAAAGAGAAAAACCCCAAGGCCGTTGGCATGCAGGGCATCTAGAGATCACATTTGGCAAAACCAGCAAAAACCTTCAAATGTAGGCAGGCATAAAGCTGTACGAAGCCCCGTGGTGACCTGCGGGTATGGCTGGATTAACTCATAAAGAGCACTCTTTCATATCCTACCTATAAACGCCATGTTTTTCTGTCTGTGCGTGCGTGTATGTGCATGTGCCTTCCTTGTAACGCTTTTGTCTGACAAACTATTTTGTTAATGTCTTAATAAAGTACACAGACACAACAAAATAAGGTCCCGGATGAACACTTGGTATTTGTTTTTGCCCTTGGCCCAATCTAATCTAAGAAAATCACACTTTCTAACAATGTAGGCTGATCGTAATGATCACCATTGAGCGCATCTGCGCATGCGTGGGACGCTCGCTTGCGGATGCCCCTAGCAACGCAAACAAAGTTGATGAGCGACTAGGACGGGAGGGAGGTCCTCTTGCGTTAAAGACTTGGTCATTATGTTTGCAAAAAAAAAACAAGGCCAAAAAGGAAAAAATAATCAAGCCTCTCCAGGACAATCACAAACACAAAGATAATTGAACTGTGTCAAGGAAAATAAAAGTCGAGGAGTAGCGGCTGTCTCAATGGCAAACAATCAATGAAGGCAGCACGGGCTGAGGAAACTACAGAGCAGACATCATTGAAACAAACCAGAGACTGGACAGTTACTGCTGCAGAAGAACAGGCTGAGGGAAATCCTGAACAGTGTAAAGTCCTCTTCCTCCTCCACCCCAATGTGTGCAGTTACTACTATAGAGTCAGTAGATACTACTATAGTCAGTAGATCCTACTATAGAGTTAGTAGATACTACTCTAGAGTCAGTAGATACTACTATAGAGTCAGAGACGTGGACACTGACAATAACAGCAACAAAAAGGCTCGAAGCTTTCGAGATGTGGCTGTATCGAAGAATGCTGAAAATCCCATGGACAGCCAAAACCACCAATACACAAGTTCTGCAAGATATGGGCACTGACAGGCAACTGCTGAAGACCGTCATTAGCAGGAAGTGTTACTACCTAGGCCACATTGCCCGAAACGACCACAAATACCAGCTATTAAAGCTAATCCTGGAAGGAAAAATCGAAGGGAAAAAACGACCAGGACGGCCAAAAACGACATGGCTCAGTAACATCAAAACATGGCTACAATTAACAACAGCACAAACTCTACACGCCGTGCTAGACCGGGACCAATATCATCGTGAAGTCGCACACGCCGTTAGGCAGCACTAAAGAAGAAGAAGATACTACTATAGTCAGTAGATCCTACTGTAGAGTCAGTAGATACTACTGTAGTGTCAGGAGATACTACTATAGAGTCAGTAGATACTACTATAGTCAGTAGATCCTACTATAGAGTTAGTAGATACTACTGTAGAGTCAGTAGATACTACTATAGAGTCAGTAGATACTACTATAGTCAGTAGATCCTACTGTAGAGTCAGTAGATACTACTGTAGTGTCAGGAGATACTACTATAGAGTCAGTAGATACTACTATAGTCAGTAGATACGACTATAGAGTTAGTAGATACTATCATAGAGTCAGTGGATACTATTATAGAGTCAGTAGATACTACTGTAGAGTCAGTAGATACTACTATAGAGTCGGTAGATACTACTGTAGAGTCAGTAGATACTACTATAGTCAGTAGATCCTACTATAGAGTTAGTAGATACTACTGTAGAGTCAGTAGATACTGTTGCCTCTATTGTATGTACTGCATAGTGTGTAGGTATATATGCCTACAAAATACAAATAAATTGGGTGGGGGGGGGTTAAAACATTTTTGTAGGGGGGGTTGACAATTTTTTTAAACCTTTTAGATCAACTTTTTACCCCTTACTCTCTATAACTTTTTGATTCAGGACTTCGGAAAGGCTCTTATATTTTTGTTGACGGACAAATGGTCAGACAAACGGAAAGCCAGGCTTTCATAAAATCTTAGTATTTCTTAAGAAAAGGCAAGTTTAGAAATATACATATATTTTTCCGCGGGCAGAACCGGGTGCTTCCTGCTATTGTAACTTTTAAAAAAGAAAACAAGCCACCAACGACTGATAACCATCAGTGAAACATAGTGAAATTGTATTTTGTGATAGAAAAAAAGGTGGTTTCTGCTGGGATTTACGGTTGTGTTCAGTTTATTGCCCTTCCCCCGCACCTCCAATTAGCACGGTTGGCTATATACGGTGCGAAAGAAGTTCAACATACATACACATGCACGAGATAAACGGCAGGGAGGGAGGAAGAGGAGATATGTGGTTGTTTTTCCCGTTGAGGGTTCAGCACCACGTAGCTTCCCATGGGGGTCCCGCCTACGGTGAGTCCTCGCTTAACGCGGTAGATGCGTTCCTGAAAAATCAGGAACGTGTTCCCGCATTATAACGGCGCACATTTCGCCTTATAACGGCGCGTGTTCCTCGTTATAACAGCAGCGCGTTATAACGGCAGCACATTCACCACGTTATAACAGCAGCGCATGTTTCGCATCGTGTGAAAAGTGGTCCCTGCTGGTAGTACCACGATTGTTGCGAAAAGCACATTGCAAGCGCGGACACGGCACCCCGAGCGAGAAGTTAAAAAAGGGCCGTTTTAATCTCGTCTCACCTGATGACGATTGCTTGTGTTGCGATCGAAACGTCGTGAACTATTCTTTCTCTACCTACGTGACTTTACCGAAAGAACCAAAGAGTTTGGACCATATTCCCAAATATGCCTTGAGCCAGCCTCGTCGCTCGTGCGTCGAGGGCAACCCGCTCGAGGCCCGTGTGGGTGATTCATACAAAGACAAAGACCCCCCCCTCCTCCTCCCGTAAAGCTTGTAAAAGACTTTTGGGGCAAATGCCGTTTGCGAGTAGCAAGCTATGAAGGCCGGCATGGCGCGCGAGGGGGTGAGTGGCAAGCACCACGCCCGGTCGCCTTTGCCTCTCATGTTGCGATGATTTACGCACCAAACCAGGTACTCATTTGTGGCTGAGTCGACCTAGGGGAGGTCCAGGACCGGTTCAGATTATCGTCACCGGTGGCCGTGAGCAGCAATTGAACTCCGGTCATCGGACTCATGGGGCACACGCGTGCACTGTACTTCCCCATTTCAATTTTAATCATGAAAAATGTAAAGTATTTTTAGTTTTCTTTTCACAACAGGAAGATATGTCAAAGTGAATTCCATTTCGTCCGCTTTTCTCTAACACACACACGTGGGCAGCAACGCAGGGTCTGTCTCCGATGCGTGTCGTTCGGAACGATGTCTGACGTTTCGCTCCCACGTGCAATGACCTTCCTTAGGTGCAGCGCGCGGTGCAGCCCGACAGCACGTCGTTGTATGTTGAACTTCTTTCGCACCGTACCTAGCCAGCCGTGCTAATCGGAGGTGCGGTGTGGGGGTGCGAGGCGGTGCACCTCAATCGCGATAAAACCTGTGCGGCTGTGTAAAATCAGCCTCCTCCTTGAGTGCGTGTGAGGGCCGTTGCCTCTCCCCTCCCCTCCCCACCACCCTTCTCCGACACTTCAACGCTGAGTGGGCCCTCAAAGGGAGCATTCCAATGCGCCGTTGACAATCGTGACCGAACTCAAGGGAGGGCCGCATAGGCGATTGTCACCACCGGCGTTTGCAAATCACCGCAGCGAGTGCCAATGGAAAAAAACCCCATCGGTGCGTTGCCTCCGACGCCGTGCTCACCACTGGCCAATCCCCGTCCCTTCCCCTCTCCCTCCTCCCACGTGTACGTCCAATTACCTGCAAAGGTGACGAGTGAGCGAGGGAAATAGTTCAAGGTCGCGTGTTCAATATTTGCTTCGTAAAGATGCACACGTGTTCCGACGTGGTCGCGCGCGCTCTCTGGCGCGACACGGTCATTGGAACTTTTAAGCCGAAACGATGTTGCGAAAGGCGTTTTTTTATTCATGTGTTTTTATTTTTTTTGTTTTGTTTCGTTTGTTGCTCGAATAAATAGCTCGCGTTGGCGTGTGGTCGCGCGACAAACATCGACGAAGAGTGCGCGTCCTCGCTGGCACGAAAGCGTTGCTTGCGTAACCAGGGGGGCGTTGCGCGCGGCGCAATTTGCGCCCTTGAAGTGTTTTTTTTCTTTCTCAAGCAACGAACTTGTTGCAAAATGCCCAGGCGGCTCAAGAGGTTTGGCCCAGTGCCGAGCCCGCAGTTTTCTCGTTATAAACTTGGCGGATAGTACGGAAGAGACCCTTCACAGATATCCCTCCCTTCGGGTAAATATATAAAAAGTCAGGGGT
Source organism: Lampetra fluviatilis (assembly GCF_964198595.1). Taxonomy (NCBI): domain Eukaryota; kingdom Metazoa; phylum Chordata; class Hyperoartia; order Petromyzontiformes; family Petromyzontidae; genus Lampetra; species Lampetra fluviatilis. Next base: position 7,540,487 of record NC_136331.1, read on the forward strand.
TTGTTTCATTTATTTTCTTTCGACATGACTTTACCGAAATAACCAAAGAGTTTATTTAACAATTCACCTTTTGCAAAAGAAGGGACCACCTTTTCATGGCAATGCCCCTTCTTCATAGCACAAGAAGGGGCATTGCCCAAAACGTCGGCGACTATATGTTTTATTTTATTTTAAGGTCACGCAGCGCGTTGAGTTACACTAGCGGTATGATCACATTAATTGCGTAACACGCACGGTACTTATACTACGCCCGTTACAGAGTATGTCTGTTACTCAACGGATGCTACTAATCCAGCAACTATGCTCATGCCAATTTAAAAGAAAAGAAAACTTGTCAATCGGAAAACATGTTGTAAATGTATATGACTTGCATCAGGCCCACGTGGTGTTTAGTGCAATTTCCTAACTCGTATAAATTATCTCTCTCTCTGGTCCCTGTTGATGTGCTACGTGGCGGAGGACTTTTACCAAAAACGTTGCCGAATTTTTTTCACTTTGAAGGCCACGAGGTTCTGTTGACGAGTGTGTTTTTTTGTATTATTATCATTCATTGTCCATTTTAAAGGGGTTTATGTCTCGGGTTAGATCGCGTAAATATAATTGCGTCGTTAAACCCACCACCACCACGGCCAATTAGTAAGGTTTGTCACGTCAACAAAACGTACCCAATAAATTACCAATTCAGCACACTGGTGTGTTGGAGAGTAAACCCACAACATTGACAATTCGAGTACGACGTTTCGCCAGTAGTAATCACAGCCAGCATAATCAGGTGACGGCCGCAGTTATTGTTATCAATTGTGAATGTACACCACCGCCAACGCAGCAGCAGCAGCAGCATTACCAGATTAACTTCTCTAACTCATATCTACGGGACTTTTTGTTATTTCCCCTCCCAGCATCATTACGCTTATCAATGCCACCATTGTTCCATTTCCCTTTGTGTTCGTTCGCCCTTCGTTCACTGCCCCAGCAACTCACTGGTGGTGAGCGACGCGGCCACGAAGGAGGTCGCTCAGGCGTAGCCCAATCCGTTTGGAGGACAAGAAACAGCATTTTTAAAAAATTGGCAAAGGAATTGAAGTTGAAATTGGGGTTCTATTTTCGGGACAGATCTCGCTTCTCTAAGTCAATTAAGAAGGATCTTGTGCAAGGTAAAAACATTTTTTAATCTGTATTGGATTATGGTGACATTATTTATATGCGAGCAGCTGCCAGTAGTACCGTTAATGTGCTGGACACAGTATACCATGGAGCACTTTGTTTCATTACTAATGCAAGGTTACTCACTCAACATTGCGAATTATATAACATGGTCAGAAGGCTCAAACACTGCTATTTGTGTATACGGCAGTACTTACGTATCTTTGTCCACAGCTAAGAAAACCATCACAACCATACAGCCTTCGTTCTGAGCCAGTGCTCTCTCTAACAGTTCATAGGGCAAGGGCTAACACGGGGAAAGAATTCATTTTCCTATCATGTCCTTGGTCCTGGAATGAATTACGAAATATTTTTTAAACTGGTATCGCTGTCTGCTGTCAAAGCTCTTGATAGAAGAAAATGTCATTGACCATTGGAATTGTTTTTAATGTTTTGTATTGTACTATTTCGTATTGTGTGTCTATGTATGTGCGTGGTGATTTATTTTTGCTGACTTCTTACCAGGCCCTCCCCTCGAAAAAGAGATTTTTTTTTTCTTTAACATCAAGTTTTTTCTAGATTTGAAGCTTTCGTGACTGCAAGGAATCATCTTCTTAGGTTTTTTTTGATACAGCTAATCTGGCTGTGACGGTCCCACCTGATGACGGAGACTTGTGTTGCCTCCGAAACGTCGTGATTTTTGTTTTTATTTTATTTTACTTTCTACGTGACTTTACCGAAAAAACCTAAGAAGATCAAGTTTTTTGTTTACCCGCTTCAACAAAAGTGGAATGAATCTAGTAGATATAAACAAATTCCCTCGTAGGGAGCTGGTAGGAACGTTGGGTTGCTCGGTCAATGGCCAGGGTCAACGGCGGCGTGGTGTATTCCGCAAATATGGCCGACTGTGAGGGCGGGCACAAGCCGGCGTGAGTAGGTTAAACGTTGAGTTTTATAAGGGCACCACGGGGTGACCAGCCCCTCCCCACCCAGCCCCACCCCTCCCACCCCCCACCCAGCCCCATCCTCCCCACCCAACCCCTCCCCACCCTCCCCACCCAGCCCCTCCCCATCCTCCTCACCCAGCCCCTCCCCACCCTCCCCTCTCCACCCAGCCCCACCCCTCCCATGTTTGCATTCACGACGGACGGACGGACACAATAATCCCCTGCGAGCTGGTGGAACCAGGTGGTTCCTACCAGTATAATGCGTGCATGCACTATGAACGCAGGCGCGCTTACTCGCTCGCGTGCACGCATTGCCACGGGGGTGATGCGTGCCGAGCGCCGTTGTCGACGTGCGGTGTGAAAGAAGTCGAACGCGCACAACGCGCACAACCCATGCGTCGTCGTCGGCAAAGGGTGAAGCGTGGTTTTACATGTTTGTTCCGTCCGTGTGTTTGGTCGTCATTCTTGAGCACGAAGCAAAGTTCGAACGTGGGTTGTGGATAAAATAATAATCAGAGGCGGTTGCGGGGCGGAGGGGATGGGATAATTTAGCGGCGCTTCAACCCGTCAACCCCCTCCAGCCCAATCCACTTATTCCATTGTGCGATGTGATTAATATGTAATGTCAAGTTTCAATTAAGCCTAAGCGCTGGGTTGTCGTGACCTTTATAGAGTATCTTGCTATTAAAAATATATATGTATTATAACCCGCCCCCCCCCCCCATCGTGATCTGTCAAGCAGATGCATGGCATGGGCACGTGTGAAATGAATCGCAGAGCCTCGCTTAACATGCAAATTGGATGCCTATTAAATTATTGTGTTTTGTTGTTGCTATGAGCCTTCTGATATTCTCTGTTTGCTTTGTACCGTGTAGGTTTCGTTGTTTTGTAGATGCTCATTCATGTACACGCACCGGAAGCAAACTAAAACGTGTACGGTGCTTTTGAAAATCCACTGCTGGATGAAGGCCTTTCGCACAATGCGCCGGTCTTGTCGGGTCGTGGCCGGGAATCAAACTCAGGTGTCCACGTGTATGGAGCAGCACAACCACCACAGTCGTACTGCTCATCATTAGCTTGATGGCAAAGCCTCTGATGTAATTTTTGTTATCAACTATAGGTCTACCAATTTATTTATTTATGTTGTTCTGTTCCACGTGACCGCCCCGTGCCTCCGTTCCTCCAGCCAGCCAGCTAGCCAGGGAACAAACTCTTTTTTCTAACACCGTGCAACATGATCGTATGAGTATGATGGTGTGAGCACGATGATATGATGGTACGGTAGCGGGCGACGTCATCGCATTTGACCGAGCGCCAGGAGTCCATCCCAGGCAGGAATCCAGCAAGAAAATCTTCCACCGGCCCCCCCCCCCTCTAATATAGTTTGATATGATGTGGGATGAATCCCTCTAAGAGAGAATCCCACGTGTGGCCACGCAGCAGTACAGAGGAGTGTCCTCAATGAGTACACCAACCACAGGCATTGGATCAGCTGGCAGTGTGTGACGGGGAGTAAAGCGTGAGTGGATCTTACTTGAAGCTTTCGTGACTGCAGGGATTCATCTTCTTGGTTCTTTCGGTAAAGTTACGTGACTTTACCGAAAGAACCAAGGAGATGGATCCCACCTCTTCCGCGACGTCTGCGCTAGTGTGGAAGAAGAGGAGGCCACCGACCCTCCAGGGCCGTTGCGTAGACCCCCACCCCCCCTGGGGGCACGTGAAGTGAGAAATAAACGCGTGAAATATTATGGTACGTGAGAGTCATTGGTGATTAATCGTGTCGTACGAGTCTGCCAATATACAATAACTCCGGTTAAATGTAAGTTCCTATGGTAACCTAGAATGACATCAAAGACATTTCCAAACCCATTGGCAGTAAACAATGTTGGTTTGCAAGGGGGGAGGGTGAGAGCGGAGGTTTCTCGGTTGAGATGGGGGCCAAATAAAAGTTTGAGAATCACAGCTCTGGAGGGAGCCCTCCCAGAGTTTCCCCCACCCCCATCCCCTCGCTAGTGACTGCAGTGGCGTGCGCGAGTCACTGCAGGGCTGCACCTTTGCTTGTTTCGCTCCGGGTTGCGTGTTTCGCCAGAGTCCCCGTGGCTCGCCTTCGCAGGAGGATCCCCTGTCAAGTTGTCGTCGTCGTCGTGAGACGGACTGATTTCTCCGTTGTGATCACGTTTTTTTATTATTTCGTGTCTTTTAGTTGTTTTCGTCCCATCAGTTTTTTGTTTTAACGAGAGCTTTCATTGGCTTGGTAGTCGCTATACATAGGATTTGGCCCGTATATATATAATTAGTGTACAGCGTTATTGGGATGCAATTACCATGGATGACGCTGTATAAAATTGTATTATTATTATTATTATGTGTTACGTACATTCCAATCAGCTAATTTGCGGTGTAATTATTATTTTTATTATTATTTGGACCACGACTTCGGCAACACAACAGCGGCGTCGGCGGCCTCCTCTTGCGAATGCCGTCACGTGAACGTTTAACGTCCCCACTTGGTGAAGCAAACGGGCGGTATTAACCAGGACGGCCTGTCGGAAATTTCGATTCGAACCGGGATCCTCTGCAACGAGATTGTTGTTCACACGGCCGCTTAGCGCAGTGGTTCTTAGCCTTGACTGCAGCCTTGCACACCTTTTGATTCTTAATCGTCTACCAAAACAAATGCACGAAGTACTCTTTGTTTCTTTCGGTAAAAGTCACGTAGAAATTAATTAAAATAAATAATAGAATACGACTTTCGATTGCAACACAAGTAACCGTCATCAGGTGTGAATGAATGAGAAAACAAAGCTCGTAAACTTAGAAATGTAATGCAATGCAACACAGAGAGTCGGCTAACACAACAGTAAACATTGTACCTGATTGATTACGTTCTTCCAAAGATTGCTAAATATGAGAGAGAGACAATAAATTAAAATACAATTTTTAATTAAATTATTTAATGTATTTTTTCAGCCTGCATTGGTATAAACATGGGCATTTTCGTTCCTTTGTTCTATCATGTGTATCAGACCTCCCCTCCCCCCTTTCTGCCCATTGTGTTGGCGTGCGCAGCAGCCGCGTCCAAGCCGTCGCCAAATGTTTTGTTGGCTCCCTCCCCCTCCCACCCCCCTCCCTCCCGATACGTTCCATTCATTGGCTACCACATTCTGATGAACTCCCCCCCCCTCTCCTCCCCCCTTCAACTTGCTTATAAGGGATTACATTTTGAATCATTGCTTCACTTGATGCAGCTAATCTGGCTGTGACGGTCCCACCTGATGACGGAGACTTGTGTTGCCTCCGAAACGTCGTGAATTTTATTTTTATTTTTGTTTTGTTTTATTTTACTTTCATTACTTTTAATGTTTAACCTACGTGACTTTACCGAAAAAACCTGAGAATATGAATCATTGCAGTCACGAAAGCTTCAAATCTAGAATTTACCGAAAGAACCAAAGAATAATTCCTGCGGTCACGAAAGCTTCTTATCAAGTTCAAATGTACGAAGTTAATCAACGCATTCGCGTTTGATGAAACAAAGTAAGTCGGACTCACGTGCCCCGTGCTTCAATTGCGCTTTCGAGGATTTACCTTCGAACAAAACACCTGGCCATGTCTCGCACCACATGAGAGGGCATCTCGCACTCCCAGGGGGGTGAGTGCACCCCCCCCCCAGGCCCCCCAGGCCTTCGAGGTTACTCATTCGATACTTTTTTTGCTGCGCAAAAAAAAAACCCGCAAGAAACCGATTTGCAGACATACGAACGGACACAATGGAAAAGCAATTACAGGATGGGATTTCAAGGCACGCTGCGGGAAAAAAAGAATGTAATTGTGTGGAAATAACTCGTGCAGCATGGTGGCGGGGAGGGGGGGGGCGTTTGAGAGCTTTTGAAAAAAATGTATTTGAAAAAAAATCAATGGATTGTTTTTAGCATCAAACGGGCAGCGTTCTACAGATATGGACACTGGGTATATCACGGCAACGGTCAGTGGAATCAGTGGGCAATATTTTAATTGTTTATTTTTAACACATTTTATTCGTGGATTATATTTTTCCCGTACGTTGAAACGTTTCACAAGGGCTGAAAAGAACGTTTGATTACATTTTTATATTATTATTATTATTCATTATAATCTTTCTTTTATAAACATGTTCACATGTCTACCCCCCTTTTAAAAAATACACGTATCTCCATATATGTTCTGGTATAGATGAGCAAGTTAAAAGAACGAATTTTACATTGAAATAAATGTACAGATGTTTGTTACTCCACTTCTGGACGAACGATTCCAGCATCAAACAATTAGTATTTGAGATATGATTCTGCAAAAAAAACAGCGAACCTTGGGCGGGAGGTGTGTGCAGGATCGTGAGAGATGGTCGATTACAGAGACTGGTCATTGCATACAAACCCTCAGTGTGACGCCCAAGGCTCAATGGAGGGAGGTCAGAACGTGGTTGATTTGTTTCACACGTTTGCGTGTTTTTTTCCCGCGTTTAAAGTTTGTCATCGAAATCATAAAATCTTAAAGGAGATGTACAGCTCGGGTAAGGTTCCCGATAGATCCTGAGCTGCCTCTTGAAATAAAGTTGATGAGTGCATTACAGCATTAACCTGTTGCTCAATCACTGGCACTAATATTAACAATACTAACATTAATGATAGTAATACCATCAGAATAAAGTTTGGGGATATTATATATATAACAGTTACTGCATGCTCGTAAACATAGAGACAAACACTTAAATCGTCCAAACTGGGCCATTCGGTCAGTTTCAGGAGAGCAAAATAGACATCGTTTTGCAGCCATCTTGAAAACATGGCCGTCCGCTTGGATGTTCAAAAAGCTTAACGGGGCTTTAGTTTATTTTCCTTTCGGATTTTTGTTGTGGTCTGAAAAAGATCCGCCATTATCCACAACATAAGTCTTTTTGGGGTTAGATCACGTAAATATAAATGTGTCGTTAAACCCGCCGCCACCACCTGACAAGGTCAATTAGTAGGGTTTGTCACGTGAACAAAACATGTTCAATTCATTACTAGTGTAGTGGCATAGATTAGTAATGTAGCAGCATAACGCTGGCTGCTGGCAGGGAAGTGGATCTGTGGCTAACAGCAGCCCTGACGTCAGCAGGCCACGTGACACACCAGAGGGAGGTCTAGGGGAAAGGTCACAGAAGGGGCACATCAAGAACCCACTGGTAGGTTCTAGAAAGGGGGCGTGGCCGGGGGCGGAGCCAGGCCACGTGACAGTATAAGAAGGGCCCCTGTAGGGGACCTTGGGGCTGTCGACTGTAAGTGGGATCCCTGTCGTGCTGCTCAAGTCCATCGTCGTCGCCATTCTTCTCTTCGTCGCCACAGTCGTCGTCGCTTGATATTGCGCTGTTATTCGGTTGTTGGCTGTATCGGTCAGCGCCATCGGTGTTAAACGGCTGGTGTTGTGTATAGGCTAAGATGTGTGTAGCCTAGGCGACTGTAGGGTGTGTGAAGGGAGATTGTGAGTGTAATAAAATAAGTGCCTCCAAGAATTTCTGCCTCCGAGTTGAACCACTACACTAAAACAGCACTCACCGGTTGCATGTTGGAGAGTAAACCCACAACATTTACGACTATGGCGATCGCCTGAGGAGGCTGGTTGTAATTCCTGGCGAAACGTCGTAGTCGAATCGTAAATGTTGTGGGTTTACTATCCAACCCACAACCGGTGAGTGCTGTACTAGTAACGAATTGGCACATTTTGTTTTACGTGACAAACGCTTGCTAATTGGCTGTGTCGGGTGGTGGTGGCAGCAGGTTTAACGACACGTTAATATTAACATGATCGAACCCAAAAACCTCTATTATGGTTAATATTGGTCGCGAAAGCCTCCTACGACGTGTTAAACTGATCCGCCACTGCAGTGGCGGCTCCTGCAAAATCTCTCAGGGGGGGCAAATGTCTGGATGATTTATAAGGATAAGGTCCACCCATGCAAAGGATAAATTAACAGCTCAAGCATGTAAAGGCAACTTCACTTCTTTAATATTAATGAAAAATAAAGTGACTCTTACAATACATCTTGTTTGTTTCTATACTCACTATTAATACAATCCACTCAAGTTTCTTTTATTAAAGATTTCACTAGGTGGCGACAAATAATTTTGTTGGATGAAACGTGCTTACGTATGATGACGTAAGCACGTTAGTGCGAGCCCTCCTGGAAGCCATAGAGACTGCATTGCAGCGCCCGCCCTTCGAAAAAAAACATCTTTGAATGTAAGTCTATGGGACCACTCGGGGCGATTCTCAGCCGGAGTGAAATCGCCCAAATAGAGGCGGTACGCCACAGAACGTGACATGACGCTGATTGGACTATATCCAGAGGCACAGTAACGGCTAGCATAGCTCTGTGGTTGAATGAGATTGTTAATGTGATTGAAAAAGTCCCTTTCACACATTGGTGGTGCGTCGCCCAATCGCCCTAATGAAGAAACCGCCCCTGCGCCACTGTCAATATCGCCACAAGCATGCTTCATTCGTGCATGCGTCACAATTTGATTTACTTTCCTGGGCCCACACACACAACACACGTTTCAACCAAGATCACGGCCGCAGCTCCTGATTAACAACATCTCAACTGCACCTTTGCCGTGGCAGGTAAAGGCGCTGCCCCCTGCAACTGCTTTACTCGCGCCACCGCTGTCAGAAGGGGTCAGCGGTTCGTATCGAAGCTGTCGGCTTAACCCACACTTTACCCTCACCGCATGCCGCGACCTGCCGGTCCGGTCGACTAACTACGGTGTAAGCCATTTGTCTACTGCTGGATGGACAGCGGCTGTGTCTGGGTGGGTGGGTGGCATTAAAACAACAGCACAAAGCACTATTGTGAAATCAACTGCCCTGCCCGGTATACATGAGGGCATGGGTTCGAACCCAACTCCTGATGCCTTGATATTTGGCGTTTGCATGTCTCTCTCCCAGTCGTCGTTTGGATTTTTGTCCATCCACATTTAGAATCAACGTCACGCGTTTAGAGTAGTTGGCTGCTGCTGTAAATGTACACATGATGATGATAAGACACGTGGTTGAGCTATCATTTGTGATAACCAGGTCGATTCTGAAAAAGAGCTACATTGTAGCTCAAGCGGGATCTTACCTGGTAAAAGTAAAACTACTTTAGTGTTAGTATGGGTCTAACTTTAGCATGGGTCTCTGTAGAATTCTGCAAGTCTCTATGGATTTCTATGGTTCTACACGGTTCTCGAGATCTATGTGGGTTTCTATGAGTAAGGGTATCTGTGGGTCTCTGTGGATCTATATAAGTTTGCAGAAACACGCGTTTAGAGTCTTTAGCTGCAATATATTTCGACGTGTTGATGATGATGATACGCCACTTCGTTCTGCTATCATTTGTGATGGCCAGGTCGCTTCTGAAGTAAATATATAGCAACTCATAATGCGACCTTACGTGGTACAATAAATAAATAAACATTTATTTTTATTGAACCGGCGACCTCCAGATTACGATGCCAGTGTGGCTCGCCGTTAGACTGTGGCAGGGCACTGCTGCAACAACAACAACAACGCAAACTTGACCAATATCTCCACCAAACACCCACCCGCCCCGCCCATCCAATCGCTCCCCCACATTCTTGCGAAACTTCGTTATTGCTGTGACCGCGAGTCGCACGCCTCCACGGTCACGAGCTTCCCATTACAAGGCCTCGCAATTCTTCTCGCCGATTGCGTTCATATTTTTGCAACGACAAAAAAAACGTCTCCGCCCTCCACCCCCACCCACCACCACCTCTTCTCTCACTGAGAGCAGTCATCATACCGACGACCTCTGCATCAATCGGAGTCGGGATATTTATTCATACCGGAGGAAGCCGATGTGCTGTGACGCTCTTTTTGTCAACGGATGTCCCAGGAGACATCTCAGTGGCGTGGCTAGACAATTGTGTGTCGGCCGTGCCCCAGCATCGAGTCCCAAATGGAGCCCTCTGGGGGTGCTAGCTCCGGGCTAGGAGGAGCGGGGGAATTGATAGCGAGGGCATCCCCCCCACCGTCCGCCCCTCCCCACCCCATCATGGCCTTCCTTGCACCAAGGGACCACGCCAACCACGCAATGTCAATGCTGTCTCCTCCTTCTCATCATCATCATCATCACGATCATCATCGTCGTTATTCACTGTCACACCATTTCCGGATGAAGGCAATGCCTTCGTGGTCTTGTCATGCCACTGTCGGAATCAGAATCTTTATTTCGACTGCGGGAGGAATCCGATGAGCTATGAGGCTCTTTTACAACAGATGTCCAGTGTAGGACACGGAGTCAGCCCGTGACACGAGCCAATGCAATCTCGTTGCTCCATCTCCGCGTCAGTTGTCCTCTGACTACGAGCGAGTATCTATCTTGATAGATGTCTGGCTAGGGCGTCGCGGTAGCTCGGAGATGTTAACTACCTCGCCTGGTATGCAGCAGGTCGTGGGTTCGATCCGGACCCTGTCACCTGCTCTATATTTGGAGTTTGCGTGTCTCTCTCTCACCGTGGTTGCGTGAATTTTTTTCGGTTTTCCCCTCCACATTTAGAATCAACGTCACGCGTTTAAAATATTTGGCCCCCTATACATCCGCACATGATGATAAGCCACTTCGCAGCTTCTGAAAAAAGCTACATAGCAACTCAGTGGGGCCTTATCTTAGGCCTCGACTAGGTAAGGTAAAAGGTAAAAACAACAAGCCTACCTTTGCCATACCTTTTTCCTTACCAGAATACAATCACTCTACCCTAACCTTTTACCCTTTAGCAAGGTAAGGTAAAAGGTATGAGGTCAAAAGCAACGAGCCGACCTTTACCCTACCTTATACCCTTACCCCATACAAATTACCCGATTACAGGGTAATTACTGGGGTACTACTACACATGAACAAGGTTTATAACGGTAAATGCTACAAGGTAGAGCGTTATATTCATATAGAATACTCTCGATGATTCCAATTTTAAATGGAGGCCACGGACTGCGCCATGGAGCTTTTAGCGAGCGGTAAACACAAGGTGTTTACCGGGTAATTCTTCCGCGCTACCCTACCCTTTACCTTACCCCTTGGCAAGGGTAATTACCTTACCTTGCCGAAGCCTACCTTACCTCGCAACATATATATTATATATATATATAGTTTTAGTTTGATAGGCGCCGGCCGAGTAGCCAAACAATTCAAATTAGCGTCTGGCTTTGCTTAAATTCTGATCACGGTGCAAAGCCAATGGGTGGAACCTGCGAAAGCGAATGTCGGGGGACACATCTATCCCTCGGACAACAACAACAACAACGTGAACTTTCAACAAAGTTGGAATTGGGTAAAGGCGCAGCCCTGAAATTTCTCAGTCCACGCCGCTGCCGGTAGAAGCAAGGCCGGATGAAGGCGTGGGGGCTTTAGGGGCCTCCGTCAGCTGGAGGGCCTCCAGAGATGAAGTGAAAAGTGATTTCGCTTGTCAATGCTGAATTGTATTTGTCGTTAGCCTTGTCAAAATAATTTAATTTTTCATTAACTTTGTCCAGAGATTAAGTGAAAAGTTATTTCACTTGTCAATGCTGAATTGTATTTGTTGTTAGCCTTGTAAAAATAAATGTTGTTTTAACTTTGTTTTCCTTTTGAGAATATTCCTGGGGGCCTCACAGTACCTCCATCCCAGGGGGCCGACACAATCTGAATCTGGCCCCGAGTGGAAGGTGCCACCACTTAAAGGGGATCTCTAAAGAGCACCCCCCCCCCCCTCTCTACAAGGGTATTCTTGGCCTATTCGTCCACAGCCTGGCCAGACACAAGGATGCCACATGCAGCTCTATTTACTTTGTGCGATGCTCACCACTCCACCACCACTCCACCCTGAGCTTCTTTCGCACCGTACGTAGCCAACCGTTGCTAATCGGAGGTGCGGGGAGAAGCTTAACGGTAAAAGCAGTTCTAAAGAAAATATTTTCAATCTGGATATAGAGTAGACACACTTGCACTTAAAACGATTTCCCCAAAATATAATTGCGGGGTTTCATTTGCTGTTGTCGTCAACTACTGCGCGTTCTGGTTCGTCTCTAGTCATGTATGTTATTCTTAATCTTCTTCTTCTTGCTGCCCGTTGCTGTTGTTGCTGTTGCTGCTGCTGTTGTTGTTGCTGTTGTTCCGTGGTTCCACGCTCACGCACGTGCGCGCGTGTGTGTGCCTGTGTGTGTGTGCCTGTGAGTGTGCGCGTGTGTGTGTGTGCCTGTGTGTGCGCGCGTGTGTGTGTGTGCCTGTGTGTGTGTGCCTGTGTGTGTGTGTGCCTGTGTATTTGTGTGCTTGTGTGTGTGTGCCTGTGTGTGTGCGCGTGTGTGTGTGTGCGTGTGTGTGTGCCTGTGTGTGTGTGCCTGTGTGTGTGCCTGTGTGTGTGTGTGTGTGCCTATGTTGGCTGGGTCATGTAGCCCGCATGCCCAGCCACCGCATGCCTAAACAGCTTTTGTTCGGCCGGATCGAGGGGGCTAAACGGGCGCGGCACGGGCTAGAGAAGAGATGGAGTGATGTGGTACAGGAGGATGTGGAGCTGAGTGGACTTGCCGATGACTGGTACCAGCGGTGTCAAGATCGGCCTCAGTGGAGGAGGCTCGTAAAGGACGCTACTGGGCAGTTGGAGGCAGTCGCCCTCCAACAACAACGGAGGGCGGAGGAGCGACGCTCACAACAACGAGCGGAGCGCCGGGTGGCTAAAGCACAGCAAGTTGGTACAGTAGGGGGCACAGGTGGTGCATCAGCCAGTCATCTCGGTCATCTCGGTCAGTCGACCCGTGGCACCTGCTGGGTCTGCCCCGTGACCTACTGCCAGCGGGCGTTCGACACTTCACGTGGCCTCAAGGTGCACATGGCCTGGCACAAGCGTCGTGGTGACGTCACCGCCACTTAGTGGCGAATGGCGGTTGTTGTTGTTGTTGCCTGTGTGTGCGCGTGTGTGTGTGTGTTTGCCTGTGTGTGTGTGCCTATGTGTGTGCGCTGGCGTGTGTGTACCTCTGTGTGTGTGCCTGTGTGTGCCTGTGTGTGCCTGTGTGTGTGCGTGCGCGTGTTTTGTGTGCGCATGTGTGTGTGCGTGTGTGTGTGCCTGTGTGTGTGGGCGTGTGTGTGTGCCTGTGTGTGCGCGCGTGTGTGTGCGTGCCTGTGTGTGTGTGCCTGTGTGTGTGTGCCTATGTGTGTGTGTGTGCGCGTGTGCGTGCGTGCGCGTGTATGTGTGCGTGTATATGTGCGCGTGTGTGTGTGTGCGCGTGTGTGTGCGTGTATATGTGCGCGTGTGTGCGTGCGTGCGTGTGAGCGTGTGTGTGCGTGCGTGTGTGCGTGTGTGTGCGCGCATGTGTGTGCGGGTGTGTGTGCGTGTGTGTGTGGGAGAGCGGTAGTGTAGCGATTAGCACGCTACGCTATGATCCCGGCGATCAAAGTTCGATTCCCGTTCACGGCCAACACCAAGTGAAGATCATCTGATCCTGTCCTGGGCCTCCCCTAGGTCGACTCAGCCTCAAATGAGTACCTAGCGCGGTGTGTAAACATCGCCACTGGGGAGACAAAGGCGGCCGGGCCTGGTGCTGGCCACCCCACCCCCTCGTGCGCCGCGCCATCCTGCAGAGGTGCTCGCTAACAGCACTTGCCCCAACAGTCTGTTAAGGCTATATGGGGGATCTTTGTCTTTGTGTGTGCCCGTGTGTTTGGGTGGTTGTCTTGGAGTGCTCTGGCACCGTTCTTGCTGTTGTTTTGCTGCCAAAGCTTGGGAATTGGTAGACTCATGCAATATGAACTCATATACTTAATATAATTTATGTATTCATTTGTAAGTGAATTGCTTTCCTTCACTATATGTTTCACTCCGATGGGTTCTGTTGTTGTTTTTGTTGCTGCATTGCTCGTTGTAACTTTGTGACCCGCGCCTACTGGACATGTGGGGGGGGGAGGGGAGTGAAAGAGCTTCATAGCTCATCGGATTTCTCCAGGATAAATAAACATTCTGAATGTGTGTGGGATTGAAGGGGCCTCAACGACCTATGCCCCACCCCCCCCCCCCCAGAGCCCCACCCACCCAACCCCCTCCCCTCGTGCAGCTGATGCACGTCAGGCCAAACCATGGGGGGTGGTCACTCAACTCGACGTCGTCAGGGTGGGAGGAGGCACGCGGGCGGGGAGCGGTGGCGCAGCGGTCAGCGCACTGCGCCACGAACCCCCGTGACCCGAGTTCGATTCCTGGCTCGCGGACAACACCCAGTGACGAGCGTCTGAACCCGTCCTGGGCCTCCCCTAGGTCGGCTCAGCCCTCAAATGAGTACCTGGTGCGGTTTGTAAACATCGCCACTGGGGAGACAAAGGCAGCCGGGCGTGGTGCTGGCCACCCACCCCCTTTCGTGTGCCGTTCCGGCCTTCACAGGTGCTGCTCGCTAACAGCACTTGCCCCAACAGTCTGCTAAGGCTACACGGGGGATCTTTCCCTTGGTCTTGGCCCGAGCGGCCTGGTGATCTTCACGGCACGCGCGGCCAACGTTGTTGCAACTTTGTGAAATTCCCAGAAATTTCCAAACGCTGATTGCGCTTTCGATAATCTGCGTGCGCTCACGACGCGAATGCTGCATTTGGATCAATCAGGTTTGGGGTTGCCACCTGCCCCGGTTTGATTCGCATCGCTCATGGCAAGGGTAAATTCTATAAAGACTCGAATTCACACGCTTTTTTTCGAGCATGCTTTTAAATCGGGTCATCAATCCGCGACACGGACACACTTATCTCCACTAACTTGCAACGAAACGTGGCTGCCCAGTGAAATTGTACTGGGATCGAGAAGCGTTGCCGTGTTGGTTTGAGTCACACTGCATGTGCATGACACGTGGCCTGCATCCTGTGCCGGGAAATGCTGCGTGTGCAATCGCACATGCTGCAGTGCGTTTACTACGAGCCAATACTCCAGCAAACACAGGTTCGGCGACCAACATCGATCATAAAGGTTTTTTTTTTGTCGCGTTAGATTGCATGAATATAAATGTGTCGTTAAACCCACCACCACCCGACACAGCCAATTAGTAAGGTTTGTCACGTAAACAACACGTGCCAAATCGTATATAATCCGTTGTAATTCATATGACTAATTGATATGACTAATAAACAGGACAATTTTACATGACTCATTATACGACTAATTTGCATGACTGATTTATACGACTAATTTACATGACTAAATTACATGACTAATTTATATGACTCATTTATACGAGTAAATGACATGACTAACATACTCTTTGATTCTTTCGGTAAAGTCACGTAGGTAGAAACATAAAATAAAAAAAAATCAGATATCACGACGTTTCGATCGCGACACAAGCGGTCGTCCTCAGGCAGAAAAAAATAATAATAATCCAGCAGTAGAACTGTTGATCCAGCGAGAGAGCTATTACAACAACGAGGTTATATATGTGGCGATGGGCAAGCAAGCGGGGTCTGAGCTGGAAAGGAATTCCATCCCCGGACGCAAGCACGTCATGTGTCGGAAGCTCATTTCATGCTAATCTCTCTCCCTAATCTCTCTCTCCCTAATCTCCCCCATGAACACAACTGACGTGCTTGCGTCCGGGGATGGAATTCCTTTCCAGCTCAGACCCCGCCTGCTTGCCCATCGCCACATATATAACCTCGTTGTTGTAATAGCTCTCTCGCTGGTTCAGCAGTTCTACTCTTGGATAATTATTTCTGCCTGACGACGACCGCTTGTGTTGTGATCGAAACGTCGTGATATCTTATTTTAACTTTTATTTAATTTTTCTACCTACGTGACTTTACCGAAAGAACCAAAGAGTATGGATTCCTGCAGTCACGAAAGCTTCACATCAAGATTATATGACTAATTTACATGACTAATTAATGTGGCTAATTTATAAGACTAATTTATATGACTACAAGAACCCCCCTCTGGTCATCGCACGTGATCGGCTTTCAGTGATGACATCATCTTTACTCTATTTAAGACCGAATCAGGGAGACGTCTTCACAATTCTGGTAAATCTTCTGATGAATCTGCCTGTTGTAATCACCAGCTAAATGTCAAAGTGCTCAAATTGTAAATGTTGTGGGCTTACTCTCCAACGCACCGGTGTGCTGAAATAGTAACTAATTATTCTTGGTTCTTTCGGTAAAGTCACGTAGAAGGGCAATAATAAAGTAATAAAAATAAAACAATACAATTCTCACGACGTTTCGATTGCAACACAAGCAATCGTCATCAGGTATAAAACTACAGCAAGAACATTTGCTGTGGTTACTTGTGTTGCAATCGAAACGTCGTGAGAATTGTATTGTTTTATTTTTATTATTTTATTGTTTCCCTTCTAAGTTACTTTACCGAAAGAACCAAGAATATGAATCCCTGCAGTCAGGAAAGCTTTAAATCGAAATTTAGTAACTCATTGTTACGTTTTGTTTCTTTGAAAACCTCGTAGATAATTAGCTGTGTTGGGTGGTCGTGGTGGGTTAACGACGCATTTATTTTTACGCGATTTTACCCAAACAAAACCCCCCTTTGTTATGGACAAGTTCTGATAATAACCTTGCTCAACACGTGACACTCGTTGGTATGTGGTTGGAACTGTTGGACCAACGTTATCGCGGCGTCCCATGTTTGCCGTGCATATAAAGTCAAACAAACATTACTGCGCGCAGAGGGGTAAGGATGCAAAGATGGAATTCCGGCGAGAGAATAAGCAAATGATACGTGTTTTTTTGCAAAGCCTTCAACTTTCACGGACACAAACGCATCTCCCCTGCGAGCCGGATGGGTTTATTTTGCCTGCGAACAGAGAAAGCCAGACCGGCAGGCAGACCCACACGTGCCCGTCACTTGCGTTGGCACGGAGGCGTCCGATACTGCGGGGGTATATTAAAACACTGTCCTCGTGTTTTGCGAAATGTCTGACGTCGAGAAGAGACTCTCTCTTCTTCTTTGTCGCATAGACAAAAGATCTCCCTGTGTAGCCTTCACGAGACCCCGCCACGTGGGTTGATTGTGACACTGCTGATACCAGTCATCGGCAAGTACACTCGGCTCCACATCCTCCCGTGCCACGTCTGTTATCTCTTCTACGAACCCATGGCGTATCCGTTTAGCCCCCCCTCTATCTGCCCAAAGAGGATAACGAACCCAGACGCTGCTGTTTAGCCTCACAAAGTAATCGGTGATTGCTGTTGCTGCTGCTGCTGTAGCAGTTGCCTTCTTCTTCTGCTTTCGTACGACTAAAGTAGACGCACGGTGACAACTTCTCACGTTGAGGTTGTCAAGCTCAGAGAACCGCGTGCAAACGCCGTGATGTCTCCTTCGTGCCCGTGGACCACGGCATTGCGTCGTTACGCGTTGCATACGGTCTGCTCTTGATGACCACAGTCGCACCACTGCCCGCGTCTACTGCCATGGTGTGTGCGGTGGATGCGGTTTATGGGTTGACCATGAACAGCTTCGTGGGAGATCAAAGCGTTGGGTCTTTCACAACGAGGCGGTGTTTGCTTGCGAGTTCTTTTGAACTCTACGCAGCTCGTCAAACTCCATCGGGGTGGAGTTGAACTCGCAATTGTTGAAGGGTTAAGGGCACGGGCCCAAAAGGGACTTGGCGTGACTTCAAGGACAAAGCACAATTATCAAAGACAACAAGCGCACATTCATCAACAACTTTGTGGCCTTGAAGTGAAACAACATGGCAATGGAAATTATTCATAGCGTGCTGTGAAGAAGTGTATTATGAAGAAGGGGGATTGCCAGATAGGTTCATTGGCCGAAACGTCACCTATTCAATATTTTTCTTCCTTTTTAAGGCCACAATCTAATTAGTGACGGATGTGTTTAATTGTTTTTGTTGTTCTTGTTGTTAATTGTGCTTATACACAACTGTCAACGTAGCAGCAGCAATCGACAATTAATGTATGAAGATAAACAGCAGCATGTGCGTGGCCCTGTGAGTCGGGCTTTATCGATTATTGGAGCAAGGGCTAATGTGATCCGTGCTACAACCAGGCAATGATTGTGGGTTGAGCTGACCTAGAGGAATAGGGCAAGGATTAGATTAATACTTTATTCCAATTAACAAGATTGTGCATGGGCAGAAATGTAAACCAATGTTATTGGGTTCACAGCCTGAAGCATTTATTCATGAATGCTCCGCAAGATACAATACAACTCCACGTGCATTTACATAACATCTAAATAGAGCAGCATCTCAAAGCACATACACACACACTGTCTGTGTGTGCGCGCTTACACGCACACAAAGCTAAAGATTAACCGTGCAGCCCACACGGGCCGCTGGGGCAAGTGCTGTTAGCGAGCACGTGTGAAGGCCGGCACGGCGCACAAGACGGGGTGACGTGGCCAGGACCACGCCACATTTTGTCTGCCCGGTGCCGATGCTTGCACACCGAAACAGACAGGAGCTGTACTAATTTAAGTCTGAGTTGACCTAACGGTGTCCCAGCACTGCAGTGCTCATTTAAGAAGAAGGCCCCTTTGCACGGAACGAAGCGTGCACTTGCCGTGTTGTGAGATCGTTTTGCTCCTTGCCATCAATTTTGGCTGAGCCATCGAACAAAGGCGGTGGTCACCGCATCATAGCCCGCTTTCAGATGCGCTTCTGCGGCCGTCTGGAACGCTCTTCCATCCGATAGCAGGAAGCCGCTGTGAGCTATGCACTTTTAAATCATCATCATCATCTCGATTGAAAACTCACCTCTTTAGAACTGCGTTTAGTGTTTAGTTTGTTGTCTTTCCCCACGGTTGGCTACGTAACGGTGCAAAAGAGGTTCAACATACGTCCGTGTGTGCATTTGCTCTGGACTTTGTGTGTGTGCGCGTGTGCAACCCGAACTGTATCGCTGTGCATTAATGTAATGAGGAGGCCAGTCCCCAAACCTCACTCAATTCACTCAGCCCCTCACCCTTTGCACGGATCGCATTGCCCGCCTTATTGATGATGTGGCTGGCTAATAAATTACGTTGGACGACCGCCCGATTCGATAGCGTGTGCATCCCAAGCACAATGCGCGCGTTTCATAAAATAAAAAAAATAATCACACCCGGAGCGGCCTGCGGTGCTGCGCAAGGCGTTCATCTCGGCTCGTCGAGAGCGGCGGAGATCGCGTTTCGTCAAGGTTCGAAACCTGAATCTCAGCAAGGTCATTTTAAATCCCATCGTCATCACCACCATCAACATCATCATCATCACCATCATAACCATCATCATCACCACCACCATCATCATCATCACCACCACCATCATCATCACCACCACCACCATCGTCATCACCACCATCAACATCATCACCACCACCACCAACATCATCATCATCATCACCACCAACATCATCATCACCATCATAACCATCATCATCACCACCACCATCGTCATCACCACCATCAACATCATCATCATCGCCATAAACATCATCATCATCACCATCATCATCACCATCATAACCTTCATCACCACCACCAACATCGTCATCATCATAACCATCATCATCATCACCATCTCTTCGGCATCGATAAAATGAGTACCACGTCACGAGCACGTGCCACTTGGTGGGAAAGTGGGAAATTAGCGGTGGTATTCCGATGGTCCCCCGCCGTGTGAATGTGGAATTTCCAGTGCCAGCTTAGGCCTTACTCATGGGGAGGGGTACAAGCCAATGCAGACTTGATCAGGGAGACTCTTTGTTGTGGTGAATGTCGTGGGTTCGCTCTCCAACACACAACCGATGTTGCTGTACCAGTAACGAATGGCCATGTTTTGATTGCGTGACAACCCTTACTAATTGGCTGTGTCGGGCGGTGGCGAGTTTAACGACACATTGACATGGTTACGCAATCCAACTCCCCAAAAAAACCTCTATCGTGGATAATATTGGTCGCGAAAGCCTCCGTGTTAAATAGGGGGACTCTTGTTACGGATGCTATTGTTGCTGTTGTTGTTGCGATTGTCGTTATTATTACATCCTAATCGACGACAACCAGAGCTTGGGCAATTGTTGGCACCGGATCTGTCTGCCTCGCCGCTTGCCTGCTGATTCGCGTGCCTCCGAATCGTTCTCCCTCCTCGCTCACCTTCTCTCTCCCCCTGAGAGAGTGAACGAAAAACTGCTCGAGTCGCGAATTCTGCGTCGTCATTATCATCGCCGCGTATTTGTGTCGTTGCTGTTGTCGCTGCTGTCGTTGTTGTTGTTGTTGTTGACGACACCGTGCTGTCTCGTTTGGCAGAGTTCCACGCAGGAAGATGCAGTCGCGATGGCATTTGCTCAAAATCATGGCCGCGGCAGCAGTCCTCTTCTGCCTCTACGGCGTCTTCCAGTTCAACACGCTCCTCCGCAGCTTCGCAATCGGTACGACACCCCCCCCCCTACCCCCAACTCTACCCGCTGCCCTTCCCCCCCCCCCCACATTCCTCCGCATGAGCACGGAATTCACAAACGAGAGGACCGTTCTTTTTTCTTTTTCCACTGGCACATCCGAGCCGTGCCGCCGCGAGGCACTAGCGGTACGCCGTGGATTTTCATTTCGCAATTCGAAGAGCCGGGCCGGAACCGAGCCGTGATATATGCTGGCACCAACGAGACATCTCTGCATGTGGCTCGGGGCCAAGCTGGGCCATGGAGCAGGGTTCATTCATAATTTTCATCGAATGTCGCAGAAGATCCCTGGGGCTTTGATCTTCCACGAAGCTCATGGGTCCACGCTAAACCGAATCCACTGCACAAACCATGGCCGATGCGGATCGCTGATGCACAAATGGGGAAAATTTGAAACTTTCCAGTAGTGGTGCGACTGTGATCATCCAGAACAAGTCCGTGCAGCGTGCGACGAAGGAGAAATCGCCACAGCGATAACACTCCGCTTACCCCTGACGCGGTTATCTGGGTCTGGTCACCTTAATGTGAAACTGCAGATTTGACTCTGCATCTACATCAGCCGAACAAAATCAATAAATAATGCGGGCGATACACCAAGTGCGACTTGAGCCATTTGTTACCGTATGACCCCGGTCAGCCGTGACGCTGTGAGGACACGTGTCACGTGAACAACTGTGGCACTGCTCGGCTTCTGGAGTGGCTGGCTCGATGGGGCCCTGGCACGGCTCGGTTGTACAGTGGGAAAGAGGCACGGAGGGACTGTAGCATTTAAACAAGATATCTGGTCACGAGAGAGAGGGAGACTTTTGACTTTTAAACAACTTTTATTGCCGCCAGCAGCAAAAGCACTGGAGGCGATTTCGATATGAAATACACAAAGTCACCAGCAAACAAATAAACAAACGCTACAAATCCACACGCTGTGGCGCTAAAAGCACCGCGCACAACACGAAATAAAGGTCACGTGGTTGTGGTGGTCATCGCGCACGCCACAGTGACGAGCGAGCGCTTCAGAAGATGAACATGATGGTGCCGTCCACGCTGCTACAGAGGGCTTTTCCGGCTCTCTAGCGTTCGAAGAAGACGTGCACATCACCGACATGTGTGTGGTATGCGTACTCCAGCCGGAGAGGGAGATAGAGGGAGATGGGGGGGACTACAAAATCTGGAGAGGCCGGGTGTGTACGATGATGGAGTGCTACGGTGGTGAGATGTTAACTACCTCGCCTGTTATACATCAACTCGTGGGTTCGATTCCGATCCTGATGCTGCTCTATATTTGGAGTTTGCATATTATATCTCTCTCTTTCTCCGTGGTCCCGTGGACTTTTCTCTGGATACCCCAGTCTTTCCCCTCCATAGTTTAGAGTCAACGTCACACGTTCAGGGCATTTGGCTGCAATAGATTTCCACGTGACGATAAAATGCTTCGTCGACCTATAATTTGTGACAGCCAGGTCGCTACGAAAAAAGAGCAGCTACGCAGCTGCAGCTCAGTAGGGGGGCCTTGCCTGGTAAAATAAGAAATAAAAAATAAAATAAATAAAATAAAAAGTGGTTTTTAGTTTCATGGGGATGCGGGTGGCACGGCGAGGAAAGATGACTCTGGGATGGACGGAGGCCGTGGATGCAGAAGCCGCAGCTGCATCGAACGTGGCTCAGCGCTGGCACGGTGTTGAGATCGTGAACGAGTTTCCACGCAGGGGGAACATTCCGTGAGGACGGCACCACTCGCTGGCGTTATGCCCGAGTGTTTTTTATCTTGTACAGCCCCACGAGAAAAAAACAAAAAACTCTGCGCTCATCTTCGTGCGAACGACACCGGACTGCTATCACCCACCCAGCACCCCTCACCCCGCAAGGCTCCACGAATGACAACAGACCACCACCGCCACCCCCAGGCTCCACGCTCAGAGCACTCGCAAATTGTACGAAAATCCCTGCGACGGGAAAGCCGGCGGTGATGATCAAATAAAGACCATTGGCTCACCGCCACAGGAATTTTGAATTTGCACCACGGGCTCAGGGCTACGGGTGGCTAATGATCTCCAGCGCTCTCCTCGTGCGAGCATTGAGACACAGACGCTCTCATGCTTACAACTAAAACGCAACTGTTTATTATTTTGCCAGGTAAGGCCCAATGAGCTATTGGCTCTGTCAGAAGCGACCTGGCTATCACGAATGATAGCTCGGCGAAGTGGCTTATCGTCGTGTGGATATTGACAGCAGCCAAATACTGGCTGCTGTCAAACGCGTTGATTCTAAACGCCAAGGGGAAAATCGGAGGCCCCGGAGAAAAATCCACGCGACCACGGGGAGAGAGAGAGAAAAACAAGGAAAATCCAAATATACAGCAGGCGTCAGGGTCGGGATTGATCTCACGACCTCCTGTATACCAGGCGAGGTAGTTAACATATCCTAGCCACCGTGATGATGATGAGGTTGAGAGAGAGAGGCACGAAAACTCCTAAATTAATCAGGAGTCAGGGTGGAGATCGAACGCACGACCTTTTGTACACCAGGCGAGGTAGTTAATATTTCCCCATCGATGACCATTAGGAGTGGGTCAGACGGTTACGACAACAAACAATCCCCAAAAAACTGATAGGAGTGCAAAGAATAGGAAGGGTAATCAAATCACTATAAATACATGAACAAACTAAACTACGTTTTTTTATTTTACGAGGTAAGGCCCACTGAGCTGTACAGCTCCTTTTCAGAAGTGACCTGGCCACAAATGATAGCTCAACGAAGTGGCTTTATCGTGGGGAAATGTATTGTAGCCAAATACTCTTAACGAATGTTGATTCTAAACGTGGAGGGAAAAACCGGAGGACCCGGAGAAAAATCCACGAGACCACGGGGAGAGAGCGAAAAAAAGATAGAAAATCCAAATATATAGAGCAGGCGTCAGGGGTCGGAATCGGAATCGGAATCGAACGCACGACCTCCTGTATACCAGGCGAGGAAGTTAACATCTCGCCACCGAGGCGTCCCAATGGAGAGATGGGACGGGGGGAGGTGGGGTTCTAGATAACCCTCGTAAATACGATCCGGTAAGAACGACACTTAACGGAGAGTTGCGTTGCTCAGATGTGTTGAGAAAAAAACGGAGAAATTTGTTTTTAGATCAAAACTGGAATCGCGGCCTCCCCCCCCCGCCAGTCATGTTGTTCCAGGGTCTCTTGCACGGGAGGTGGCGGTGGGGGAAAGGGATAGGGGTGGTCCAAGCATCTGCATACAATTCCCCCCCCCACCCGCTGAGAAGTTCATACTTTATCCAATGCTCACGCGGATTCGTTTCAGCCGCAACTTTGCCAATTTGGCAAAGCTGTAAAAACCACCAGAGATGACTTCAAGCTCGGTTTGGATTGACGACCAAAAAATAAATACACGTGGTAGGTGGGGAGGGTCCGGGGGAGCGGGAGAGTGGGGGGTGGAGTTGGTGGAGGGAGACACTGATGGTAACGAAAACGATGCTTTTCCGTATTCGATGGACGTACAGTTAAATGAGAAGCAAAATTTGTGTACCAAGCATTGTTGCCGGATTAAGCTAGTGTGGGGCCTGTAGCATTTGTTTTCAAGGGGCACTAAATAAATAAAAAACATAAATATTAGAACACGATTTTTTAACTTGCATAGTGAAGTAATTGTATTATTTCATTTACAATACAACCAGAAAATACGACAAATCGCTAACCTGAAACACCCAGTCGTTCATGAAGGTTGAAGGCGGTATAGTACTATAGTAATAGAGCAAGTGCAGAATCACTGAACCGGAATTGATAGCTTGAAATCATTTAGCGCGTGGCCCTTGAAAATGCGGGGCCCGTAGCATCATATGTAGCTACTTGTGCTACGAGGATAATCCGGCACCGCCGAGGGAAGACGCAAAAACGTCAATAACGATCTTGAAGCATCCTTCGTTGAACACAAAGATCACCCGTGTAGCCTTAGGAGGCTGTAGGGGCAAGTACTGTTAGCGAGTAGCACCTATGAAGGCCGCCACGGCACACGAGGGGGGTGGGTGGCCAGCACCAAACCCGGCCGCCTTTGTCTCCCCAGTGGCGATGTTTGCTACACACCGCACCAGGTACACGTTTGCGGCTGAGTCGACCTAGGGGAGCACCCCAGGACCGGTTCAGATTACCGCTATCGCTGGCGTTCTGTTGAACGACCCCCACCCTCAATACCCCCCCCCCAGCACCCCCTCGCCCCGCCCCTCGTGCCCCCCCCCCTCCTCCCTCGATACACCCCCTCCCCTCGTCTCGCGCTGGACGGCAGCGTTCGGATTGGCTGGACGGCAGCCAATCAAAAGCGGTCATTTGGTGGTCCAATCCCATTAAATAGTTAAATAGATGGATGGGCCTGTCAGATTGTTCCTTTGACCTGTAAATGTAATAAACAAGCTGGGTATTGAACATTCGTGAGATAACGTGGTAATTCATATGGGGCCTTAGAGCAAAGGGACACTGACAAAATGATATACATATATACATGCGTTTTAATATCCTGACATGAAGGCAACTGGACTGGACATGACAATTATCTCAAGCGAATTGGATAGCCATTTTTTTCACAGGGTAACTATTTTATTATTTATATTGTTAGTATTACTGTCACGCCAATTATTTAGCTAGGAAAGCCTCACTGGATCTCAAGACTAATTTTCAAGAGGGTCCTGCCAATTGTTCGCAGTCGACGGGGATGCTGCTGCTGGGTCTGATTCCTAATTTAAAACGGTGATGCGTAGTAGTAGTGGTCGACTCAGAGTGAGTTCATGGTACGGTGTGTAAACATCGCCACTGGGGGATACAAAGGCGACCGGGCGTGGTGTGCCGTGCCAGCCCTCATAGGTGCTACTAGCTAACAGCACTTGCCCCAACAGTCGTTTAAAGGCTATACGGGGGATATTTGTCTTTGCTTGATTCCAATGAGAAGTTTCGCGGTTAATTTCCCAGCAGTGCTGTCCATGCCAGTTACATTTTTGTTTAAAGCTCCGGGAGGATATCGCAAAACCCAGAGGGAAGAAACCACGCAGAGCAGGGGAACGTTCACACGCCGCACACAAAGCCAGGCGTGGAATTCACGACCTTCCATCGCTCCCCCAACTCGCTCCACCGCAGAGCCACCTAGTGGGATGGAAGAAGCACGTGTGTGTACTGTATGTTGGACTTCTTTTGCACCGTACGTAGCCAACCGGGCCCGAGGACGTCCCCCCTCTATCACCGCATGGCAGTTGCATCCGATTGGCCAGCGAAAATGTTGGGGGGGGGGGGCGGTTGTGGACGGCATGCGGGCAGGGGGTGGATGGTGGGGGGCAGGGGGGGCCCGCAGATGACTGCAGGCAGAGCAGTCCACCTGGGGCGACTGCCTCGGGCCCCGCACTTTGGGGGGGGGGTCACACGGAGTGATTTGCCCCGGGCCCTGCACCGCCCCCCCCCCCTCCCCTATGGACGGCACTGGCTGCAGGCATTGTGTTGGTGTCTTTCTGAGTTTAACAGACGAGGGGAACCCTAGGGAAAGGAGGGGGGAGTGCTATGGGGGGAAGAGGGGGGGCATGAGGATTGGGGAATGAGGATGGGGAATGAGAAAGGGGCATACAAGCAGCTGCGGTATAACGACGCCAGTTAATGCGGTTTAGAATATAAATATCTCTTGGCTCCAAACTGAGCGGTTCACCAGAGTTCGTGCTCGTACCAACATTATCATCACCAACATCAACATCCTCACCAACATCAACCTCATCACCAACATCATCATCAACATGATCACCATCATCAACATCATCATCAACATCATCATCAACATCATCACCATCATCACCAACATCATCATCAACATCATCATCAACATCGTCAGCAACATCATCAACGTCATCACCATCGTCAACAAAATCACCAACATGATCAACATCATCACCATCAACAACATCACCAACATCACCAACATCATCATCAACATCATCACCAACATCAGCTACATCATCACCAACATCAACAACATCATCACCATCATCAATATCACCAACATCATCATCAACATGATCACCATCATCATCAACATCATCACCATCGTCAACAACATCATCACCATCATCAATATCACCAACATCATCACCATCAATATCATCATCAACATCATCATCAACATCATCACCATCATCAACATCATCACCAACATCAGGAACATCATCAACAACATCATCACCATCGCACAGTGACGCCGGGTAGGACAATCATCGGTTCCCCGGCTGTTGTAGAATCGACGACATTCCTCGCGTCTTTTCGAATTCTCCGTCAGTCACACCAACTCGGGTTTCCAATTAACTAAAGTTAAAGGACCTGGCGCAGTGCGCATTTCAAATTCCCAGATAGAAAACAAAAATCGCCGCTGTAGTCTGAGACAAGATTTAGTGTTGTTTGTTGTTTATTGTTGTTTTGGCTCGTGGTTGAGTCTGTGACTTTTGCAGTCGTAAACGATTCTGAAGAAAACAACGCCGTTCCGATTTAGAATGTTCACCAATTTGCTGGTAAAGGCATGAAGGAGTGCATGTAACTACAAGTAATTTATTTTTGCATTTATTCTTTTACCAGGTAATGCCACACTGAGCGATATAGTTATATATTTTTTTATTTTCTTTGAACCTATCTACGTGACTTTACCGAAAGACACAAGAATATGAATTCCTGCAGTCACGCAAGCTCGACACGTTTTGTCAATAACAGCGCACGCACTCTGGTTGTGTGTGTGGCCTTTAAAGGGGCACCTGAATACTCGGCGACGTTGCAGGGGCAATCGGCCCTCCGGCAGTGCGTAAAATGTGCCGTGAAAAAGGGGGCATTGCCCGAAACGTCGTCTGTTTTCTATTTTTTTTTCCTTTTAAGGCCGCGCGCGCACCACACACACACACACAGAGTGTTGCTGTGTGTGTGTTGTATACATGTTGTATTAATTGTGCACCACTGCCAAACGCAGCAGCAGCAGCGTCGTCATCGACTCCGAAGACACGTTTCGTTTCAACGCCGCTCATACATTTAGACGGACGTTCCGTTACCGAATGGAACTTGGCATTCCTAAAAATTAAGCTAATTAAGTAACGATGTGGTTCAGTGCACTCAACATTCCTAACGTTTTGGGCGACTTCAATTTGGTCGCGAACGTTCCATTACGCAGTGGCTGGAAAGTGACAACAAATAAATAAACAATGTAGTTATTCCCAGTTGAATGTCGGTCCAACATTGGATGACGCTTGGTGTGTGTGTCTGTGTTGTTAGTCAACCTAGCTCGACTCAGCCGGTGTGTCGTGAGCATCGCCACTGGGGATACAAAGGCGGCCGGGCGTGGTGCTGGCCACCCAACGCTCGTGTGCCGTGCCGGCATTCATAGGTGCTCGCTAACAGCACTTGCCCCAACAGTCTGTTACAGGCTATACGGGCGATCTTTGTCTTTGTATGTGTGTGTGTTGTGGGGAGTGGTGGTGCAGCGGTTAGTGCGCCGCGCTACGAACCCGGCGACCCGAGTTCGACTCCAGCTCACGGCCACCAACACCGACGACGATTATCTGAACCGGTCCTGGGCCTCCCCTAGGTCGACTCAGCCCTCAAATGAGTACCTGGTGCATTGTGTAAACATCGCCACTGGGGAGACAAAGGCGGCCGGGCGTGGTGTTGGCCACCCACCACCTCGTGTGCCGTGCCGGCCTTCATAGGTGCTCGCTAACAGCACTTGCCCCAACAGTATTTTGAGGCTATACGGGCGGGGGGGGAGATCTTTGTCTTTGTCTAACGGTTCGTACCCAGTGGGATGGAGCCTTATGCAGGAGCCCCTGGTTATCATAGTGAGTAACACATCGGCTTTCACCACCGAGATGTTGATTCGTAATAGATTTTTGTTAGGGAGGGGGGGGGTCAGATTGAACATTGATTAGGTCCCAAAATTCTACAGGCTACTGCCCTGATGCTGCTGCTGCTGGTTGTAGCTCTCCCGAAACGTCGGACTACCCAGGTGTTCAACGTTGTGCGGATCGCCCTGCAACCAATTCCCCGGCGGTGCTGCTGAAGCGGGAAAGCATTTGGCCACTTTTGTTCGTCACGTGGCAATTTATTTTTATTGGCTGCGTCGGGTGGAGGAGGGTTTACGGCACAATTTGTTCACGGGATCTGACCTCAAACAAAAATTATGAATCATAATGTACGAATGAATGTTGAACTTACTTTGCACCGTATGTAGCCAACCGTGCCCATCGGAGGTGCGGGAGGAAGCACAACAAACTAGGGTCTCTGTGTGAGTTTATGGGTCTCTGTGTAAGTCTATGGGTCTCTGTGTGAGTCTATGGGTCTCTGTGTGAGTCTATGGGTTTCTGTGCGAGTCTATGGGTCTCTGTGTGAGTCTATGGGTCTCTGTGTGAGTCTATGGATCTCTGTGTGAGTCTATGGGTTTCTGTGCGAGTATATGGGTCTCTGTGTGGGGCTATGGGTCTCTGTGTGAGTCTATGGGTCTCTGTGTGAGGCTATGGGTCTCTGTGTGGGCCTATGGGTCTCTGTGCGAGTCTATGGGTCTCTGTGTGAGTCTATGGGTCTCTGTGTGAGTTTATGGGTCTCTGTGTGAGTCTGTGGGTCTACGTGTGAGTTTATGGGTCTCTGTGTGAGTCTATGGGTCTACGTGTGAGTTTATGGGTCTTTGTGTGAGTCTATGGGTCTCTGTGTGAGTCTATGGGTTTCTGTGTGAGTCTATGGGTCTCTGTGTGAGTTTATGGGTTTCTGTGTGAGTCTATGGGTCTCTGTGTGAGTCTATGGGCCTCTGTGTGAGTTTATGGGTCTCTGTGTGAGTTTATAGGTCTCTGTGTGAACCTATGGGTCTCTGTGTGAGTCTATGGGTCTCTGTGGGGGTTTATGGGTCTCTGTGTGAGTTTATGGGTCTCTGTGTGAGTCTATGGGTCTCTGTGTAAGTCTATGGGTCTCTGTGTGAGTCTATGGGTCTCTGTGTGAGTCTATGGGTCTCTGCGTGAGTCTATGGGTCTCTGTGTGAGTCTATGGGTCTCTGTGTGATTATATGGGTCTCTGCGTGAGTCTATGGGTCTATGCATGAGTCTATGGCTCTCTGCATGAGTCTATGGGTCTCTGCATGAGTCTATGGCTCTCTGCGTGAGTCTGTGGGTCTCTGTGTGAGTCTATGGCTCTCTGCATGAGTATTTGGCTCTCTGCATGAGTCTATGGGTCTCTGCGTGAGTCTATGGGTCTCTGTGTGAGTCTATGGGTCTCTGTGTGATTCTATGGGTCTCTGTGTGAGTCTATGGATCTCTGCGTGAGTCTATGGGTCTCTGTGTGAGTCTATGGGTCTCTGTGTGAGTCTATGGGTCTCTGCGTGAGTCTATGGGTCTCTGTGTGAGTTTATGGGTCTCTGTGTGAGTCTATGGGTCTCTGTGTAAGTCTATGGGTCTCTGTGTGAGTCTATGGGTCTCTGCGTGAGTCTATGGGTCTCTGTGTGATTATATGGGTATCTGCGTGAGTATATGGGTCTCTGTGTGAGTCTATGGGTCTCTGTGTGATTATATGGGTCTCTGCGTGAGTCTATGGGTCTCTGTGTGAGTCTGTTAGTCTCTGTGCGCCCACGCTGCCGACCCTGATAATTCATTAATACGTTGCGGTAATTAAATTCATTTTGAGAAGCCGTTTTTTTTGTTGCACATCTCATTTGTGAAGGCTCATTAATACATTCATGCACACTGCACTTTGACAAATGAATAAATTAAGCAACAAATGAATAAAAGCCTTAATTTATAGCTGGGCTAGACTCTACATCTGCTCCTCTGATGCTCTTTTGACAATTCCTTGGCTGGACTGATGGATGAAATATTTACACAAAAACAAATTACGTGTTTTTTTCCCCCGTGCCAATTGAACGACATGTTTAGCCCATTGGCAGTGGTGGCACCGCTGCACGTAGCTGCCTGTCTGTAACGCAGCACTATGGAGGCTGCAACGGGGGGCGGGGGGGGGTTTGGTGGATCACCGCACGAATGTTGCGAAACTCCCTTGCCGTGAGCGCCCAGGATGTGCCATACATACCCTGGCTTTGCCAGGAGAAGGCGGCACGCAGAGGTGTGGACTCATATCTCTCCATTCTGCGTGGGGCATCGATCGTTTCTCCCTCACACAAGCGTGGTCTTCACCGGCTGCTCCGATTTCCTCGCACATGGATGCGGCGCTCATTCATTGTCTGAAAAAACCGCTCGAATGCAGTGCCGGATTATCCTAGTTGTACAAGTAGCTACATTTGTAGTAGCTGCATATGTAGTAGCTACATATGATGCTACGGGCCCCGCACTTTCAAAGGCCCCGCGCTAAATGCTTTCAAGCTATCAATTCCAGTTCAGTGATTCTGCACTTGATCTATTACTGTAGTACTATACTGCCTTCAACTTTTATGAACGACTGGGTGTTTAAGGTTAGCGATTTGTCGTATTATCTGGCTGTGTAGCAAATAAAACATACAATTACTTTGCAAGTAAAACATTTAAATCTTGACTTAAAGCTTTCCTGACTGTAGGAATTCATATTCTTTGGGTCTTTCGGTAAAGTCACGTAGATAGGTTCAAAGAAAATAACAAATAAAAGCCGAACGCTTGTGTTGCGATCGAAACGTCGTAGTTTTTTGTTATTTTCTTTGAAACTATCTACGCGACTTTACCGAAAGTCCCAAAGAATAAGTAAAACAACTGTGTTTTTATATTTACCTGTGTTTTATTTATTTATTTGTTTAGGACCCCTCTATAACATATGCTACAGGCCCCGCACTAGCTTAGTCTGGCACTGACCAGAATGCAACGCAGGACTACAAAGCCCCGGGCAATCGTTGGAAGCACCGACTCCCTCGGCGATTAGAAGATGCGATTTGCATGAACGACGACGCCACATAAAACCTAAACATTCATCGAAAAACAAATTTGAGATGCATCTTAATTTTATAGACGGCCTTGTGCTCTCTTGAGAGGTATATTAAATATACATTTCTCAATGGTGGGGGGAGGAGGGGGGCGAGGGGGCATTCCTGTAATTTCAAGCTCTATTCTCTGTTGAGGCAAGAGGACATTTAAATTCGCCGACGTTCCTACCAAAAAAAACACACGTGACAGGGGGCGAGTGCGAACATATCGCAAGCGGGGGCGGGCGGGCGGGCAGTCATCGCCCCGAATCGGTTCGGGGTCCTTCGGCCGCGGACCGATTCCGCGGATGGCGACGGACGACGAGGTCAACGATGGCAATCGGTTCGTTCCGCGATCGATGTGACGTAAACATTTCACGGGATGGGCACGCGGCACGAACGACGCGGCTGACGACACAAATGCGTCGAAATTTCCGACAGCATTTGCCGCAGGGGCTGGCACAAACGCCGTATGACAACATTAAGCTGTCTTTTTTATTTGGAATGTTTTATTTGTAACATCTGTATCGCGTCCCGCAACACGCGTGTTGGCACTTAACTCATAAACACCGAATGCCCTAAAACCGCATCTCGTAATGCGCTGCGGCAATCGACGCTGTTTTTATGTGGCCAGGGTTCTCAGACAGGGCTACGATTTCAGCCGGGTGTGTCGCAGACAGAAAACAACATTTCTGCAACCCCGCACACCACATCCACAATGTGTTAGTGCGCCTCCTTTCTGTGGCCTGCGGCTACGATTCGTCACGTACCAGAGTCTCAGACAGGACTCAATTTCAGCCGGGTGTGTACGGGGTAGGTGTTCCAGACCAAAAAAAATATATTTCTGCAACCCGGCACACCACGTCCAGGATGTGGTCGTACACCTCTTGCTCTGGGCCTGCGGCTACGATTTTGTCTATCCGCGAGGCCGGGAGAATATTCAGTGAGACATTCGACCGCTCGTATCTTGCGTTGGGTTCGTTTTCACACCGTTGAAATTCGTAAGGAGCGGCGAGTGTTGGATGTGGTAGGAAAGTGGTGGGTGCGACCTGCACCATAGACAAGTCAACTCTCGTTTATACTCTTTTGTTCTTTTGGTAAAGTCACGTAGGTAGAAAAAAAAACTCTCGTTATCAACAGTCAACAACACCGTGGCCTTAATGGAAAAAATATATATACAAGAGGCGACGTTTCGGGGCAATGCCATTAGCAGACAATGGGCATCTTTCGCGTATCTATCCCACCACATTAAAACAAAATCGCTTGCCTGGGTTTAACTAATACTTCTGAAATTCTACTCTCTCGGAAGGCAGTGGCAATGTGCATTATTATTTGTTTTATTTTCATGCGGAGGGAAAATTATACGGGGAGGAGACATGTTGTTGTGATTACTTGCTGTTGTTTGTGCTTTTTTTGTTTTGGTGCTATTTATTAATTTGTTTATGCATTAGTTTTTTCCTTGCTAGTACAAGGGTTTACATGCGTTTGATAGTCGTGACTGTATATGGGATTTCGTCCTCGTATATAATGAACGTACGACCCTACGGGATGCCATTCGCATGAATGACGCTATACCAAATGAAATTATTATTACGATGATTTTACCGTCCGCTTATTTATTTAGCACTCGCGTAAGTAGCTGCAGAACTTCGAGGACACTAACACACGCCCGCCTTGTGTACCGAGCACGGCTTGAATAGCGTGCAGAATAAATCCGCGGTGTGTTCCGGCCAAAAGTTTTTCTTTCGGTTTATATATATTTGTGTTTGTTATGCTGATTTATTTATTTTGGGTTCTTATGGTTATTACGCTTTGCGCGTGAAAAAGACCTCATTCTCCGACTCTTTTTTTTAAGGAGGGTCCTGCCAAAGTTGTCACAGGTGGGGGTGGTGCTAATGTCGGGTGCGTAATTACAACCCAAACGATTTCCAAGTATAGTAGTGTTTTTGTTATATCAATGGAATGTGGCCAATGGGATGTTTTTTTTATCAATGGGATGTGATGTGTTTTTTGTTTATCAATGGGGAGTGTTTTGTTCAACGAAAGTTGCGTTGTATGGTTTTTTTTGCTTGCTATGGGAAAAAAACGAAGAATCCGGAGGAAATCCGTACAGAACAATGGTGGAGGATTTACAAACTCCGCGTAGAAAAGTTGCCCGAGTTTGGGAATCGAACCCAGGCACTTCTTGCTGTGAGCGTCGTTGCCAACCTTGAGAAGCTCCCGTAACTTCAAACTGCGCTTCTTCTCGGGAACGTGATGGTGGCAGCGCTCATCTCTCCATAATGGGCGGCGCTGAACCGCCGGTGGAAATTCCACATTGCCATGGCAAGGGCCAGTCTAGTCCCTAGGATTGCAGGTTGCTGACGTCTTCTTTCCTTCCCTTTGCAGGCACCGCGAACCAACACACGAACAAGGGTTTGTGGGAAAGATTTCAGTTCTCGCAGAAGACGTGAGTATTTTAGAATCGCGCAACACACCAACACCAACACAACCGCAATTGGCCACGAAGTGACGGTCACGTCAACCACGGCACCTGTGCCATGCTAGGTGCACTTTGAGGCTACCACGTGAAGTGTCGACGGCTTGCTGACAGGAGGTCACGGGACAGACCCGGCAGGTGCCATGGGTCGGCTGACTGAGATGACCGGTAGATGTACCACCAGCTGTACCGCCTACTGTGCCTACGCACACAAAGACAAAGATCCCCCGTATAGCCTGTAGCAGACTGTTGGGGCAAGTGCTGTTAGCGAGGGGGTGGGTGGCCAACACCACGCCCGGCCGTTTGAGGCTGAGTCGACCTAGGGGACGCCCAGGACCGGTTCAAATAATCGTCACTGGCATTGGTGGCCGTGAGCGTGAATCGAACTCGGGTTGTCGGGGTTCGTAGCGCGGCGTAGCGCTCACCGCTACACCACCTCTCCCCACGAGAAACCAATAACAACAACCACCATTCGCCACTAAGTGGCGGTGACGTCACCACGACGCTTGTGCCAGGCCATGTGCACCTTGAGGCCACGTGAAGTGTCGAACGCCCCCTGACAGGAGGTCACGGGGCAGACCCAGGTGCCACGGGTCGACTGACTGAGACGACTAGCCGATGCACCACTTGTGCCCTTTACTGTGCCAACTTGCTGTGCTTTAGCCACCCGGCGCTCCGCTCGTTGTTGTGAGCGTCGCTCCTCCGCCCTCCGTTGTTGTTGGAGGGCGACTGCCTCCAACTGCCCAGTAGCGTCCTTCGCTAGAAAGCACACACAGACACACACATGCGCCGGATGCCTCTAAATGAGCGTGCTCCCAGGAGGAGGAGGATGTAGCGTGGGCGGATTGTCGTCCTGGTTCCACTCCGGACGAGATTTTTGTCGATCGCGGTCAAACGAGCGAGCGGGCAGTCTAAACACACGGCCGCTCAGCCAAACGCAGATCCGCTTATCGGCAAAAAAAAACTAAACGAAAAAAGCTTAAACGGCTTCCGTGTTGCCGAGCAGAATCGGAATGAGCATATTTAGTTCTACTGGAGGAATCCGATGAGCTATGAAGCTGTTTGTTCACAGATGCCCAGTAGGGGCACGGAGTAAGAACGTTACGACAATTAACAGTACAGAAACACGATCGCCGTGCAAAGTACAAGAAAGGTGAACACATCACCGAAACAATTACTAAAATAAAAACTAAACTATCCCCCATCATACCACTGAGGTATTTAACTTATTTCTCAGAAGCGACATGGCTAACACAAATGATAGCCGAACAAAGTGGCTCATCATTTGGACATTTTAAAGAACCATTTATAGCACAGTGCCTACCCGCTTAGGGACCGTCCATAAATGACGTCACGCGATTTTGGACGTTTTTTGACCCCCCCCCCTCTTCTTCACACGGCGTCACAAAAAGTCAGACCCCCCCCCCTTAAATATGACGTCACGAAGCTCTGCCCCCCTCCCCCCCAAAAAAATAAAACATGCTTCAAGTCGCTTTAAACTATTGTCATTGTAGTGCGTATTTAATGTGGCGCTGCACTCTGATGTTGTAGGAGAAAACATTTATTAAAACGTCTATTTAATTAAATAGAACGTGTTGTCTATATTGATTTAAATTTGCGCATTTTGATGTGACGTCACATTTCTCAAACCCACCCCCCAGGTGCGTGACGTCATTTATGGACGACCCCTTACCCCAAACCCCGCCGTTGATGGAATTTGTGGTCGTTTAGGAACGTAGCACGGTTGGCTACGTACGGTGCGAAAGAAGTTCAACATCCATACAGACGTGCGCATGCCTCCAGATGCGCGCACACACACGGACCTTTATCCACTGCTGCATGACGGCCTCCACACGCAGTGAGCGTCGTGGGGAGAGGGTTTAGTTGGCCGTGATTCACCATCGCTGGTCAGTGCGGTTCAGTGGAGAAGGGGGAGCCAAAGACATGGGAGCATAGAAATACAGCACAACGATTTTGTACATGGTGGTCCAGATGTCTTGTGACTCCCAATTAATTGACCCTTTAAGACATTTCTGAGATGATAATGTAGTTACTACGTTACTGATAATGTAGTTACTACACCACTGATAATGTAGTTACTACGTTACTGATAGTGTAGTTACTACGTTACTGATAGTGTAGTTACTACACCACTGATAATGTAGTTACTACGTTACTGATAGTGTAGTTACTACGTTACTGATAATGTAGTTACTACGCCACTGATAATGTAGTTACTACGCCACTGATAATGTAGTTACTACGTTACTGATAGTGTAGTTACTACACCACTGATAATGTAGTTACTACGCCACTGATAGTGTAGTTACTACGTTACTGATAATGTAGTTACTACGTTACTGATAGTGTAGTTACTACACCACTGATAGTGTAGTTACTACACCACTGATAATGTAGTTACTACGCCACTGATAATGTAGTTACTACGTTACTGATAGTGTAGTTACTACACCACTGATAATGTAGT
Organism: Lampetra fluviatilis; assembly: GCF_964198595.1. Taxonomy (NCBI): domain Eukaryota; kingdom Metazoa; phylum Chordata; class Hyperoartia; order Petromyzontiformes; family Petromyzontidae; genus Lampetra; species Lampetra fluviatilis. Next base: position 7,576,888 of record NC_136331.1, read on the forward strand.
TACTACGTTACTGATAGTGTAGTTACTACGTTACTGATAGTGTAGTTACTACACCACTGATAATGTAGTTACTACGTTACTGATAGTGTAGTTACTACGTTACTGATAATGTAGTTACTACGCCACTGATAATGTAGTTACTACGCCACTGATAATGTAGTTACTACGTTACTGATAGTGTAGTTACTACACCACTGATAATGTAGTTACTACGCCACTGATAGTGTAGTTACTACGTTACTGATAAAGTAGTTACTACGTTACTGATAGTGTAGTTACTACACCACTGATAGTGTAGTTACTACACCACTGATAATGTAGTTACTACGCCACTGATAATGTAGTTACTACGTTACTGATAGTGTAGTTACTACACCACTGATAATGTAGTTACTACGCCACTGATAGTGTAGTTACTACGCCACTGATAATATAGTTACAACGCCACTGATAGTGTAGTTACTACGCCACTGATAATGTAGTTACTACGTTACTGATAGTGTAGTTACTACGCCACTGATAATGTAGTTACTACACCACTGATAGTGTAGTTACTACGCCACTGATAATGTAGTCACTACACCACTGATAATGTAGTTACTACGTTCCTGATAGTGTAGTTACTACGCCACTGATAATGTAGTCACTACGCCACTGATAATGTAGTTACTACGCCACTGATAATGTAGTTACTACGTTCCTGATAGTGTAGTTACTACGCCACTGATAATGTAGTCACTACGCCACTGATAATGTAGTTACTACACCACTGATAATGTAGTCACTACACCACTGATAATGTAGTTACTACGCCACTGATAATGTAGTCACTACACCACTGATAATGTAGTTACTACGCCACTGATAATGTAGTTACTACACCACTGATAATGTAGTTACTACGCCACTGATAATGTAGTTACTACACCACTGATAGTGTAGTTACTACGCTACTGATAATGTAGTTACTACACCACTGATAATGTAGTTACTACACCACTGATAATGTAGTTACTACGCCACTGATAATGTAGTTACTACGCCACTGATAATGTAGTTACTACACCACTGATAATGTAGTTACTACGTTACTGATAATGTAGTCACTACACCACTGATAATGTAGTTACTACGTTACTGATAATGTAGTTACTACACCACTGATAATGTAGTTACTACACCACTGATAATGTAGTTACTACGTTACTGATAATGTAGTTACTACACCACTGATAATGTAGTTACTACGTTACTGATAATGTAGTTACTACACCACTGATAATGTAGTTACTACGTTACTGATAATGTAGTTACTACACCACTGATAATGTAGTTACTACGTTACTGATAATGTAGTTACTACACCACTGATAATGTAGTTACTACACCACTGATAATGTAGTTACTACGTTACTGATAATGTAGTTACTACACCACTGATAATGTAGTTACTACGTTACTGATAATGTAGTTACTACACCACTGATAATGTAGTTACTACGTTACTGATAATGTAGTCACTACACCACTGATAATGTAGTTACTACGCAACTGATAATGTAGTCACTACACCACTGATAAAGTAGTTACTACACCACTACCCTGTCCAGATATCTTGTGACCTCCATTTAATTCTCTAAAATGTAATATATAATTTTTAATTAAAGTTTATTCAAAACAGAAATGAATATACTAACGGGACAAACTAAAACATGTTCTGGGTCAATTAATAAGGGCGGTGAGGGGGGAGGTCACATGACATCTGGACCGCGCTGGACAATGTTGCACTGCCCTCTGCTGGTGATCGTCCATCCATCCAGGCTCAGTGCGCTACGCGGCCCAGCGATGACGCCGTTGCAGTGAGCTGAGCTTTGCGGTTCGATACCAGCGGCCGCCCTGATGAATACCGCGGTGCGAACAAAGCGCGAGTGGACGTTAAAGATCCCTTTGGCGTCATTCGCAAGAGTAGGACACTGCGTGCCGGAGAGTATACATTTTTTTGGCAAGTTTCATATAATACCTAGAAAAAAATGACTCAAATTGGTAAATTTACAAAGCAAACATTGACCCACCGCCTACTGCAATAAAATATTTGGCAGGACCCTCCTGACTATAGGAGCTCAATAATAATTAACAAAAAATTAAATCCCTGCTTAGGTTCCGAGATCTGGTGAGATCGGATGGATTCGTTCCAAAGGTGATTTCGTTACAGGATGTAAGACAAAGATCCCCCATGTAGCCTGTAACAGACTGTTGTGCCAAGTGCTGTTAGCGAGCACCTATGAAGGCCGGCACGGCACACGAGCGAGCGGGTGTCCAGCAACCACGCACCCGCGCCATGTACTCATTTGAGGCTGAGTCGACCTAGGGGAGGAGCCAAGGGCCGGTTCAAATCACCGTCCCCGGTGTTGGGCCTGAGCGGGGACCCCGGGGTTCGATGCCTGTCCGATGACGTCCCACGGCTTTCCCCTGCCCACAGGCGCACAACGGAGGCCCCCACGGTCAGCCCCAGGACGTGTCGTCCCTCACACGTGCGCCGCAGGCTCCAGGGACTCTACCCACAGTGAGTCTTCCGGCGACGCGCCCGCTCGTGACGTCGCGCTCACCCCTTGCCTGGAGCGGTGACCCCCCCCCCCCCCCCCCGTTCGTTGGTGCTTGGGAGTCTGCGGTTCGAGCCTAGAGGTCGCCCCGGTTAATGTGTGTTGAACTGCTTTAGCGCCGTACCTAGTCTACCGTGCTCATGTATGTACGTACGTTGAACTTTTTTCGCACCGTCCGTAGCCAAACATGCTAATGTATGTTGAACTTCTTTAGCACAATACGTAGCCAAACATGCTAATGTATGTGTATGTTGAACTTGTTTTGTACCGTACGTAGCCAACCGTGCTAATTGGAGGTGCATAGCTCCAGTGGATTCCTAATACCGGGCCCTGTGATACTCGTGCGCATGACATTAGAACCATGAGCCACCTCGTGACCGTCAAAACATTAGAACTTCATATGAGGAGCGATGAATGAGGGCCATTGCCTGGAACGTTGCCTATCGTACAGCTGTCATCCTGTTTAACGGCAGTGTCACTGACCAATGTGTTGAGTGTTTTGTTCATTGTGCTTTTGCTCCACTGCCCACATAGTACACCACAGTCCAGTTTCACCCTCTCTCTTTTCTTACGCTGAGTTTGTAAGATGAGTTTTTTTTTCGCTATTGTTGTTGTCGCTGCTGTGTCTCACGCACCACCACGGATCTCCCGTGTAAAATAGCCGGGCAACTGGCTACACGGGACCATCATCATCATCCGTGTAACAATTCAGATAAAGGGCGTCGCGGCGACGAGATGTTAACTACCTCGCCTGGTACACAGGAGGCCGTGGGTTCGATTTCAACCCTGACGCCTGTTGTAAATTTGGAGTTTGCGCGTCTCTCTCTCTCTCATCGTGGATTTTTCTCCGGGTCTTCCGGTTTTCTCCCGCCACATTTTAGAATCAACATCACGAGTTGAGAGTGGTTTGGCTGCTATGCATTCCCACGTGATGATGAGCCGTCACTTCGTGCAGCTGTCATGTGCGGTGGGCAGGTCGCTTCTGAAAAAAGGAGCTATACAGCTCGGCGGGCCTTACCCGGTAAAATAAAATTCAAATACTTTAACAGTTAAATATTTCAGATAAACCCAACACTCGAAAAACAAAGTCTTGCCCACAAGTCACCGCCACTTGTCAGCCAGGAGAGGGCAGCAAATCATTTACTGCAAATGATAGAAAAACAAATCTAGAGCACTAAAATGGCAAACTAATGGGCATGGAGGAAGCTGACCAGCAAACATTTAACCCCTTCACTCCCTCCCCTCTAGTGGACATTGATTCTTAAGAACATTCATGAGGGCATTTAGGCACTGCCCCCCCCACCTCCATTGTTTCCCTACAGTGGCATCAGAGCTTAGGAAGACAACACGAGCTTGTCGAGTTTATTGAAACTGTTTATTGAAACATGCGGTTTCAGACAGCAGGTCTTCATTGCAATATAATCCTCAATGTGTGTGTTTGTGCTGGTGGTCACCCCCCCCCACCCCCTTTTCACATCCTCTGCGGTGTTGTCTACCCGAATCTTCTTGTTAATAATAAAATACTTTTGGGAGAAAAATGAAAAAATAATCCTGAAGTGGCACGTCGCAGCCGAAATCCAGAAACTACAACCGCCGTGCAAAGCAGCCCTCTTGCCCGGAGTGACCTCTACAGGAAGCCTCCACAGCAAATGTGGCCGCCCATCGAAGGATAAACCTGACCGGCTAACACGTAGCAGCAGCAGGCTTTCGCGACCAAATATTATCCATAATAGAAGCTTTTTTTGGGGGTGTAAATATAAACGTGTCGTTAAACCCGCCACCTCCCACACGGCAAATTAGTAAGGTTAGGCACCTAAACAAAATATTACTCTATTGTATGCAGGGTGTGTAGATATGTATGCATACAAAATCAATATTGGGTGGGCGGGGGGTAAAACATTATTGAAGGGGGGGTGGTGGTCGACAATTTTTGGAAACCTTTTAGATCAACTATTTACCCACCACTTTCAATAACTTCTTGATTCAGGCCTTCTGTTAGGCTCTAATTATTTTGTTGACAGACAAATGGTCAGACAAACGGAACGCCGGGCTTTTATAATAGCTTAGTTTCTACTCATTGGTTCTTTCGGTAAAGTCTCGTATGTATATATAAAATACAATTTAAATGAATCACAAATAAAATAAAATAAATCACAATAATTCACAAATAAAATAAAATTTAAATAGTTATTTTTATTTTATTTATTTGTCATTTATTGTGATTTATTTTTATTTTATTTGTGATTTATTATTATTTTAATTTATTTTATTTCTACATACGTGACTTTACCGAAATAACCAATGAGTAGAGTAATTCCTGCAGTCACGAAAGCTTCAATTCTAGCTTAGTATATGTGTCTGTATATGTTATGTTTTTAAGAGAAGATAAGGTTTAAAATAAATATATTTTTCCCCCGGGTAAAAGCCGGGTACTTCCTGCTCGTATTTAATAATTGTACTGCTTGATTTTATCCATGAGTTAGCGAAGGAGTGTGTTTATTATTTATGTATTTTTATTTTTAAAAAGATAAACACTTTTTTTATTTTACTAGGTAAGGCCAACTGAGTTGTTGTCAGATGCTATAAATGAAAACCCAACGAAGTGGCTCATCGTGTGCGATCATTTATATCAACAACCAAATACTCGAACACGCGTGGTGACGTTGATTCTAAACGTGGAGGGGAAAACCGGAGGACCCGGAGAAAAATCCACGCGACCACGGGGAGATATAGAAAGAGAGAGACACGCAATTTCCAATTATATTATACAGCAGGCATCGTCAGGGTCAGGATCGAACCCACGACCTCCTGCATACCAGGCAAGGGAGATAACATCTCCTAGCCACCGTGATTATGATGAGAGAAAGAGAGAAAGACACGCAAACTCTAATTATACAGCAGGCATCGTCAGGGTCGGGATCGAACCCACGACCTCCTGCATACCGGGCGAGGGAGACAACATCTCCTAGCCACCGTGATTATGATGAGAGAGAGAGAGACACGCAAACTCCAATTATACAGCAGGCATACTGGGCGAGAGAGACAACATTCCTTCACTGCCTCCCTCCCTGCCCCCACCGCCCCCCGCAGCCTGAACATGAGCGCGCTGGGTGGGAGCCCCTTCCTGGGCCTGCAAGACGTGGAGGCGGAGGCGACGCGGTCTCACCGACGCAACTACGGCGCCTTCGCCCTTGAGCAGCTGCCGTACCGCATGCGCCCCAGCGGTGAGCGCCCGCTGGTTAGTGCCGGTGCGGCGGAACCCGACCGCACGTCGCCGTAGCACGTGATTCGCGCGTGTTGTACGATCGCGCGTCGCATGCTCCGTGTGTGTCGCATGATCCACGTGTGTCGTACGAACGCGCGCGCCGCCCGCCTCCTCAACGAAGCGGCTTGTCGAGTGGGGATTTACAGCAGCGAAATACTCTGAACGCGTGACGTTGATTCTTAATGTGGAGGGAAAGAACCGGAGGACCCGGAGGAAAATCCACGCAACCACGGGGAGAGGGAGAGAGACACGCAAACTCCAAATATACAGCAGCAGGCGTTGAGGTCAGGATCGAACCCACAACCTCCTGCATACCAGGCGAGGTAGTTAACATCTCCTAGCCACCGTGATGATGATGAGAGAGAGAGGCACGCAAACTCCAAATATACAGCAGCAGGCGTCAGAGTCGGGACCGAACCCACGACTTCCTGCATACCAGGCGAGGTAGTTAACATCTCACGAACACACACACACAACGATGGGGCCGATTGTGTGTGCGTTGGGTCACTTAGAGAACTGCTCACCCTACCCGCACCTGTCAAAGGAATGTGGAATTTCTACCACACGAAAGGTGCAGCCACAGTGGTGGTTATATTTAGCCAGGCAATGTTTTGACTTTGTATTTACGTCTAAATATAAGATCTGGTGATGCACGTTTGATGTAGTGCACAGTGACAAATAATACAAGAAAAACCCTCCGCACAATCGTCACGTGAAAAGGGACATTTGCCTGAAGCGTCATACACCTTTAAGGTCACAGCATTATCGAAGAATGTGTCGAGGGTTTTGTAATTTTTTGGGTAACTTAAAGACGGGTTTTTCTTTGCAATGCCGCTGTAGGCAGTACAAAAGGTCAGGGCATCAAGATAAAGTTCATTTATTAGGTATAGCCCTGTGAGCCATTCGGCTCTTGAATCGGGTGCAACCGCAACCGCAACAAACAGAAAACAAAAACATGAACAAGAAAACATCTTAAAGTGACTATGTGACTGAGTGCAAACTGAAAATCCAAGAAAAGACAGCAAAATATTGCAGAAAAAGCACCGTACACCAACGCTGTGTGCAAAAATCCCAGTGGGATGCAAGTCAAACAACAACAACCACAAGACAACTTAGATTAAGGCCATCAGTCTAACTATGTACTACAACAAACAAACATGGCAAAACCAAAAAACTTTTCGAAAATCACCAAAATAAAGCCATAAAAGCAATAAAACAGTGATCATAGGAAATGTGACCGAATTTTCACAATAAACGACGTGAACAACATGTACTACCAAACTCTGCAGCCATAGCTGGCTGCATGAGTCACTCCACAACAGCAGGGGCATCAGTCCGAGAATCAACATTTTTCAATGCACCTTTAAGATCAGCACACTAAATCAAACACATCAAGGAAATGGCACTGCCGTCCACGCGAACCAGGCTGGTGACTTGTAACGAGGCTCGCGCAATCCGTGCCGTCCTTAAGATGCCTCTGGGATTTCCCGTCGCGCTTTGCAAAGCAAATAAGTAATATTTTTTTTTACTTTTAAAAAAACACGCTTTTATGAAATGTACTAGTAATGGCAGAACTCCACGACTCCAGGAAGTGGCCCCGAAGATTTCCATACCGTAAGGGACCGTGGCCAATTACAGCCAACGTCAGTTGACCGTGGACAATTAGACCCAAGCCGAAACATAACATACAAAAAAGAATGTTTAAAAATATATATTTTTATGATATAATATGGTATTGTGATCAGTATGACATACGTATACCAAGTTTGCCGTCGATACCACATTGGGAAGTGGGTTAAAATTGAGTTACAATATTTGACGATACAACAACGACAACAACAGACAGAGTGAGTTAAAAGAAAGCTTGTAATAAAAAAAGCGTTCACACCGCTCCAACCTCCCTCCACCAGCATGAGTCATCGCACAACTTCTGCCCTTGCTGTCGATCGGACATCATTATTGTTTGACTATTGGCTGGGGAGCAGAAGAGAGAGAGACGCTTCATGTCATGAATGTCCGATTAAATGCGTTGTGTTCAAATGTTTAGATTCGTAATTGGCTCGACGTGACACACACGTGTTCCCTCCGAGGCCAATTTAGTGTGTGCAGGCAAATATAGAGTCAGTAGATACTACTAACTCTATTGTATGTAGGGTGTGTGTAGGCACACATAGAGTCAGTAGCTACTACTAACTCTATTGCATGTAGGGTGTGTGTAGGCACACATAGAGTCAGTAGATACTACTAACTCTATTGCATGTAGGGTGTGTGTAGGCATATATATGCCATGGACGGCCGAAACACTCGTTTATAAAATCTGCCTTCATGTCCTTTGGCAAGTCTCACAAAGTGGACGTTTGGTCCCGTGTCGCCAAAAGGGTGCTGCATCATGTCCGACTGGGTTGGTGGGGGTGGGAGTCCCCTTCTTAGAGTTTTGAAACTTCGTTTGCAGACTCGTAAGTTGTTGTGAAAGCCACCACTTCAACGTTGGCCCAAAATACCGACGGACGTTCACAGTTTCTAGTTTGTGTCGTGTAACCAGATGAGAACTAAACTAACCTGCGTGTTTTGTTTTTTAACCAGGCACACACAATGTGCATTCCTGGAAACCCCCCACGGTAAATTGAATCGACGCAAACCGCGGCCTATTCTTTCTAGATTTAAAGCTTTCGTGACTGCAAGGATTCATACTCTTAGTTCTTTCGGTAAAGTGAAGACGGAAGCTTGTGTTGCCTCCGAAACGTCGTGATTTTTATTGTTTTATTTTTATTAATTTAAATTTCATTTTTTACCTACGTGACTTTACCGAAAGAACTAAGAGTACGCGCCCTATTCTCCCACAGTCGAGAACAAATCAACATTTGCCGATGTAGCTCATCTTGGGTTAACATCCACACAAAAAGCTTCTGCGTCGCCGTAAAACGATCCCGCGGTGGCATATTTTGTTTGACATGCGCGTTCGTAGATGCTGATCGTCATAAACCGAACACCACCCCGTACCGATTTACATGGGTTCCTGCAGGCAAGCAGCCAGACCTTCCGTGGGTCCTGGGATTAGAAACTCGCGATGACATCACCGTTCATCCCGTGGCCTCCCCATGGGTTCCCGTGTTGCACCAGATTGGAATCCGATTACGAAGTTGGGGAAATTACCGTCGTGCCTGTGACTTAATGAGCCGGGACTCCACCTGATCTCTAAGCTCGGCGGGTGACAAGCCCGGACGGTGCTGGCTTGGATGGGTGACCACCTCCAATTAGCACGGTTAACTACGTAAGGTGCGAAAGAAGTTAGGCATACGTGCACACACCGTGCGTGACACAGATTGTGGTAGGCGTGTGGAGCGATGCAGTGTGGCAGCGCAGTGGTTGACGCGTCCGCGCATCGCGACAAATCGGGCCTGGGTTCGAGTCTCGATTCGGAGTGCCTTTCTCTGTGGGGTTTGGTATGTTCTCCCACTGTTCTGCATGGGCTTTGATCCGTGTTCTCAGTTTTCCTCCCATAGATAAAGATATATGTATAAACCATACAATATGACCAAATATGCTGATGCAGTAGGAGCCTCCTCAAGGATAGTCTTTAGACTCGGTGTTTGTGTTCCTCTTGTAAATAAGTATTTATCACATTTAAATGTGTGCATTAGTAGGGGCTTGCCATGTTGAAAAACCTGCCAAATTGATCAAAACCTAGCTTAAAACTCGGTGATAGAACCGGTGCCAAAAAGCTTCTCCCCTTTTACCGGCCACGGTGGAGAAATCGTTAACGTGCGGCATCATCTCGTTACGACGATGACCGAAACCCTTCCTAGCGCAAGTGGCACGCATGTGAAGCGTTGCAGAATCCACGTGCGCGTGTATAGCGCCGCGGAATCCACGTGCGTGTGTGAAGCGCCGCGGAATCCACGTGCGCGTGTAAAGCGTCACAGAATCCACGTGCGCGTGTGAAGCGTCACAGAATCCACGTGCGCGTGTAAAGCGTCACAAAATCCACGTGCGCGTGTGAAGCGTCGCGGAATCCACGTGCGCGTGAAGCGTCGCAGAATCCACGTGCGCATGTGAAGTGTCGCAGAATCCACGTGCGCATGTGAAGTGTCGCAGAATCCACGTGCGTGTGTGAAGCGTCGCGGAATCCACGTGCGCATGTGAAGCGTCGCGGAATGCACGTGCGTGTGTGAAGCGACGCAGAATCCACGTGCGCGTGTGAAGCGTCGCGGAATCCACGTGCGCATGTGAAGCGTCGCGGAATCCACGTGCGCGTGTGAAGCGACGTAGAATCCATGGCGTGTGCGTACATTTTTTCGTTTCCTTCTGCGTGGTTGTTGTTTATTCCAGATGCTCTGACCATCCGGTGGATTTTAAAGTTGATGGTCAACGTAACGACGCCGCGGGAACTATCCAAGTGAGTCACGTGGCACGCGTCACGGAATTCGAGTGGTTTCTATTTTCTTTTTTCGGTTCTTACCGGAGCAGATCTGTGAGAGCTCGGCTGCTATCTCGAGCCCTGGGGGTTAAGAGTTTATCAAGCGCGCTTGTTTACGGCTAAATCTAACCGCCACATTTCTGGGAGGCTCAACAAGTTCGTCCGCCGTTCGCGTGCCACCAGCACGGTTACTTGCACCGGGCCTAGGTCGACTCAGCCTCAAATGAGTACCTGGTCCGGTGGTAAAAAATATATAAAAATTTTAAAAATTAAAAAAACATCAGCACTGGGAAGACAAAGGCGGCCGGGTGTGATTAGGGGCCGTCCATAAATGACGTTACAGACCTAGGGGTGGAGGGGGGTCAGACATTTGTGACGATGTGTGACGAGGGGGCGGGGGGTTGAGAAATGTGACGTCACATCAAAATGCGCAACTTTAAATAAATATAGACAACACGTTCTACTTAATTAAATATACTTTTTAATACATGTTTTCTCCTACAACATCAGAGTGCAGCGCCACATTAAATACGCACTACAATGACAATAGTTCAAAGCGATTTGAAACATGTTTTTGGGGGGGGGGGGCAGAGCTTTGTGACGTCATATTTGAGAGGGGGGGGGAGGGTCTGCCTTTTTGTGACGCCGTGCGACGAGGGTGGGGTGGTGGGGATTAAAAAATCGTCCAAAATCTCGTGACGTCATTTATGGACGGCCCCGTACGGGTGGTGGTGAAGGAGGAGGAGGGGAGAGTGAAATCTTTGCCTTGTGCGCCGCAGCTTGGCGTGCAAGCGCTGCGTCGTCGTGGGCAACGGACGAGTCCTCAAGGGCAGCGGCCTGGGCGAGAGGATCGACTCGTACGATGTCGTCCTGCGGTGAGCACGCTAACCGTTGCGCCACCGCTCCCGCCACCCATCCGTCACAGTGCCTACCGCGAAGGCCCCCTTTTAAACTAAACTATATTTATATATTTTTTTGTTTTGCCAGGTAAGGGCTGCTGAGCTGTAGGGGCTGTTGAAAAATAGAGCTCGTATAAAGAACACATTCCTCCTGCGGAGGGAGCTGGTAGGAACGTCGGGTTGCTCGGTCAATGGCCAGGGTCAACGGCGGCATGGTGTATTCTGCAAATATGGCCGACTGTGAGGGCGGGCACAAGCCGGCGTGAGTAGGTTAAACGTTGAGTTTTATAAGGGCACCACGGGGTGACCAGCCACTCCCCACCCAGCCCCTATCTTCGGTGAGAGTTGGCAACCCTAACCGTACCTCGTTCGGTGATTGTTGCTTGACGAGCAAGGGATACAGGAAGCGCCGATTCATTTGGTGACGATTGCAAGCTAATTGCCGTCTAGAGCTCTCTGCCTGTGAGATGCTCATCGTTTGCAGGAAGTGTCCCGAGCTAAACTATTCATATTTAACAAAAAACTATTTACCAGGCAATGTCCATTGAGCTACATAGCTCTTTGTTTCAGAAACGACCTGGCTATCACAAATGATAGCTCAACGAAGTGGCTTATCGCGTGGACATTTATAGCAGCAAAACGCGTGTTGTAGAGGGAAAAACCGGAGGCCCCGGAGAAAAATCCACGCGACCACAGGGAGAACACGCAAACTTCAAATAAACAGCAGGCGTCAGGATTAAGAATCGAAACCACGACCTCCTGCATACCAGGCGAGGTAGTTAACATCTTATTCTCAGGGTTTTTCGGTAAAGTCACGTAGGTAAAAACATTAAAATTAATGAAAGTAAAATAAAACAAAACAAAAATAAAATTCACGACGTTTCGGAGGCAACACAAGTCTCCGTCATCAGGTGGGACCGTCACAGCCGAATTAGCTGCATCAAGTGAAGCAATGATTCAAGATGTAATCCCTTATAAGCAAGTTGAAGGGAGGTGGAGAGGGGGGGAGAGCTTATCAGGCTGTGGTAGCCAATGAATGGAAACGTGATGTCTTTGATCACCGCTCGCCCTCCGTCCCGGCGCGTCTCCATTCATTGTGTTGAGCACTGCGTGCAGTCTTTGATCGCCGCTCGCCCTCCGTCCCGACACGTCTCCATTCATTGTGTTGAGCACTGCGTGCAGTCTTTGATCACCGCTCCTCCTCCCTCCCGATACGTTTCCATTCATTGGCTACCACAGCCTGATAAGCTCCCCCCCTCTCCACCTCCCTTCAACTTGCTTATAAGGGATTACATCTTGAATCATTGCTTCACTTGATGCAGCTAATTCGGCTGTGACGGTCCCACCTGATGACGGAGACTTGTGTTGCCTCCGAAACGTCGTGAATTTTATTTTTGTTTTGTTTTATTTTACTTTCATTAATTTTAATGTTTTTACCTACGTGACTTTACCGAAAAACCCTGAGAATATGAATCATTGCAGTCACGAAAGCTTCAAATCTAGAATTAGTTAACATCTCCTAGCCACCGTGGCGCCCTATACAGTCGCCCCACCTGCTCTCTCGACAAGCTACGCCACCCTCCCCCAAAAAGCCCCCCCCCCCCACCTCACCCCCCTACCTCACCCCCCTACCTCACCTCCCCTACCTCATCCCCCCCGACCTCACCCCCCACCCGACCTCACTCCCCCCCCCCGCCCTCGTATTGCCATAGGTGGGGTCTGGGGAGGGACAGAGCTGAGAGATTAACAATTGCCACTGTTACAAGTTGACAATTGCCCCTTTAGGCCATTGTCAACTTTCCTTCCGTGACTGTCCTGGAAATTCCCACCGCTCCTCCTCCAGCTCACTATTCTATTATTGTGTTGAACTTCATTGTGGGTTGCTGCTGCATAACTTTGATGATAATAGACCCTATTGTTGGTTCGGCGTACTGTGGAAAGGTGGCAATCCTACCACTCACTCACTTGCTTGCTCAACCGCACATCCAGCCACCCATTCACTCATAAACTCACTTATTCATTCACCCACCCACGCACTCATTCTCCCACCTACTCATTTACTCGCATACGAGGGTTGGCACCCGGTACAATCCGGGGAATCGGTGCCACCTCTGTTCGAGCGGTAGCTGGAATTGGTTTGTAAACGAGATCTGGTGTTGAACTTCATCTATTTACAACAACTCACCGCACAGTGCTGACTGAGAAGTGTGTCTGGTTCTAGATTTGAAGCTTTCGTGACTGCAAGGAATCATACTCTTAGGTTCCCTCGGTAAAGTCACGTAGGTAAAACATCAAAACCAATGAAAATAAAATAAAATAAAACAAAAATCACGACGTTTCGGAGGCAACACAAATCTCCGTCATCAGGTGGGACCGTCACAGCCAGATTAGCTGCATCAAGTGAGGCAATGATTCAAGATGTAATCCCTTATAAGCAAGTTGGAGGGGGGAGGAGAGGGGGGGGGAGCTCATCAGAATGTGGTAGCCAACGAATGGAACGCATCGGGAGAAGTGTGTCTGGGTTTGGTATCTCCGGTGGGAAGTTTGGCGGGACCTCGTCTGGACAAGTTAAACAATGTGAAGACATCTCAGGCTATCGGTGCAACTCGAGCTGATTTGCCGATTACGTAAATAATCGCCCCGAGTATCCCAATCGCCTCCTTTTCCCGCGGCCGATTTTTTTCTATCCCCTTTTAAAACGTTGCCACCCACCCCCCTCCGAACATCCCATCTCCCGAAGGCGGGCAACCCCCCGAAACAACAACAACAACAACCAACAAACACCAACAACAAACACCGTCGCGACAATCCATTGTAACGAGCGCGAAATGTGCCCCCTCTGTCGGGACGCGGCAGCATGAACGACGCTCCTCTGCGCGGCCACGTGGGGGACGTGGGCAGCCGGACGACGATGCGCCTCTGCTACCCGGAGTCGGCGCACGTGCGGCGCGAGGACTTTGACGCCAGCACGCTGCTCGTCTTCGTGCCCTTCAAGACGCGCGACCTCCAGTGGCTGCTCGGGGTGCTCAACCACCACCGCGTGGTGCGGAGTTGTTGCGGCGCTCGGTGGTGGCGGTGGTGGTGGTGGTGGTGATGACGGTGGTGGTGGCGATGGTGGTGTTGGTGGTGGCGGTGGTGTTGGTGATGATGGTGACGGTGGTGATGGTGACGGTAGTGGTGGTGACCGTGGTGGCGATGGTGGTGGTGACGGTAATGGTGGTGACAGTGGTGGTGGTGATGGTGGTGTTGGTGGTGACGGTGGTGGTGTTGGTGATGATGGTGACAGTGGTGATGGTGGTGATGGTGATGGTGATGATGATGGTGGTGGTGGTGGTGTTGATGGTGGTGTTGGTGACGGTGGTGGTGTTGGTGGTGATGGTGTTGGTGGTGATGGTCGTGACGCTGGTCGTGGTTACTGTGGTGGTGGTAACGGTAGATGATGGTGGTAATCAGAATACTAATTTATACTGGAATCCGATTAGCTATGAAGTTCTCTTTTCACAAATGTCCAGTAATCATGATGGTGATGGTATAGGATGGTGGTAATCGTGGTGATCGTGGCGATGTATTTATGTATTTAAGGACAATGTCTCGGCCTCGCTGTGCGCTGCGTTGCGCCACTATCCGAGTAGATAACCTCGCATTCACTATACCTTCAGAGCCAGGGTGAACATCCGACTCCAAACGTATTTAATGAATTGAACGAGGTAAAACTGATGGAAAAAGACAGCACAAATACAGCATCTGTTAATACTTGGAAATATCAATGCAATGAATGAACACTACAGCATCATAACATTGCCTTAGATAACATGAAACTCAACAATAGATCCTGGATGGACCAGGCACCTACATTAGTACTGAATAGTTATACAAGAGAATAAGCTACTGTGTTAAATAAGGGCACATCGTGTAATCATCACACTGCAGCCTAAATGTACAGCACTACACACAACACTGAACTGTGGATGAGATATTTCGTCATCCTTGCTCTCAAAATCGCAATAAGGTTACATGGGTATAAGTCTGACTCGACTTATTCAATTACCCGTAACATTCACAATAAGCAAGTGGCAGGCTTCATTGTTACTCGGCCTCATATTTATCATAACAATTTAACAGCATTATAAAGGCATTTACAGCATTATAACGGCCATTCTAACATTATAACAGCATTCCCAGTATTATAAGAACATAAACGAACTTACAGACAATGCTTCTTAAAGTCCCACAATGAACAGATGCACCTGTCTTAACTGAGACACTGTTTGTGCCGCCATTTTGTACTCTGTGTAATGGCTGACACCCTGCCGCGTGGCTGAGAGAATCTTAAATCGTAACTTCCGGGTCACGTGACCAAACTCAACATCAAAACAGGAAATTCCCGGGTACACTCACCCCCACACCTGTCGTGAGGCAGAACAGACAACAAACTAAAGACAAACAGAATTTAGTTTTCAATTTAGATGATTTAAAAGTGCATGGCTCCAGTGGCTTCCTAATATCGGAAGAGCCTCCCAGACAGCCGCAGAAGCGCGTCTGAAAGCGCCACGCGATGCGGTGACCGTCTTTGTTCGATGGCTGAGCCAAAAGTCGCTACTGTGAGGATGACTGGAGTTGGTATTATGGTCTATGCCCCTCGACGAGATCAGCGAGGTATTGTGGTTCGAAGGTGGTGGTGGTGGTGGCTGGGACTATTTTCCCCGGCCGCCTGGCCGCCCAGCTATTGTAGCCGTTTATAAAGACCGCCGAATGAGATGCCGTTGCACGCCCCATCTAAAAAGTGGCGCCCGGCCGTCCGGCCACCCACCGGACCTCCACGTGTGCCGTGCCGACCTCGCTAAAGCGCTCGCGAACAGTCCCTCGCCCCGACTGCTCGCCAAAGGCTACATGGGGGACCTTTGTCGTTTTCCATCACCACCGCCCCCCTCCCCTGTACCCCAGGGCCCGCGAGGCTTCTGGAAGAGGGTGCCTACGGAGCTGCAATTCCCTGCGAGCCGGATCCGGATCCTCAACCCGGCCTTCGTGAGGGAGGCCGCCACGGACTTCCTCAACATCTCGTCGGACACCAAGTCGGGCAAGGTTTGTAGCCGAAGCGTTACGGTCCCGGGAATGCGGCTGCGCTGCCCTGCACAGTCCGCCAAGCGCCAGCTCCGCGAGCTGATTTCTACACTCCATCTCCCACGGCGGTTCTTCGGTACCGCCGTGCGAGAAGTTCCGCTCCTTGGCAGCGACCCTTTAAGTCGTTCATCACCTCCGATTAGCACAATCGGCTACGTACGGTGCGAAAGAAACCCCACGTACGTACTTACTTGCGTCCCTTCATCCTTTCCAGGCCATGGCGTGTCTCAGCCCAGGCCCCGCTAACTTTTTTTCCCGACGGGCTTGAGTGACGTCCCAACCTCGCTCGCGCGCGTTCTCCCAACAAACTGAAAATCACGGCGCTTTTGTTGAAGGCGAAGTCGTTACGGAATCGACGCGCGCGTTCCCCTGGTTCTATTTCTTCCCCCGGTGTTGACATCTGCTCGCTCTCACTGGCGCGCGGCTGCGCGAATGCTTGGTCACAGGCGAAGAACCCCACGACGGGCGTGATCGCCATCACGCTGGCGCTGCACCTCTGTGACGAGGTGCACCTCGCCGGGTTCGGGTACAACGTCAACTCCCCCGGCAGCCCCGTGCACTACTACGGCCAGGACACCATGTCCTCCATCATCAAGGTACCACGCGTCCACGCAGCAGACGTAGGGATATTCGGATAGCCGAGCGGTAGGGACACAAGGCAGCCTGCGTGCACAGCTCGGGAAGATTCTCCCACTGCCTTTGATAAGTCGGAGCCCTCGAGCATTTACACAGTTGTGTCAAATGCACCGGTTGTGAAGGTTATCGTTTTCTTGCATCATTGTTGTTGGGAGTGATGTCCACGTGCTCGCGTCTGAGCGTGCACACACACTGGATTTTTGCTTTGCATGCGAGACCCGTCGGGCGAAGAGCCAGACGGACGAACTAAACTTCTGCACGAACGCTCTCAACCCTAATTGTAAAGCGTTAACACGTGGTCACCTCTGGACCTCCGATTAGCACGGTTGGCCATGTACGGTGCGAAAAAAGCTCAACGTACATTCATGCACCTGCACATCGGTGACCTTCAGTGACGTTAGAAATTGGAATCTCACCCTGAGAACCATCATTTATTCACACATCCTCCTCCTGCTCCCTCTCCGCAACCTGTCCCGTCTCCCCCACCCCCCCCCCCTCCCTTGTGCGATTCTGCTTCCCAAAGTCTACCTACCACAACATCACTATCGAGCGGACATTCCTCAGGAAGCTGAAGGAGGGAGAAGCCATTGTGGACCTGACGCACCTGGCCGGCACATGACGCTCGTCCGCTCGCTCGCGCGAGGTGGACAGGCGACGATTGGCCGGGCGGACTGACGGCAACTCCTGCCGAAGTCCGGCAGAAGTTGTACAAGTTCGGCCAGATGCGAGGCCCCGCGCGGCAAAAAAAAAACTCACGGCCGGCCGCCCCACCTTGACAGCGGCGGTTCCACTCGTCGCTCTCAAGGGAAAGAGGGGGGCGACGCGTCGACGCCGACACCACGCGGCTGCTTAGCGCCTCCACCCCGAGACGCGCAAAGTGTTTCTCTACCAGCAAGGTGGCGGTGGCAGTGGCGGCAACCGCCGCTGCGTGGATCCGCTCCCGGCAAGGCAGTGTGGGGCTGTGTGCTCCCCCCCCCACCTCACCGAGCAGAGTTTGGGGGGGGGGGGTGCTCCGAGTCAGCGTCGCCCGTCGCGGTTGCTCTCGCCGTGCCCTCCCGCCGCGAAGGATTCCGAAAACCGACGACACTGCAATCAGGGAACACGCTGCACTCGCGCGCTCGCCCACGATTTCTTCGCCTGCTGTGTTTTTGACAACTAAAATTTTACCCGTCTTAAGATGAGTTTTTACTGTTTTATATTTAAAAGAGATTTTATATATATATTTAGCGCGGCAGGGTGGCGCAGTGTTTAACGCTCGTGTCTCACAGCAAGAACCGCCTGGGTTCGATGGTTCTCTCTTCCCCTGTTCTGCATGGGTTCCCTTCGGGGCCTAGGGTTTCCCCCTTTCCATAGCTACAAAGAAAATCACAATCTAACCCGTGCTGGTCAATACATCCCAGTGTCAGAAAATGACCTGTAAATCACTCAATTGGGATTACACATAGGTACATCGCCCCTGACTGCAAACACCTGGCAGGACCCTGCTGAGGGCCAAGTGGTGGCGAGAAGGAGGTCGTGGGTGCGATCCCGACCCTGACGTCTGCTGTATATTTGGAGTTTGCGTGATGTTCTCCCTGGGGTCGTGTGGGTTTTTCTCTGGGGTCCTCCGGTTTTCCCCTACACATTTAGAATCGATGCGCGTTTTTTATGATTTGGCTGCTATAAATGTCTACATGATGAGCCACTTCGTTGAGCTATCATTTGTGGCGAGGTCGCTTCTTAAAAAAAGCTACTACATAGCTCAGTGGGCCTACTAGAACAAGAAATAGTAAATAAAAACTGAGTCTTGAGACCCAGTGATGCTTTGCTGGGTAAGCTAGATGCTTAATAATAACAAGTTAAAACATGCCCATTCTGCAGGGCCATAGGCATTTAGAAATGAGTTGATGCTTATTAAAAGACGTGTTTTTAAATATGGGCAGCCAAAAGATGTTGAATCAATGAGATGTCAGGACGTAGGATCATAACTCATGTTAGGGTTATGGTTTAATCCATGGCACTATCTGAGACTGGGCCTTATTTTGTAGAATTAAAAATTGTAAAAAAAAAAATGAAAAAGAGTCTTGAGACCCAGTGATACTTTTCTGGGAAAACTAGAAGCTTAATATTAACTGGTAATTTTTTTTTACACATTCTACAGGGCCCTAGGCATTTAGAAATGAGTTAATGCTGATTAAAAAAACGTGTGTGTGTGTCTAAATATGGGCTGCCAAAACATGTTGAATCAATGAGATATGAAGACGTAGGAATATAACTCATTCTTGATTTGAAGCCTTCGTGACTGCAAGAATCTATGCTCTTTGGTTCTTTCGGTAAAGTCACGTGGGTAGAAATAAAATAAAATAAATCACGACGTTTCATCAGACATCGCAGCTGTCGCGATTTTCACCTGCAGACGGGCGCTTGTGTTGCGTTCGAAACGTCGTGATTTATTTTATTTTATTTATACCTTCGATTATAACTCATGTTAGGGTTATGGTTTGAACCATGGCACTATCTGAGTGTGCCTCCCCCACCCCGGCACATCCATAGCCACGCCGAGCTTGAGCGCACTTGATGCTGTCACTAAGCCAAGCCCTTCACCTCCCGTCCAGCGGCACATGAACCTTATGGCGGGACCCCGGGGACCCATAAGACCCCGGCTCTCGCGTAAACATATTATAATGTAAACAAAAACTTTGCTATTTTTCACCAATGGGTTTGAAGGATGGTTGCAAGTGTTGTCTTGTTAAGCTATGCCTTTAAAACTGAAAACTACTTACCTGCAGTACCTCTATTTAAATACACTATCGATTTTTTTTTTACACCCCACTGTCAATCATCGTGTTTCTCAGTGTGGATTTGTGAACACACTTTGTAATCAGTACATAAAATAGTACGCGTTTTCAATGCGCTGTTCATATTCTAACACGCGTTTATGCCAATGTTACTCTACAGAGTAGTGGGTCGCCAATCCTCTTATCCGCATTGATACGAGCGATATGTGGGCACTACGGCTTAACCGCAAAAGAAAAACCTATCTGCACAGATGCATACGGACAAGAGAAGTATTATCAAACAGGAGGAATTAACGGTGCGACGCATCTCATCTGTTAAATATCTGCAGGTAATAGGATTGTCAACGATTGATCCTGACTGCAGACATTGGTAGGTCACAAATAATAATGAAGATAAGAGAGGAGTTTCACTGTATTATGCATACCGTTATGACAAATAAAAGTTTAAAGTCGTGTAGGCAGTTTGAGCAGCTTTGGATAAGACTTATGATCCTGCCCATACCCGAGCATGGAGTGCATTCGCTTGTTCAGCTCTTCTGCGCATTCGTCCTCGCTGCTGCGTTCGGATGACATGACAACGGAATGATCCGTGCCAGGCGGGTCGCGGCGTTTATGTGCGCGGTGGAACGGAGTCGCCAAAAATTAAAATAATTATTTTCGATTTTGACTTCCGTTCCTTCGGGAGCCCGGGGTTCCGCCATAAGGATCGTACGTGGAAACCAGAAGGTGAGACAATGTTTTTTTATTGTTATTACCACGTCCCCCAACTATTGTCGCGTTTCTGTCGATTGAATCGAAGCGATAATACGAATTGGAATATTTATTTTCGACTGGAGAAGGAATCCGATGAGATATGAAGCTCTTTTTTCACAGATGTCCAGCATTGGGCACGGGGGGCGTGAAGTTACAACAGCAAACAATAAAAAAAAATACCATACGAGTGCAGAATAGGGAAAATGGTAAGCAAGTCACTAAATTTGAAAATGTAAAATAAATACATTCATTATATAAGTACGATTTTATCAAGATTGGGCAAGGCAGCAAAAAAAGGCAAGGAAACATTCCAAGATCCCCGCACCAAAATAACACCACACAGTCGCCTCTCGAAAGAATGGCACATTAGCATTGAACTATCGTGAACTACACAGGTAAGGATACAAGCAATTGGTGGAGCAATTAACTCATAGAGGGTCCCTGCCCAGGCCGCCACGGTGGCGAGATGTTAACTACCTCGCCTGGTATGCAGGAGGTCGTGGGTTCGATCCTGACGCCTGCTGTATATTTTGAATTTGCAGTGTCTCTCTCCCCGTGGCCAATGTGGATTTTTCTCCGGGTCCTCCGGTTATCCCCCCCCCACCCCCCTCCACATTTGCCGAGCAATAAATTCCCCACGTGACGAAAAACCACTTCGTTGGACGTATCGATTTGCGGCAGTCAGGACGCTTCTGAAAAAATGAGCTACGGAGCACAGAGGGAGTTACCTGGTAGTAAAAAAAAAACGCTGGCGACCCGCGCATCGAGGTCGGGTTGGAGTCGTCGGTCGACAACGCGGACCGGGCAGGGAGGAGGGCAGAGAGATAGAGAGAGAGAGGCCGTGGCGGTCGTATCCGGGATCCCAGGTCGGGTTTTTAGACTGTGACGCGTTGTCTGGATTTACTTGAAACCAGGTGGGCTGATTGTGGCCACGCTCGTTGCTTTTCAGTCGAATGTAAAAGCTTAGCAAGACGCGGGCAACCTCTTTAACCTTTCTGACCCCCAGAGGTGTTTATGACGCTATCTCTGTAATTTTGTTGTACAAACAAAAAGTAGTTTTTTGTAAAGATTTGAAGAATAAGAATAATATTAATAATAAACCGCTATATTTTACATATGTAAATTGGTGTTTTTGGAATATGTGTGTGTGTTTTGTTCACCTATCACACTAAACATCGGAACGTTACGATTTGTGTGCATCGATTATTTTATTTTTTACGGAAATTTGTACGTTTAAAGATAAAAAATGTATATGTCAATGGGATTGGATAATCGGAAAATTATTGGTGAATATTTTACTTGACCGTACAGTCATTTAATGACACGTGCAAAGTTAATAAACGTTTGAAAAACACCGCTTACATTTTCGTCATTTATTTTGTAACGGCATCATGAATCGCTCAAATGTCCCGCGTCCAAATGTCTGTCTGTGCTACAAACCCGGCGAGTCCAAATCACAACTAACACCAGCGGTCATGATCTGAACCGGCTGATCCTTAAATGAATACCTGGTGCGTCACTAGGGAGACAAAGGCGGCCGGGCGTGGTGCTGGCCACCCACCCCTCTTCGCATTCATAGGTGGTCGCTCACAATATTCGACCCAACAGTTGAAGGCTATGCAGGGACATTTTTTTATCTTGATGTGTGTGTGTGTGCTTAGGATGACATTTCAAATAAAAAAAATACTTTTATCAGATTTTTTTTTTTACGCAGAAAGCACATTACTCAAATATTTCCACTTAACAAAAAAACAAATAACGTACCTCATTACTAAATATAAAAACAATAAAATCCCCTCAGAAAGTCCCAAAATGTTCGGCGTAGTCTTATTTCTGTTCAATCAGCATGAATAATTTTAAATTACAATTGTGACTTCATTTAATTATGAAATGTTTATTTCATTTATGTTTTCACTGTCCCAGTGTGGTCCTGCACTCCAAACTAACTACTGCGTCCTGGAATCGGCTTGTGGATTTCATTGGTTTTCATTTCCCTCTCTTTCATGTAGTTGGGGTAGGGGGTTGTCATGAACATTGATACACGGGGACTATCCCACGCACTGGATAAACACATTCCTGCGTAGGGAGCTGGTAGGAACGTTGGGTTGCTCAGTCAATGGGCAGGGTCAACGGCGGCGTGGTGTATTCCGCAAATATGGCCGACTGTGAGGGCGGGCACAAGCCGGCGTGAGTAGGTTAAACGTTGAGTTTTATAAGGGCACCACGGGGTGACCAGCCCCTCCCCACCCAGCCCCACCCCTCCCACCCCCCACCCAGCCCCACCCTCCCCACCCAGCCCCTCCCCACCCTCTCCACCCAGCCCCTCCCCACCCAGCCCCTCCCCTCCCCACGCAGCCCCTCCCTCCTCACCCAGCCCCTCCCTGCACGACGGACACAATAATCCCCTGTGGGCTGGTGTAACCAGGAGGTTCCTACCAGTAACATGGGGATCTGGAGAGAGATCAGGAGAAGTGGAGTGGGAGACACCTCGCGTGGAATGTTGGACACAATGACATCGGCGAGTGTGTTGCGATATTACGAACCGTAAATTAATATAAACTATTGTTCCCTGGCACAGTGGAAATGGGCACCTTCTCCAAAATGTGTTTACTTTTGGGGCAAGAGTAATTATATCTTGCTGTTTTGGTTATCGGTTAAAATTGTGCGCGTGTGTACACGGGCGGTCATCAATTTTGGCCAGTAGGTGGCGGCTAGCGGACTTCCTTGAGTTGCCTTGTCATTCATTCGGACCACATGGCTGATGGAGGCCTCATGCAGGCCTGCTCAGTGTAAACATTGCATAACATTTCAACACGTAGGCTTTCGCGATCAATATTATTCATATTTCGATTTGAAGCTTTCGTGACTGCAGGGATTCATCTTCTTAGTAGAATTATTTTATTATTTCCATTCTACGTGACTTTACCGAAAGAACCAAGAATATTATTCATAATAAACGTTTTTGGGTTAGATCGCGTTATTCATAAATGTGTCGTTACCCTCCACCACCCGACACGGCCAATCAGCAAAAAAGTGTCACGTTGACAAAAGACAAATAGTTCACTACTTTAGCCCACCGGTGTGTTGAAGCGTGAAACCACAACATTTACAATTTTTGAGTACGCCGTTTCGCTGGTAATTGCATCCAGCATCATCGGGCAATTCGCCAGAATGGTGAGGCTCTGCTGTGTCTCCCGGTCTTAAATAGAGCAGCAGCAGGGTGACGTCATCAATGCATAACATTGTTTCATTTTTCACAGCTACTTTATCTCAACAATAAATGTGGTGCCACTGATCTGAAGCGCTCTCGTATCTGCATTTCGAGCGGAAACAGATGCATGTACTTTTAGTTCCTTGTTTCGTTTTCCCGTGTCGTTAAAGCCCTTCCCCATGTCTAACCGCGCCATCTGTGTTCGTTATTAAAAAAAACACTTTCAGACTGCGCACAAACACTGTGGCATCCATGCCACGTTTAAACGCAGACTGCCGCTCACTGTTCTGTCTGGTAAGTTTAACACGATGCACAGAAGTATTCGGCTTGGTTTAATGCCACCGTTAGAGGGCAGTGCCAAACTAGATCCCCCGGTGATCAGATGGCTTTTTTTCCACGCGAGGCTCTTGAGTTACAAGGTGGAAGTCGGCATTGATGGCTACACCGTGCTGACGAAACGCCTAAATTGCCATCTCATTATCCCGCTGCTACTGCTATGGCCACAATATTGATTCTTTTGAGTGCACGGCGTTTTGGGGGAAGTCCGCAAATTTCAGCAGCATTTGCTTCAAGACGAGCAGGCAGTGAGTGGACCAGCAGTCAGGCCCGCGTGAATAATTGATTGCCGTCTGTACCGCCGATCTCAGGACCCTCATTCATTGTGTTGCTTGTAACAAAAAAAATAACATATACTCGCACCGTACTGGGATAACATATCATAGACGCAGCACGTCTTCAGATGCCACTAGGCGGCCTTGAAGACATCATGGTGTACGACTGAACAGAATGTTTGGCTATTGTTGAGCCATTCGTTGGCTTTGGTTTAGGGATAGCCTGGGACGCTGTACGTAATTATAGCGCCTAGCTGCAAAGCATTATTTAAATATATTCGATGTCCATAATCAACGTTTTTGCGTTAGATCGCGTTATTTATAAATGTGTCGTAACCCTCCACCACCCGACACGGCCAATCAGCAAAAAAGTATCACGTTGACAAAAGACAAATAGTTCACTGCTTTAGCCTACCGGTGTGTTGAAGCGTGAAACCACAACATTTACAAATTTTTGAGTACGACGTTTCGCTGGTAATTGCATCCAGCATCATTGGGCAATTCGCCAGAATGCTGATTGGCCGTGTCGGGTGGTGGAGGGTTACGACACATTTATAAATAACGCGCTCTAACCCAAAAACGTTGATTATGAATAATATTGGTCGCGAAAGCCTACGTGTTAAACTATATTCGATGTGTCAAGGGTTTTTCCACTACCCCCACACCCATTCGCGTGGCATTGGGGAAAACGTCGTGAACTTCCCGCTCCATAGATCGCGACCGGTCTTGAGCCCACGCCCGGGTTCACGTGACGGCCCTCTTGTTCACGAGCTCGTCGCGGTATGTTGCCCGCGTCGCTCAAGTGGGATGCAAGGGGGGCTTTCTTTTGCCTGCTGCATGAGGTCACGGTCTGGAAATTTGAAATAACACACCCGCACACCACCCGAAATGGAAAACGCCGAATGGAAAACCGTGAAGCAGAACTGACTGTCTTACCCTTTAGTTGTACATTTGGAGAGAGAGAGAAAAATATAAATATATATATCCCAAATGGTTGCTCAATCGCCCAATGTTTTGGGTTCACAACTTGCCTATTTTATGACGAAAGGCGAAATGATTCCCTGCTAAAATGTTCACCGAGGCGGTATCAAAGTAACCGGGCAGACCGTACGCCTCCCTTCGCACATCTGTCACAAAGTAGTACTCATTTTAACAACCCCAGAGGGATGATGGGTCAACACCCAACAGGATTTGAATTCATAGTATTTTTGATGGCGGGCCACTCACTCAAGCTCTGAGCCACCTGGCCATTGTATTCATTTATCCCGGTCGAATGTTTACCCAGAAGGATTTTGTAACAGCTCAGGAAAGGCTGAGACTTCCTCCTCAGCTGGAGGTGAGATGTCATTACTCATTGTACGAGACGAAATTATGAATATATAAAAACTCACAATGCACCATTCAGAGGGGGGATTGATCGATTATTCCTTGGGTTTTTCGGTAAAGTCACGTAGATAGGTTGAACGAAAATAAAAATAAAAATTGTTATACACAGTAGACTCTCGATTATCTACGCTAATGACGGGGAGGGCAGTCGCGGATAATTAAAAACTATGGATAATCGAAACACATAACCATTTTACGAAATATAACGAATAATCACAATTTCCGTTCAACCTATCTACGTGACTTTACCGAAAGAACAAAAGAATATGAATTCCTGCAGTCACGAGAGCTTTAAGTCAAGATTGATAGATTGATTAACATCCGCATTTACAAGTAAGCAAATAGCCATGACAAGTTGCAAAACGCAACTAGAGTATTATATTTGCAAATAAAACCATAATCGTGAGCCATAATCAATCCACTGCTGGATGAAGGCCCTGCAAAAAAATATATAACAGTTCAAGAGGACTTATCGAACAGAATCCGATTAATTTCTATACCACAACCATTCCATTATTCAGATTTACAAAATGCAGTGTTGCTCGTTTTGTGCTGACGAGCCTATTTTGTAGAGGGAGGCCACTTCGCAATAACATCCGGTAAATCAGACTTATTTGTGTAGCATGAGCCGCAGATGCTATTGGGGAGCAATTTTTATGAAAATAAAACGTATGAATTCCAAGAAAATAAGTCTACAAAAGGATTTGACGGCCACCCGTATACAATGGAGTAGAGGAATAGGATAGTTCCTGCAAATTGTTTCCAAAATTAACACATTCCTGCGTAGGGAGCTGGTAGGAACGTTGGGTTGCTTGGTCAATGGCCAGGGTCAACGGCGGCGTGGTGTATTCCGCAAATATGCCCGACTGTGAGGGCCGGCACAAGCCGGCGTGAGTAGGTTAAACGTTGAGTTTTATAAGGGCACCACGGGGTGACCAGCCCCTCCCCACCCAGCCCCCACCCCCCACCCAGCCCCACCCTCCCCACCCAGCCCCTCCCCACCCTCCCCACTCAGCCCCTCCCCACCCTCCCCTCCCCATCCAGCCCCTCCATCCCCACCCAGCCCCTCCCTGCACGACGGACGGACACAATAATCCCATGTGGGCTGGTGTAACCAGGAGGTTCCTACCAGTATAAAGTTAGCCTGTCTGAAGCCGCTGATAAAGACTGAGTGTATTGCATTTAAATTAATTAATCATAGATTTAATGCTTAATTCCACGCGTTGCCAACCGGTGACATCATTCATTTCTCAACAAACAGGAATTTACATCCGTTGGGTTTGTTACATTTATTAAGGAAATTTATTCAAATCTATACACAGTAGATTCCCGATTATCCACGCTAATGACAGGGATGGGCGGTTGCAGATAATTCAAAATCGCGGCTAGTCGAAAAATATAACCATTTTCTGAATTATAACGACTAATCACGACCGACCGATCGATGCGCGTGCTCAGTGATAGCGCTTTCCTGCTCCTGCGCAGAAGACTCGGCCCAGTAAGTGGACAGCAGAGCCACGCCAATCAAAAATCAATCTAACTCCGCCGCCCACTGTTGTAAAGATATGCAACTACTGTACTGTAGAGCGATCCAGTGGATTTCGGACATATTTGTTCGGTTTAAGCACATGACTTGTAATAAACATTCCGAGAATATCAAAGTATAACGGTTTTTAGGTTATGCATTTAGGCTTAAAGGAAAATCCACGAGTTATTAATTGTCAAAATCTCTGGTGTGTGGTTATTCCACGCCGATAATCAAGAGTCTACCGTATATTTGGAAATGTTCCAAGGCATCTTCCGCATGGTTACATGATTGGGAACGATATTTTCGTACGTTAAATGCTCTTAACAAAATTCGATTTTGTGCAAAAGTTGACCCTTACTGGCCAGAAATATCTTGTATCATGTGATGAGTCATACGTTTTGTCAGCTGACAGAAAGGACATTCCGGGGGCAAAGGGAACAGATAACAAAACAAATTAGTCCCCCCCCCCACCCGCCCTGTATGTGTCACGGTCACACATCTCGAGTGTGGCAACACACACATGACTGTGACATGCAGCAGCTGTAGTCACGTGGTTATCAACGGTGTGGGGGGGGGTTAATCTCTTTAGGTGACGTCTTCTTCTTCTTTGTGCAGCAGATCATCGATTATCTGGCAGCTTCGGTGGAGGAGAGCGTGCGGGATTATAAAAAACGCCGAATAATCATTAAATCGTTATTTCAAATAGTCAATTTTTGCACATTCTTCGTGTGAAATTCTGCTTTATAGGTGTTTTGTTTTCCATTTGTTTATGTGAAATTGGCATAAATAAACGTACAACTAAGACCTCAAGTTTCATTTATTAGGTATAGCCCTGTGAGCCATGCGGCTCTTAAGTCGGGTGCAACCGCAACAAACTAAATATGAACACAGAACATCTTAAAGCGACGAAACGTAACAGAAACATCCTGGAATAAACCAGCAAATATAAAAAAAACGTATTAAAACGCTGCGTGCAAAAATCCCATTGTGGTGCAAGTCAACAATAACAACCATAAGACAATTTAGATTAACCATATGTTTTCGAATCACCAAAATAAAGATATAAAAACAATGTAACAACAGTAATCATAGGAACTGTGATTTAAATTTAACAATAAACGATATAGATAGCATGTACGACCAAACTTGCAGCCTTAGCTGGCAGCATGACACTCCCAGTGTATGATGTGTGAGTGAGTCAGTGGTAGTGTGCGTGAGTGTATGATGTGTGAGTGAGTCAGTGGTAGTGTGCGTGAGTGTATGATGTGTGAGTGAGTCAGTGGTAGTGTGAGTGTATGACGTGTGAGTGAGTCAGTGGTAGTGTGAGTGAGTGTATGATGTGTGAGTGAGTCAGTGGTAGTGTGAGTGAGTGTATGATGTGTGAGTGAGTCAGTGGTAGTGTGAGTGAGTGTATGATGTGTGAGTGAGTCAGTGGTAGTGTGAGTGTATGATGTGTGAGTGAGTGTATGATGTGTGAGTGAGTCAGTGGTATTGTGAGTGTATGATGTGTGAGTCAGCGTGTGTGTGTGAGTCAGTGGTTGTATGAGTGAGTGTATGATGTGTGAGTAAGCGTATGATGAGTGAGTCAGTGTATGATGTGTGAGTCAGTGGTAGTGTGAGTGAGTCAGTGAATGTGAGTGTATTATGTGTGAGTCAGCGTATGATGTGTGAGTGAGTTAGTGGTTGTATGAGTGAGTGTATGATGTGTGAGTAAGCATATGATGAGTGAGTCAGCGTATGATGTGTGAGTGAGTCAGTGGTTGTATGAGTGAGTGTATGATGTGTGAGTGAGTAAGCATATGATGAGTGAGTCAGCGTATGATGTGTGAGTGAGTCAGTGGTTGTATGAGTGAGTGTATGTGTGAGTAAGCATATGATGAGTGAGTCAGTGTATGATGTGTGAGTCAGTGGTAGTGTGAGTGAGTGTATCCCTCTCTGAGAAGCAATATAACAATAAAAATGATAAATTCTCAGAGCTGGAAATTAGCCAAATTAACTGCTGAACCGAATGTACTTGTAATTATAATTTAAATGTATAAATCGCCCTTAAACAATCGTTCTCAGGGTGCTGTATCGTGAGTGTGTTTTGAACAGTCCGTGCTGTGCGAAGTGATACCACAGACTCACTAAGAGTATAGATGTACTATAATTTAATCATAATACAAAATCAACACATTCGTCAATAACACTGTGGCCTTAAAATGAAAAAAAAAATATTTAAGAGGCAACATCTCAGGCATATTTGCCTTTGTAACACACGTGTGCGTGTGTGTCGTGCTGTAGGGCGTGTTATTGTAGGCAATAAAATACTGAGATGTGCCAAGAACTGAACAGACCAACCCGGAATTTGTGTTTAAAGAAACACCTCCACGTACCTCACACTGCAGGTGCCCGTGGCATTTTATGAAACATCCATCCCGTGGACCTGACAGGTTTCGGGGCAGGCAGACAACCTTAAAAACAGTCTAAAAAAATGTGAACACCTCGTGAAAATGTAAGTTTACACCATCTGCAAATACTGACACTGGGTGTGTAGGGCGGGGGGTTTCGTGGCATTTTTGTTTAAACAATTGCTGAGCAAAGGCACAAAGTGGTAAAACGTCAAACGGCCAGTAACAAACAGCACCATAAAAGTTGTTAAAGAGTTAATGCCTGAGTGGCGTCATGCGAGTGAACAAGCAGAAGGCGAGGTGACCTGTAGGGTGGTGAAGTGGGTGAGCTGGTGAGTTGGTGAGTGGGTGAGTGGGTGGGTGAGTTGGTGAGTGGGTGGGTGAGTTGGTGAGTGAGTTGGTGAGTGGGTGAGTGAGTTGGTGAGTGGGTGAGTGAGTTGGTGAGTGGGTGAGTGAGTGGGTGAGTTGGTGAGTAGGTGAGTGAGTTGGTGAGTGGGTGAGTGAGTTTGTGAGTGGGTGAGTTAGTGAGTGGGTGAGTAGGTGTGGGGAGCGGTCGTGTAGCGGTTAGCGCGCTGCACTGCGCTACGAACCCGGCGATCCGAGTTCGATTCCCGCTCACGACCAACACCCAGTGACGATTATCTGAACCGGTCCTAGGCCTCGACCTCTAGGTCGACTCGGCCTCAAATGAGTATCTGGTGCAGTGTGATACAAACATCGCCACTGGGGAGACAAAGGAGGCCGGGCTTGGTCCTGGCCACCCACCCCCTTCGTGTGCTGCGCTGGCCTTCATAGGTTACTCGCTGACAGCTCTTGCCCCCAGTCTGTTAAGGCTACACGGGGGTTCTTTATCTTTGGGTGGTTGAGTGGATGGGTGGGCGAGTGGTTGGGTGAGCGAGTGGATGGGTGGGCGAGTGGATGGGTGGATAGGTGAGCGAGTGGATGACTTGAAGTGTGACGGTTGAACACAGTCGGTGTCTGCGGGACATCTGTGGGGAGAAAAATAGCTTGTTAGCCCATGAGATTCCTCCTCCAGTATAAATAAACACATATTCTGATGAGTGTCTGGGGACAGAGGCAGTCAAATTCACGGGGAAGCAGTCGCCACAGCCGACTGCGTTGCTTGGGCTCACGGTGTCACAACAGAACGAAGCCCTCCCAATCCACTCGTGGCTTGGCAGAACGTTTGAGCCGGTTTTGGGGTGTGTGGGTCTATCTCCTTTCAGTTTGAAAACCAACAAAGTTACCGACGACTGCCCCTCGTGGTGGCGAGAAGAGAAACGCAAAAGCAGAGACTGAACGATTCCGCCTTGCGTCGTAGTGAGCAAGTGGTGAGGTTTCATTCTTCCTCGTCCGAGAGCACTTGATTGGTGAGTGGTACACCATTATGTGTGTGTTGTTGTTGTTTTTTTTAAATCGTTTGAACATCGTGCAGATGAAGAGGTTTACTACAGCGATTTAAAGGGCTCACGAAGTGGTGTTTGCTGGCGCTGTGTCGTGAGTGTGAGATGGGGCTTGTTACGATTGTCTCCACGTCGGCAGTAATGAATGCGTTGCGTGTCTGTGTGTAAGTGCACACACGGCATATATAGACTGTATCCCAACGCTGCTTTAACACTAAACAATACATACTGCATTGGATCGAGCGTTATCACACACACACTACTGCACGTGTAGTGCTGCAGCACGCACTGTATACTCTTTGGTTCTTTCGGTAAAGTCACGTAGGTAGAGAAATAAAATAAAAATAAATTATTTTATAAAAAAATATTTTTTAAATGTTTTATTTTATTTAAAAAAATATGTAATAATTTTTTTATTTAATAAAATGTTTTATTTTATATATTTTTTATTTTATAAAAAACATTCTTTTATATATTTCTTATTTTATTCTACGTGACTTTACCGAAAGAACCAAACGCGTATGGATTCATGCAATCGCGAAAGCTTAGAATCAAGAACTGTACATCTGTACATCGCATAGACACACGGTACAAAGCACAGCCATTATAGATCCACTGCTGGATTGGAATGCCTCTTCACACGCCTTGGTGATGTGTGGGGGGGGGGGGGGTGTGAGCCATACTTCACCAATCTGGTCATTGCTGTGGTTTAATCCCGTAATCTTCTAGCACGGGGAACATCTCAGGTCCATACTGCGTACAGTCGTTTCAATAGGGGCGACGTCATTTCTGTCAATTTGTTGATTATTTTCTCCCGTAGCGATGGGATTTTATAGGATGTGCATTGGGATTATATCTATATAGGGGGCATGAGGTTAAAGGGGCACTGATAAGGGTTTGACGGTCAGCATCGAACCGGTTTTGTGGTGCGGTCAGATTATCGAACCGGTTTCGTGGTTCCGAGGGCGGTGCCTTCTTTGCGACGCTGCTGAGCAAGCCACACCGTGGAAATTCCACGTTCCTATGGCTGGTCAAGAGCGTCCTCCCACGGGTCGGAATTCTTTGCTCATTATCCTCCATGACTCAAGAGATGGTGATGGTTACTGCACACGCAGCTGATTAATGATTATCGAACGCGGAATTTATGTTGTAAGTGGTTAAGTTGGCTATCACCGTGACAAATAAAACATTAATTTAACACATCCCGTCAGCCACACACGTCTTGCTTGGGAGTACAGTACTGTACTGTACGTATCGGCTGCGTTGGTTGAATAATAGTGCAGAGAAACACTGAAGGTTGTGTAGTTTAAAAACACTCATTTTAAACACGTTGTGGGGACGAAGATGATGAATATTGTCGGCTTATATAACGAGTGATGTGTCACTGTGAACAGAGCAGTGCTCTCACACACAAAGCGGCAGCCTAGGATGTTAAAGTCTTAAGCTCTTGTTAGCAGACAGTGTACGGTTGTGTGTACACTGTTCACTACCAACACTGCAACACACTCACCCACACACTCAACACACTCACTCACACACTCACTACACTGTAGATCACCACACACTCACCACACTCAACACATTCACACACTCACCACACTGTAGATCACAACACAACTCACCACACTGCATGTCACAGCAACACACTCACCCACTCACCACACTGCAGGTCTCAACAACACACTCACCCACTCACCACACTGCAGGT
Source organism: Lampetra fluviatilis (assembly GCF_964198595.1). Classification (NCBI taxonomy): domain Eukaryota; kingdom Metazoa; phylum Chordata; class Hyperoartia; order Petromyzontiformes; family Petromyzontidae; genus Lampetra; species Lampetra fluviatilis. Next base: position 7,609,593 of record NC_136331.1, read on the forward strand.
CTCAACAACACACTCACTCACCACACTCACCAACACACTCACCACACTGCAGGTCACAACAACACACTCACTCACCACACTCACCAACACACTCACCACACTGCAGGTCTCAACAACACACTCACTCACCACACTCACCAACACACTCACCACACTGCAGATCACAACACTCTCACCCACTCACCACACTGCAGATCACAACACTCTCACCCACTCACCACACTGCAGGTCACAACACTCTCACCCACTCACCACACTGCAGATCACAACACTCTCACCCACTCACCACACTGCAGGTCACAACACTCTCACCCACTCACCACACTGCAGGTCACAACACTCTCACCCACTCACCACACTGCAGGTCACAACACTCTCACCCACTCACCACACTGCAGGTCACATCAACACACTCACCCACTCACCACACTGCAGGTCACAACCACAACACTCACCAACTCACTCACCCACTCACCACACTGCAGGTCACAATCACAACTCACCCACACACTCACCCACTCACCAACACCACACGCCACTTCTCTGTCTGGTTCTTCGCTCGCACTCCCACGACATTCGCGTTCTATCCACGCGAGCAGGAAGGGCCCAAATCAGCTGTTTGGCCCCCGGTTTTATTCTTTTCTCCGGACTTACTGCGTCTCCGTCGATTGCCGCCGAAGCTCTTGAAACATGAGCAACGACATCGCACCGCTCCTGCTCGATTGAGAAGAAACAAAACCACGATCTTCAACAACAACAACACCTCTGCAGCCTTTGCAAGGCCTCTGTGCACCATCAGAGAACATAAAGACAAGCCCTCTCATCTTATCTCCCCCTTATCTTCTTCACTTTGACGTCGTTTTATTGTTCACCAGCTTGGCGTGCCTGCCTGCGTGCGTGTGTTGGGACTTTGCTTCGCAAACAAAAACCCCGTGGGGTTTTTTTTTTAAATACACGAACAAAGCACCTAACAAAGACAGCTGCCGACAACACAAAGACAAAGATCCCCCGTGTAGCCATTGCGTAGTTTTGTTTTTAGCGAGCACATTGTGAAGGCCGGCACACAAAGACATGCAACTGATACAGTCAACATCCTGGTCCACATGTCTTGTGACTCCCCCCCACCCCGCCCCACACATTTAATTCTGCAAAGTCTATTTAAAAGCAAACATTGACACGCAAATTAAAAACACACAATGCGAGGGGGTCGATTAATAATAGTAATCATCGTGGTGGTGGTGGTGGCAGTAATTGTCGGCCACGTCTTGCTGCTGCAGAGCGCGTGGAGTTGATGGCAGCGAATTGGGGGAAAAACCCAGCCGAGTCAACTTTGACTCGCACCACCACAACCACAACAACCACCACAACCACAACAACCACCACAACCACAACCCCGTTTCCCCTCCCTCCCTCGAGCACGAACTAACAGGGCGGGGAAATTCCACCACCACCGTTCAAAGCCCGTCGGTGCCGTGGTGTGTTTTTTTGTTAATCTGTGTGGGGGGTTTTCTCTCTTTGGCTCACCTCCCAAAGCCCCTCCCTCAAAAGTCCCCTGGTTTTTACCAGTTCACGCCGACGGTAACTTACTTAAATAATTATATAGCGTCATCCCTTCACGGGCTGTGGGGAAGTTTCCACTTTTGCTTGCTTGACAGCTCCATGACCTATATATAAAGGTCGGCCTCGGTGGTGAAGGGGGCGTTGTTTGAACGAGGGGTTCTGGTTATAAGCGTTGTGACCGCCGATGGCAGGAGCGTCTTACTAATAATACAGCACACTCCTGCCTGGGTGGTCATTAGTAGTTGTGGCAACGTCAATCTGCCTCTTAGGCAACAACGCAGAGTTTGCACGTTTAGTTTCTATAGTGAGACCACGAGTTGATGCTACGTCTGAGTGAACAATCATCTCAGTGACTGTCAACAGAGGACTTTATCAGCCAGACAAAAGCCACTGCAAAAGCAGCAGCATCAACCAAACCCTAAGTCACATTCACACTTTCAAGAGATGGGAGTTCTCGATTCAGGTCCCCGTCGTTGTATCTTGCGTCCAGCAGCAGCAGACGACCTGGTGGCAGCAGCGATGACGACGACAGTGTCAGAGGTCGTGGCCGACGTGAAGAATTCCCTGCCCAAGAGCTTCAGCAGCTGCAACCTGGTGAGGGCCACCAGGCTCCGAGACGCCGTGGCCGATGACCTCTGCGGAGGTCGCGAGCCGTGCTTTGGTGGCATGCACACCCGCTCGGTGGCCCTGTTCGGCATGGGAACGTACAGCGAGAGCTTGAGGAGGCAACTGGAGAGGCATCTGCTGGAGATGGAGATGCAGGTGGAGCTGGAGAGAAGGAGGCTTCTCAACTGGTGCCCGCAGACGAGGCGTCTGTACGCCCTGAAAACTCCCGGTGAGTCCTGCAGCACATTCACTTTTCACGTTCAGTCGGGTGACCTTATTTGCGCCGATTAGCACGGTTGGCTACGTACGGTGCGGAAGAAGTTCACCGTACATTGTAGCTTTCACACCGGAGCTTAATCGTATTTTCAGAAATTCGGTAAAAAGCGAAGTCACTTACAATGGCATCACATTGTCCGATCAAACCGAAATACGTTTATTTCTCGGAGTATCTGGAATTGTCAGGCCCGATTTATTTTTGGGTTTAAACTGACAATCGGGAACACATCCCTTGCACGCATATATATGCATCAGTAGGTTCATCTGTATGTACACATGAATCTGTGAATATATGTATAGCATTGTTAATTATGAATATATTACGTGACCTTTTGTAGTCAGGCAAGTAGTGCTATAGTTGCATGTGCGTTTCTAAATGTATATGCATACATGCAACGCTTTTAAATGTTTGTATAAAAAAAAATCATATATGGTACATTGTAACTTATATCGGGAGGATGATTATTACAATAATTTTAAAGGGGGACGTTTTATTAAAAATATTGCCGGCGATATATCAGATTACGTACGTTTTAATTACAGTAGACTCTCAATTATCCGCGCTAATGACGGGGAAGACGGCCGCGGATTTTTCAAAATTGCCGATAATCCAAAAAGATAAGCATTTTCCGCGGATCTCTGTGCCAAAAACTAAAGATCGACCGATTAACGCGCGTGCTCCCACGCAGAAAAATCTGCCCAATAAGTGGACAGCAGAGCCACGCCAATCAAAATCAATCAAACTCCGCCCACTGTTGTAAATATATGCAACTACTGTACTGTAGAGACGATCGCGTGGATTTCGGATTAACCCACTTATAATAAACATTTCCAAGAATAGCAAGGTATAACTGTTTTTGGATTATGAATCTTGGCTTAAGGGTATTATATCAAATTCTCAAGGTGCGCGGTTAATTCGCAAATCGGATAAACCGCACATGGCTTATCGAGAGTCCACTGTACTGGTACGATAGCTCGCAGAGTGTGGAATCCACGCACAGATATTGCCAAGCATTGTGACTTGAAACGTTTGCTTTTGAAGGTTGTATGAAATTCCACATCGTTTCCTTTCCACACTGGGATTATTCAGGATCAGGGCACCTCGCCGTATTCTAGATTTTACGGTCAGTTTGTGATAACCAGGTCACCTCTGAAAAAGAGCTATATAGCTTTACCTGGTTAAATAATACATTGCAAAAATTTAGTTAAATGTTTGTATAATAATTATTATCCCAAATATTACGCACGGGATGTTTAACGGAGTGCTTCCCCGTCCTGCGCGCCGGGCCCCCACAGGCGACGGAAACTGCTTGGTGCATGCGGCGTCGCTGGCCATGTGGGCCGTGTCGGACTCGGAGTGCACGCTGCGATCCGCCATGCACTCCTCGCTGTGCGACCCGGGGCTCGCCGCGAACTTCCGCCGCCGCTGGATGAGGAGCCGCGCCTCCGCCGACGGAGCGGAGGAGCTCGGATTCCGATATTCCACACGGGTACGATGCCGAGCGTTTTTCTTTTTACACGCTTTTATTTAACTCACTCTGTCTGTTGTTGTTGTTGTTGTCGTATCCTCAAATCTTGTAACTCATTTTAACCCACTTCCCAATGTGGTATCGACTGCAAACTTTGTATACTTATGTCATACTGATGACAATACTATATTCTATCATAAAAAGAAAAAAATTTCACCATATTTTTTATATGTTATGTTTCGGCTTGAGTCTAATTGTCCACACTCAAATGACGTTGGCTGTAAATCACCACGGTCCCTTACGTTATGGCAAGCTTTGATGCCACTTCCTGGAGTCCTCGAGTTTTGCCATTACGAGTACGGTACATTTCATGAAAGCGTGTTAACAAAAAAGTATTTTAAAATATTACTTATTTTTAAACACCTTGGACGTAGCTAGGGGTTTGTTGCCACCTCGAGAGGTGCAACAAACGAACGAACGGGGGCATGTCCTGGATAGAAGGTTTAGACTATCTCATCATGCCGGAAAGAGCGGGAAGACCACGGACATAAACGCTTTGTGCTTCGAGTGGTGAATTATTACGTAGGATTTTTTTTTCATGGGAAGACTCGCTGATATTACCAAGGACAGCAACCCTTTCTCTCGTGGTTATTTTGTCCAGTCTCAAAATTCGTCCAATTAAACTCATGTCCTCCCGTTATCCATCCATCTATGCTGCAAACTAATTTTTGTAACATGAAGTGCATTTTAGGCGAGTATTGGATAAGCCCCAGCATTAAATTCCACGTTCCTTCACCGACAGCAAGTCAGCAATATCGTTCATCCAACAGGAAATGCAGCTCGCTCTACCTGAGCCAACTAGCTTTTGATAAGTATAGCTTCGAGTACATGGACACAACTCTTATTCTTGGTTACCTGATGGAACCAACAACCCTGTTTGGTACAGTCACCGCGTTGCCGCAAACGGGCGCTTACTGACGCAAACGTTGACCAACTTTCGTTCCACAGGACTGGGAGGAGGAGTGGAGCAAGGTGGTGGAGATGTCTAGGCCCACGGAACACTCGTCGCGCGACGGCTTCCGCTTCCAGTCACTGGAGGAGATCCACATCTTCATCCTGGCCAATGTGCTGCGTCGACCCATCGTCATTATCTCAGGTACACACACGCAGTCCGAGCATCAAAGTGCAGCAGTGCAGTATACAACAAATATATTTTGCTGCACCGCCCTCTGCTGACAACATAGCCCTGCCGTTATTTCATAAGTAAATTATCCACGCAACTCTCCTGGCTCGGCTTTGCTTTGCTGCCGAGATCCGACAGGATCCGGGTGATTTGGTCACTGGCTCTTCTATGAGCGTGTACGCGCGCCGCTGCCGTTCGACCGTCGTCAGCGCGTCGCACGTTTCCATGCGAACCCACGCCCTGATTCTTGTTCTCCCGCACGCACGCACGCACAGATGTTGTGCTGAGGAGTCTCGCCAGCGGGTCCACCCTGGCACCGCTCAACATATCCGGGATCTACCTGCCACTCAACTGGCTCGCGAGCGCATGCTACCGCTACCCGCTCGTGCTGGGCTTCCACAACGGACACTTCGCCCCCCTCGTCTGCATGCAGGACGGCCCAGCCGGTGAGGCCAAAGTTCAAGGGGTCATCGCGGCCCCATGCTCGTTGATGCGCCCGAACAACTAACCCTTGCTTCCTTGCTTCTGCCTGATCCCATAGTTTCTAAATTGTCCGACCTCAGAGGCCTGAACCCGCAGTCGCATTCGGCGTCTGCTATCTAGGCGTTGATTAAATCGCATTCGGCGCTACGTAATCTGGAGTCAATTGGACTGTTGACTCCATTCCAAACTTAACGTAAACTACATTAACTCAGACAAATTATTTGGCGATTAATCCACTCTTACCTCAACTGGCATCTCTACATGCTCTGGAGCAGGGCAATTGCTCCAAAACGTCACCGGTTATATACTCGTTCTTTTTAAGGCCACAGTGCTATTGATGAATGTATTGAGTTTAAATGTTTTTATTCCTACCGGGTGACATTTGCGTCGGGTGCTGGAGGGTTCATAGCTCTATTTGACATTGTACCCACGCAACCTTAGCCCATCCTCACCCGCGTTGCTTTTATTTTTGTCACAGCTGAGCAGCGCAAGCAGCACGCGTTCCCGCTGGTGGACAGGCACCGCGCCACCCTCCCACTGCAGTTTCTCCTGCCCGAGGAGGAGCAGAACAAGACGTTGCTGCTGCAGGAGTACATGGACACTCAGGAGGTGGCGATGCCAGGCCAGAGAGCCTCTCCCCCCATCCTGATGGCAAGGTGATTTTACCGCGCTTTGTTAACCACGAGGAATTGCACGCGCGGGGCCGCTCGCCCGTACGCCAGCTCACGAATAAAAGCTGACGTTACGATATCAGAACGTCGCGCAAATATATTCTAACCCCGCGGCATCCCCCAGGTTGCCACCTGTGAATACCGGCGACGACCTGGACCTGGTGAGCGACTACCGGGAGGTGGTGGAACGCAAATTCCGCGCCGGCACAGTCCGGGCGCCAACCTCTGCCCTCCGAGCTCCGGCGGCCCGGCACGCGGACGACGCCGCCAACACGATGTACTCGGCCACCAACGAGGCGTGCAGCACGCCGGGCTGCGGCTACATGCGCTCCGTCCACACGGGCGCCTTCTGCCACGAGTGCATCAGCAAGCTCCGCGCCGGCAGCGCCGGTGTTGTCGGCGGCACCGGCGGCATTGGCGACATGGCGGGAAGGAGGGAGCTCGCGACGACTCCGCATTTGGAAGCCCCGGAAGAGACGGAAGCTCGGGAGGCGGATCGCCGGGGTGCCGCGGCGCCGCCGCCGCCGTCGCCGACCGGCGTCTTGCCGTCGGCGCCGGAAGTTCCGGCGCTCCTCGCGGAACCGAGCGGTATGAAGTGCTCCTCGCGCACGTGCCCCTTCACAGGCGATCAGCTCCTCGCGGGCTTGTGCCAGAACTGTTTCCACCTCCGGCAGGGACGCCGCTCGGCCAGCGAAAACGTCGGCGGTAGCGGCGCCGGCGCCGCCGAGCCTCCGACCGCCGCCAACGTCGGCGGCCACGCCCCGGAGCGCCGGCGCGAGGAAGACGCGCACGACCGCTGCAGCGGCTGCGGGGAGGGGGCGGCGCTGGGCAGCATCGCGCTGTGCCAGGCGTGCGTCGACAAGCCTTCGCTGGCGCCGACGATCCGCCGCGAGGAGGGGGGCTGCGGGGCCGCCGAGCCGGCGCGCGGATCGGCGGGGGGGGCGGCGGCGGCGGCCGTGGTCGCCGCGACGATGGAAGCGCCCAGAAGCGAGAAGTGCAAGACTCCCGGCTGCGATTTCTTTGGGACGGCGACGAAGGAGTTCTACTGCACCATCTGCTTCCTGCAGTACTTGGAGAACAGAGGTGAGCCCGGGGTTGGGTTGCCACCTGTCCTGGTTTTCGCAGGACCGTTCCATCTCGAGAGACCTTTGGCCTCACACTGAAAACCCACAGACACATCACACACAGACCCATGGACTCGCACACTGTATCGCTCGCTTTCAGATCCGCTTCTTTTGTTTAGTTTGTTGCCCTTCCCCCCACACCTGCGATTAGCACGTACGGTGCTAAATAAATAAGTGGACTTTCGGGCCAGATGCAGTGCCGGATTAAGCTAGTTGCGGGGCCTGTAGCATATGTTATTAAGGGGCCCTACATTTTTTTACTTGCATAGTAAAGTAATTGTATTTTTCCATTTGCGATACAGCCAGATAATATGACAAATCGCTAACCTTTAACACCCAGTCGTTCATAAAGGTTGAAGGCGGTATAGTACTATAGAAATAGAGCAAGTGCAGAATCACTGAACCGGAACTGATAGCTTGAAAGCATTTAGCGCGGGGCCCTTGAAAGTGCGGGGCCCGTAGCATTTGTAGCTACTTGTGCTACGAGGATAATCGGGCACTGACCGGATGACCGCTGCCAACTCCACTCACTCACGCTCTCTACTTAGCGCCACACACGCACAGCCATCGCACGTCCTGACGGTCGCTTGGCCTTTAAAAATATATATTTTTCTCTCGACTCAACAGCGGCGGACGAGACGCAGCCAGGCGGCCAGTACGCCGAGCCTTCCAGAGGGCCCCCGGCCGCAGGGCCTGCGAGGCAAGAGGGGGGCCGGATTCAGTGCGTCACGCTCGCCTGCCGGCAACTCGGCAAAGCCAGGCTGGACGGCTGCTGCACCGATTGCTACCTGAACAGGGCTTCCGAACGCGAAGAGTGGGAGCCAGCCCTGGAGCTCAGAGCGGTGAGTCTTGTTTGTTTTCAGTAGCAATACCGTGGTGATAATATCCGCAGTAAAGTTTCGGGGTTTTGTTGTTGTTTTGGGTTAGATCGCGTGAATATACATGCGTTGTTTAACCCCCGCCACCACCATACACGGCCAAATTAGCACGGTTTGACACGTAAACAAAACGCGCCAATTAGTTACTACTTCAGCACACCCGATGTGTTGGAGAGTGAACCCACAACATTTACAATTTGAGTACTGTGACGTTTCGCTGGTGATTTTTCAACCAGCTTCATCAGGCGATGTGCTATAATAGCCTGATGAATTGCCTGCGTTAACGAAACATATTTATGCGATTATTATGGATAACATTGGTCGTGAAAGCCTACGTGTTCCACTGTAGTAATAATAATTTACCAACATTTTCGAGTCTAGACTGAGATCTTTATCGTCATTCTCATTGATTATTCATAGTGTGCCTCCCGTGCAGTAAATGTCGAGGCGCCCCCTGTGATTGGGCACATGTTGACAATTGGTCAACAAAGGTTTAATTATAAGGGCTGCAGAGATGTAGATACCCATGGACACACACATAACTATAGACACACACACAGAGACCCATAGACACACAGAAACCCATAGACTCACACAGAAACCCATAGACTCACACAGAAACCCATAGCCTCGCACAGAGACACATAGCCTCACACAAAGACCCATAGACTCACACAGAGACACATAGCCTCACACAAAGACCCATAGACTCACACAGAAACCCATAGCCTCACACAAAGACCCACAGACTCACACAGAAACCCATAGACTCACACAGAAACCCATAGCCTCGCACAGAGACACATAGACCTGCACAAAAACCCATAGCCTCAAAATCTCCGCCGGCACCAACTTGGCGAAATCTTAAATTTTCCCCCAAAAATCCTGTTGTCTTCGCCCGCAGGCTCCGGCAGCCGCCCCCAAGTGCCGCACAGAATCCTGCGCGGACGACGCGACCGCGGGCGGCGCCCTGTGCGCCGCCTGCCGGCGCAGGAACGAACAGCTGCGGTACACTCACCCGCAGCGGCTGCAGCGGAGGCAGACGTCCGGGGCGGCAGATCGTCCCGCTGAGCGCGAGCCGGTGGTCGCGCGCCGGAACAAGTGCCGGGCTCCCGGCTGCGAGCACTACGGCAACGGCGGCTGCAACGGCTACTGCAACGAGTGCCACGCGATGATCCAGCTGTACGGCCGGTGATATGCGGGCGGGCGCACGACCCTGAGATTCACAGCGTGGTTGACGGCGGCCCGGTCACCGTGCCGAGTCCCTCTACCGGATTGGGCTGGCCCCGTAGCGGTGGTGGCGGAGGGCGGAGGACACCGGAGGGAAGACGTTCGAGGTGCTGGCGTCAGAGCCGAGATGCGGTGGCGCAGTGGTGAGATGGATCCGGCAGGAACGCCCACAGTGACGGCGTTAGGTGTAAGCGGCTGGTTTCACGAGAAAAAATAGGGCGCATCAATTAAGCAGCTGTTGTTTTCGGGTCGTGCCGCGCGCCGTTTTGGGTGTGCGATGTCCCGACGGGAACTGAACGACACGCGGTCACGACCCGACCACGTCCACGAGCTGGAACGGCACGACCGCGAACACCCACGCCGCGGTAGAATGTTTGCCATTGAAGTGTCTACGCTTCACTCAAGGTGGCGCGACAATTTGTGGCGATCTGTTCACCGGACAGTCCTCGCGATTAAATCGGCTGTGCTGCCATTCGTGCCGGGGTGAGCACGGTGGTCCAGAGAGCACCGCCTCGTGGAATCAGATCCGGATCGTGACTCTACATCGCTCACGGATCATTCAAATGAGCCCCAGTTTGTGGCACGTGTAGCAGTGGTGTTGCCATGGAGGTCAAGAACCATACGTGGCAGAGGAGATATTTAGTGCTGTGCCACCCCACACTACTTTGAGTTGTAGTTTTATTTTTTTACACAAGGTTACGCATACAAATTGCATCTTAAAATACTGTCGGATTTCTGCAAGAGAAACCACAGATGATGTTTTGGGGGGGGGGGGCGGGGGAGGAAAGGCAGCCTAAACCTGTGCAAATAAATTCCCAAGCTCTGCGGTCCTTAAGTTGGATGTTTGGCCAACCCAGTGAACGGAGTGCTGGGAATACATGCGCGCGCGTGCGAGGGGGTGGTGGATTTTGTTTCTGATTTGGTGCTGTTTTCAGTTGGGACCATAATATACATGGCGGGGGAGGGGGGTCGTGTTCCAGTGGTGTTCAGTGCACATATATGTGAATATACATTCGGAGAGCCCAATCACTATGCATATGGAAAAGTGAAGTTACAGTTTTGTGGGATCACTCATCAAATTGGTGCCTTTTGCTGTAAATGTCTCCAGCTGGGAATCTCCACTCTGTCCATAACTTACGGGTGAGGGGAGGTTGCTCAGGTTTCATTCCTCTCTGCGTCTCTGCCTCTATTACACTGTGACTGTGTGTGTGTGAATATAATTAATGTAAAGAGGTGTTCATTTAATAGCAAATGTCACACCCCAAACCTCACGACCCAACCTTAACCTGGCCTCCCAATTGTTTTGCCATCTCTCGGCCGTGATTTCGTCATCTGCGACTGGGCAGGCGATTCGTCATTCGCACGCGCTGCGTGCGTCACAGACTTAGCACACAAACAAAACGGAGTGGCTATTTCTGGTGCAGCAGACATCAGAGGTGTGGACTCGAGTCATGTGACTTGGACTCGAGTCAGACTCGAGTCATGAAGTTGATGACTTGTGACTCGACTTGGACTTGCATAACAATGACTTTGTCCCACCTCTGGCAGACATACACAAAGAATACGACGCGTTGATTGATACGTTCATTCGCGTCACTACTTTTGCTCTCGTGCAACTGTCCCGGTGAGACCGGTTGAGCGGACGCGAATGAACGCAGGTGTAACAATGCCCAGCACGAGCAGGGACACTCTCATGCTGGTGCATGAGTGGTCGGCACAGCGGACTTGCAATGCAGAGGTCACCGCTTCGATCCCATCTCCGGACGCGGCAGTGTGGAGCAACGGGAGAGAGCGAGTTTATCGTTTTTGTTCAATCGAACCCCTGCCCGACTCTAACCCAACGCAAACGGGGTTCACCACAATCAGGTCGCTTACGGTGGGTTAAAGCGTGGGGTACTCCCACGCCATCTGGGCAGGCGTGGAAGAGTAGGCCAATTACCCCGTTCGAGGGGGCTGCCCAGAGCTGATCTCTTGGGAGGAGGCCGCTGCCACCAGCAGCGATGCGAGCGAGCGATGTTGCAGGGGCTGCGCCTTTTCCAGTGCTGACCAGGCAGGCAGGACAAACGAGGCAATACAAATGAGAACACATGGATCCTTGAGTAGCGATTGACCCTGACGAAGGTGACGATTCATCCATCGGGACGCCAAGCGCAGAGGGATGGGTCTTTACATGCCCGTGATTTAAACACCGCAGCTGCAGCGCGTCCCAAAGACAAAGTGGTATCTTGTGAGTTTGGGGAGGACAATACGTTCTCATCACCTGGGTTTGAATTGCAGCAACGAACCATTGCAAAATATTGCACATTTTATTTGTTCATACGTATGTATATTTTGTTTGTTTTTAAACAACCGTTTGCAACACTGTTGAGTAATATACACACGCGCGTTGCAATTTCTGTCAATTTAGTTTGTTTACGTACAACTGTTTTGCATAGTAATTTAATTCCTTAGCTATAACGGGGACTGTAAATCCGAATTAAACGATTGCTGTTGGCAAGAAAGTCGTTATCGTGGTGCATTCATTTTTGTACTCTTCGTCTGTCGTCCGTTTCAGTGCCGAAATTTCTTGACGATGGCGAGATGTTAACTGCCTCGCCTGGTATGCAGGAGATCGTGGGTTCGGTCCCGACCCCGATGCCTGCGGTATATTTGGAGTTTGCGTCTCTCTCTCACCGTGGTCGCGTTGATTTTTCTCCTTGTCCTCCGGTATTTCCCTTCACATTTAGAATCACCGTCACGCATTTTCGCGTATTTGGCTGCCGTAAATTTACACGTGATAAGCCACTTCGTTGAGCTATCATGAAAAAGAGATGTAGCTCGGTGGGCCTTACCTGGTGGAATACAAAAAAATAGTTTAGTTTTCGGTTGGTGTCGCGAGCACCTTCGTCGCGTCGTCAAATAGTTTTGCTCATCGAAGAGGGCGGAAGAGAGAGCACCGCTCGGGAGGCTCGAGGAGGAGGAAGCAGCAGCAGTCACGTGATGATCAGTCACCAAATTCCCCTCCTCCCAAGCTCTGCGGTCCTCTACATATAGAGGTGTTATAGACCAATTAGTTTTTTGACATTTGGGGAGGAAGTCCACACGTGCGAGGGTGAAACACTCTATCCCATACAGGTGGCACATGTAATCCACGCTTGCTGTTACTGCATTCTCCTGGCGAGCCAAGGTTATGGAACCTCGACGCTCAAGGATGGAGGGAGTTTCACAACATTCGTGTGATCCACCAACGCTTGGCTGCCTCCGTTGCGCGGCCATAGACTCGACAGGGTGGTCCAGATGTCTTGTGACCCTCCACCCATCTGATTGAAACCTAACATGGTTTTTTTATTTGTATATTTCACCAAAACATTTTTTCGAAGTTTTACGTTTTAGAGAATTATGTAAAGCAGACCAAACAGCGGGTCAAAATTCCCAGTCTGCATGTGGTCTATTCATTATCAGCAAAAATGCGCAGTTTTAGCAGGGCGATGAGGTTCAATGCAAATCGGATCGCGTGTGCAGAATCGCGGGGCTCTTTTGGGGTTCTCCTCGCAGTGGATTTACCGAGCGGCGAGAAATGACGACGATGGCGACGCTGAATTCCCCTCGTAACAAAAAAAAATCGCACGGAACTGAGTCGGATGTCACCAACCCCGGGGAGTTGAAATTGTCCCCTTGGAAGTTATTTTTACACAATCTGGTCAGCTGGGGGGTTTTTTTTTCGGGTGGGAATTTACAAACTCCACCCACCAACCAAACAACCACTCCCCCTCCCGCCCCAATGCGCCTCTCTCAATCCTAACGACGTTCTGGAAACTCCAGCTTGACTCATGGGCGTAAAGCGGAATTCAGATCGGACAAATTATTTCACAAACCCAGTCCCCCGCCCCGCCCGCCCCAGCGGCACTCGTAGCAGGAACAGAATGTGCTTCTCGTGGTGAGGTCGTGTTCACATTGACGTCGTGTCATGACGGCCACTTCCCCTCGAGATATCACGGTGTTTTTTGTGTGCGTGTGTGCGTGCGTGTGCGTGTGTGTGGGGAGCGGTAGCGTAGCTGCGCTATGAACCCAGCGACACGGGTTCGATTCCCGCTCACGGCCAACACCAGTGACGATTATCTAAACCGGTCCCGGGCCTCCCCTAGGTCGACTCAGCCTCAAATGAGTACCTGGTGCGGTGTATAAACATTGCCACTAGGGAGACAAAGGCGGTCGGGCGTGGTGCTGGCCACCCACTCCCTCGTGTGCCGTTCCGGCCTTCATAGGTGCTCGCTAACAGCACTTGCCCCTACAGTCTGTTAAGGTTATATAGGGGATCTTTTGTGCGTGTGTGCGCGTGTGTGCGTGCGTGTGCGTGCGGTAGTGTAGCGGTTAGCGCGCTGCGCTATGAACCCGACGACCCGGGTTCGATTCCCGCTCAACACCAAGGACGATTATTTGAACCAGTCCTGGGCCTCCCCTAGGTCGACTCGGCCTCAAATAAATACCTGGTGCGGTGTGTAAACATCGCTACTGAGGAGGCAAAGGTGGTCGGGCGTGGTGCTGGCCCACCCACCCCCTCGTGTGCCGTTCCGGCCTTCATAGGTGTTCGCTAACAGGACTTGCCCCTACAATCTGTTCAGGCTACACGGGGGATCTTTTTTTGTGCGTGCGTGTGTCTATAGTTGTGTGTGTATGTCCGTCGAGGACGCCCCGGTGGCTAGGAGATGTTATCTCCCTCGCCTGGCTACACAGGAGGTCGTGGTTTCGATCCCCACCCTGACGCCTGCTGCTGTATATTTGGAAGTGGTCGTGTGGACTTTTCGCTGGCCGATATTCAAATCATTTGGTGGTAATGCTTCTGCATTGGCAGTGATGCCTTGAAATGAAAATATATATTAGGCCACCGTTCGCCAATATTCATCGAACATAAATCCAAAACGATCATTTATATATCGTCCCTTTAATACGACACTGTTATTTACGAATGCGTTCAGTTTCTTTGCCAGACCTTTATTGGAAATAACCCTCTCCGTATCGAAATGGGTCCAAGTTCGCAGAAACGTGATTTGTTAAAATCATCATCAGCACCGCTGTGGAGAATATAAGCAACTCCGTAACATTGCAAACACGTGACAGTTCACTAGCGTGGGATTGTTGGAAATCCAGACCCTGCTGATGAGACATTGGATGTCGAAACCGGCCCAGAGTGTTTTTTTCTCGCATTAAAACCAATGCTGCCGAATCAATTATCTCCCAAAAGGGCCGTCTGTTGGCCGATGGGATGTAATGTACTTGTGTTTTTTGTGTATGCTGAGGAACAGATAACAGGGAGGGGAGGCATAGTGTCTGCTTATTTATGGGTCCTTGCTGTCGTTCACATATAGCGTGACGAGTGGTCGTAAACTTCAGAGGCGTTACCAAGTGACACTCGTCACCAAGGCCTTGGCACAGTCACCGTGAGATGTTCAAGCTAAGCCACCTCTGGACCCATGAAAATTCCGCAGCGGTGATAGCCCGAGCAAAGAGAACGTGTGAGTCGCGCACGCATTGCGAAACAACGTCGGCATACCTCGAGTGATTTGCGTTCATTCTTCGACTCTTGACTCACGATGGCTGTTCGACAATTGCGGTTTCATGGTATGTCAGTGCCTGACTCCAGATGACCATTAACACATCGAAACCAGTCTAGCCTGTCTTGAGAAAGCAAAGCACGCAACCCGAAAGCAATGCTCCAGGTCAGTGGTCGAGTGTGCAGGCGGTGGACCTGCACCACGGCTCACAGACTGCATGGATTGACTCAGTTTCTTTCTAAAAAAAATGTTTTGTTGAACCAGGTAAGGGCGACTGAGATATACAGTTCTTTTTCAGAAGCGACCTGGCCACAAATGATAGCTCAACGAAGTGGCTTATCGTGTGGACATTTATAGCAGCCAAATAATCTCTAAACGCACGTCTCTAAATGTGGAGGGGAAAACCCGGAGAAAAATCCACGCGACCACGAGAAGAACATGCAAACTCCAAATATACAGGCGTCGGGATCGCACCCACAGCGTCATGGATACCAGGCGAGGTAATTCAGATCTTGCCACCAAAGCACTGGTCCAGGCTGAATAATGATGCGGCAAAATATGTACCGTCTTCTACCTGGAACAGCTCAAGCCTGCCGTAAATCACGTGACTTCTGTGTGACCACCCCGACTCTGTAGCCTGGTGCTGGTGGTGGTGGCGACGCTGCTGTATGTGGGTTGCCAATAGCGCAGCACTGTTGGAGGCAGCAGCAGCAGCGAGGGTTGATGGATCACACACACGTGCTGTGAGACTCCCTTCCCGTGGGCATCGAGGTGCTGCCACATACAAATGTAGACTCCACCTGTACCGCCCGTGTACGGGATAGAGTGTTTCACCCTCGCACGCGTGGGTTTTCTCCGGGTGCTCCGGCTCCCTCCTACATATAAACACTCGTCATTAATTGGCCGATAACATCTCGATATGTAGAGGACCGCAGAGCTTGGGCAAGTGTCCGTTGCGCCGGCTCCGCATCGCCGCCCTGGCTCGCTGCTGCTGCTGCCTTCTCGGTTCCTCCTCCTGTCGCCTCAGAGTCGTCCCCTCTCTCTCTCCACACCTGTCAACAACCCCTTGTCAGTGCTGCCTACCTTAGTACAGACCAATTCTGGTCTTATTGGTCACCCCGTGCCCCTTATAAATCTCAACGTTCATCCTACAAAGTCCCATCACAAGGGAGAAACACAAACAAATAGACAAAAAAATGTGCCCGTATTGAAACGGCTGTACGCCGTATGGATCTGAAAACTCAATTTCCCTGTACAAGAACACGGAGTACACCATATGGGTTGACACGGGAGGTAATGACAGGGGAGTCAGTTGTGAATGTGAAGGGACTGGTGGCCACGGGAGGTAATGACAGGGGAGTCAGTTATGAGTGTGAAGGGACTGGTGGCCACGGGAGGTAATGACAGGGGAGTCAGTCGTGAGTGTGAAGGGACTGGTGGCTACGGGAGGTAATGACAGGGGCATCAGTTGTGAGTGTGAAGGGACTGGTGGCTACGGGAGGTAATGACAGGGGAGTCAGTCGTGAGTGTGAAGGGACTGGTGGCTACGGGAGGTAATGACAGGGGAGTCAGTCGTGAGTGTGAAGGGACTGGTGGCTACGGGAGGTAATGACAGGGGCATCAGTTGTGAGTGCGAAGGGACTGGTGGCCACGGGAGGTAATGACAGGGGAGTCAGTTGTGAGTGTGAAGGGACTGGTGGCCACGGGAGGTAATGACAGGGGAGTCAGCTGTGAGTGCGAAGGGACTGGTGGCTACGGGAGGTAATGACAGGGGAGTCAGTTGTGAGTGCGAAGGGACTGGTGGCTACGGGAGGTAATGACAGGGGAGTCAGTTGTGAGTGTGAAGGGACTGGTGGCTACGGGAGGTAATGACAGGGGCATCAGTTGTGAGTGCGAAGGGACTGGTGGCCACGGGAAGTAATGACAGAAGTATCAGTTGTGAGAACAAACCAAAAAACGCGCTTACAAAAAAATAATCTTCCGAGCAACAAAATATTGTATTCCCACGCTGTGCCACGCGAATTCCGATGATAATTATATTCGCGCGGCAAATGTCCAAAGCGAAATGCATTGCTCGGTGATGATGCTGCTGCCGCTGGCAGTGGTGCCAAGCTGTGTGTATTGGAAGCAAAGTTTTGCTGGCTGACTGTTGGCTCGAGCGGGCAGGCAAAGTGCGCGTCGGTGACGTCACCACGCACGCCGGCGCGGTGACGTCACCCGTCACGCCCCCCCCTGCCGCCACCCACTCCCCACATTTGCGCCGTCAGTACGAGTTAACGACACCAAAATATAAAAAAAACTCAACGCGTTCATCAAGAACAATATATTTGTAATAATATGTAATGGGCGACGTTTCGGGCAAATGGCCCTTCAGTGACGAAGGGCAATGACGGGCCCTATAAAGAATGACCATTGCTCGAAGCGTCGCCCGGTATGCCATTGAGGAGAGCTTCGTGCTCCCCGCGTCTATTTCCGCCACCGGGTGGCGCTCGAGACGCGACAATGACCCACAGCAGAGGCGCAGAGTTGTTGGGTGACTGTCCATAAATGACGTCACGCGATTTTGGACGATTTCCTCCCCCCCCCCTCGTTACACGGCGTCACAAAAAGTCAGACCCCCCCCCCTCAAATATGACGTCACAAAGCTCTGCCTCCCCCCCCCCAAAACCATATTTTCAGTTTTGAAAATAAAACATGCTTCAAAACATGCTTTAAACTATTGTCATTGTAGTGCGTATTTGATGTGACGTTGCTGGACTCTGATGTTGTATGAGAAAACATTTATTAAAAATTATATTTAATTAAGTAGAACGTGTTGTCTATATTTATTTAAAGTTGCGCATTTTGATGTGACGTCACATTTCTCACCCCCCACCCCCCCTCGTCACACATCGTCACAAATGTTTGACGCCCCCCCCCCCCTTGTTGCGTGACGTCATTTATGGACGGCCCCTTACCCGTTGTTCGGAATCTTTATTTAAGCTCCAGGAATCGACCTGGCCATCACAGATGATAGCTCAACGAAGTGGCTTAACATGTGGACATTTGTAGCAGCCAAATACTCCAACTAATCGAAACTCATGTTACTGAACGTAGCGGTTAGAGCCGGTGGACGAGGAGAAAATCCACACGGACCATGAGGAGAGAGACGTGCAAATTCCAAATATACAGGCAGGAGAGTAGGGATCGAACCCACGCCCTGTATACCAGGCGAGGTAGTTAACATCTCGCCACTGTGGACTACGTAGCAGTATCACCCCCCTCCTGTGTAGCTAATGGAGCTGACCCTAATGCGGCAGCATCACACCACCGTGGCGCCCGTAAAATAAACAAATGAAGCTCATGTGTTCGAATTGCAAAAGTACATCAAATCCCAAGCTTGGCAAAGGCAGTACAAAAACAACAGTAACGAAAAACAACACTCTTAGACCACACTGAGACAACACATAGCCAAATTATCCCGTCTCTGCGTTGGGAGGGGGGGGTGTGCAGTTGCACCGCCTGCACCCCCGACGAGTTGCTACGCCGCTGACCGCTGATGGACGCGCACACAAACGAACGCGGCGACTGTCGGCGCGGTTCGGCCCTTCGTGATTTCCCAGCGGCCGCCCTGGTTAATACCGCGCGGGGCGTGCTCGCCGCACACCTCTGCGCCTCCGTCTGCTTTACAGCGGCACGTTCACGATCAAAGCCTCAAGTCATTGGCAGACGTGGGCATCGCGTGCCCAAGGCAGTCATCAAATTGGAGAATTCGCACCACAAACGAAATCACCGCCCCCCTACTGGCAGACTAATGCCCCCCCCCCCCATCGTCCCTTGAGGTCTCACCTGGTTAAGCAAATCCAAATTCAAACTATCAACACGTGTATCTATGGCTCCTCTTTGTATCTCTCTCTCTCTCTCCACGGGTTTCGATGTTATTTTTGATGACCCGAAGGTGGCCCTTGCAAATGAGACTCTCTATTTATCCCTGGTCCCGTGGGATCTCATCTGCCTACACAGAATCAATACGAACTTGGGTCCACAGCGTGTGGCGCGCTCAGCGCCGTGCCACCACTCCACCAGTTCCAGCAAAGCCGTTCGGCAATCCCCAGATAAATAATGCAAAAGGTGGCCTCCCCACTCACCTTAATTGGCGCGTCACTTCTGTGCCGCTTTCACGTGGCCCGGACCAAAGGTAACTGCAGTGACGCGGGTAATACGTTGCAGGTTCAAAACGGGGTGACCACGAAGTGTCCAATTACTTTTTATGACGGTACGAGCAAAATAAAAATCATATCCATGCTTAGTGTTTGTTTGGGAAAGCGTTTATAATTATTATTGTTGAGCGGTGTGAACTGGTTCGAGGGTATATATTCTTGTTTTTTTTCGGTAAAGTCACGTAGAAGAGAAAAAATAAAATAATACAAATATAAAACAATTAAAATTCTCACGACGTTTCGACTGCAACACAAACAATCATCATCAGGTGTGAAATCCACACCTGATTGCTTGTGTTGCAGTCGAAACGTCGTGATAATTTTTATTGTTTTATATTTTTATTATTTTATTATTTCCCTTCTACGTGACTTTACCGAAAGAACCAATAATATGAATCCCTGTAGTCACGAAAGCTTTAAATCAAAATTTGGTTCGAGGGTGTTTGCAAAGGAGGCTGGGGTCTTGAAAAGCTCGGGGCATCGATGGCTCAACAAATTGCCCAAACTCTGCAATTCTCAACATATCGAGTGTGAAACTAACGCTGCCGAAATATTGCACTGTCCAAAGGCCACCTGGCTTATGGGACCTGTAACAAAAACGACTTGTTTTTGTGTGGAGGGTTGTATTTATATCGGAGGCACTGTCTGCTTGTTATTTTGTCTACGCTACCTCTTTGGCTGCTATGTGTGCTGTGAAAAAGGGCCATTGCCCGAAACGTCGCCTATTACACGCCTCTTCTTTTTAAGGTCACACGCAACACCGTTCATGGCGAATGCGAGTGTTGTGGGTTGTTGTTTTTGTTCGTTCGTTTGTGACGAAGCTTCGGGTTGACTTTCCGATGGCCTTTGTCAGACCCGAGAGAGAGAGAGGTGGGTGAGGCCTTGGAGACGATGATGAGTTCCTCTCCTCGACTCCAGCAGCCACTACGGCTGGGCAGCAGGACGTCCCGCACCTCTCCACCACCACCACCTCCACCACCACCACCACCTCTTTCTAATTCTTCCACGCGTTTACGCCACTCACGTGGGGGTGTCCCCCAGTCCTTGGAAACCTTCTCCACGCTGCCCTGCCCTGTCTCTCTTTCTGCTCCTCGATCCACGGTGTCTGCTCGTACCACATCGCACCCCCCCCCCCCCCCCACGTCTTCTTCTTCTGGCTTCCTCCTGATCTCTCTCCTTCCACCTACATCACTCGCCACCTTCTGACCCGCATCATTTCCCTGTAGTCTCTCCGCATGACCGAACCTCACCAGAGCCTTTTCTCTCTCTCTCTCTCATCTTCTCTGTGATTTTTAACCACCTCGAGTCTTTCTCTCACGTCTTCATTTCGCACCCTGTATTTGTTAAACCCAACATCCACAGCAACATCCTCATCTCTGTGACTCACGTAGCTTGTCCCTCCCTCTGCCTTGTGCCCCAGCAGCCCTCGGTCCCATCCGACAGCACCGGCCCCACCACCGTCTTGTAACACTTTTCCCTTCAACCCCCAACCTGCCTTGTGGAGTTGTTGGTAGGAACACACGCGCGGTCTGGTGTGGGGTTGTTGTGCCCTGGATTGTGACTCTCAGGTCACAGACCACCGCGCCGCACCCCACCCCCACCCACTCACGAGAGATCACACGCGTCCACACATCTGGCCAAAGCCTAGCGTGTAAGGTGCGTGTGCAAGGTACGTGTGCAAGGTGCGTGTGCAAGGTACGCGTGCAAGGTGCGTGTGCAAGGTACACGTGCAAGGTGCGTGTGCAAGGTGCGTGTAAGGTGCGTGTGCAAGGTGCGTGTGCAAGGTGCGTGTAAGGTGCGTGTGCAAGGTGCGTGTGCAAGGTACACGTGCAAGGTGCGTGTGCAAGGTGCGTGTGCACGGTGCGTGTGCAAGGTGCGTGTGTAAGGTGCGTGTGCAAGGTACACGTGCAAGGTACACGTGCAAGGTGCGTGTGCAAGGTACGCGTGCGTCACGTTGTGTATCGGTGTGTCTTGTCGCCGCAGCGTGACGCTGACATGCATCTTCACAGAATAAATGTTTTCTCCTGCACGGTATTTATGCCGTAGCCTATTCCCTCCCCACCCCCCCCCGGGGGGGGCAGTGTTCAGATAGGGTGGGAAGCGGTGGCACAGCGGTTAGCGCCGCTCTGATCTACGAACCAGGCGGCCAGAGTTCGATTCCCGCTCACGGCCAACACCAGTGACGATGATCTGAACCGGTCCTGGGTCTCCCCTAGGTCGACTCAGCCTCAAATGAGTACCCGGTGCGGTGCGTAAAAAACATCGCCACGAGGGAAACAAAGGCGGCCGGGCGGCGTGGTGTTGGTCAAACACCGCCCTTGTACGCCGTGACGGCCTTCATAGGTGCTCGCTAACAGCACTTGCCCCTACATTCTGTTAAGGCTATACGGGGAACCTTAATCTTTGTCTAATCTTTGTTGAGGACAGAGATGGCCGACAAATGACGAGTTATAAAAATATCATCGCCGAATGCGAAGCTGCAGCGTGTGAAGTGGAATAACTAATAGACACGCGGTGCCATCAATAAAAAAAACCAAACTGAATCAGACATTCAACTTCACCGCCGTTAAGCAAAACCACGACGAGCCTCGCCAAGGGGGCCCACAGAGACAATTAGCGAGAGCGCTCAGAGGTGACTGCGAAATCACGGCTCCGCGTAAGGGGTCAACTCATCAGTGAACGAAGCGATCCTCCCTCCCGCTGCTGCTGCTGCTGCTGCACAACACAATGCGCATTTCCCGTCGGAGCCATCAGAATTTTCAGACGGGGAAGTTTTGTCGGAGTTTAAAATCGTTTGCATCAACTCTCCGTTGGGGAGGTGGATGGATGCCTTGGGGGCCGTCCATAAATGACGTCACGCAGCTAGGGTGGGGGGGGGGCGTCAGACATTTGTGACGATGTGTGACGAGGGGGGGGGGGGGTTGAGAAATGTGACGTCACATCAAAATGCGCAACTTTAAATAAATATAGACAACACGTTATACTTAATTAGACTTTTTAATAAATGTTTTCTCCAACATCAGAGTGCAGCGCCACATTAAATTCGCACTACAATGACAATAGTTTAAAGCGATTTGAAGCATGTTTTATATTTTTTTTTTGGGGGGGGCAGAGCTTTGTGACGTAATATTTGAGGGGGGGGTCTGACTTTTTGTGACGCCGTGTGACGAGGGAGGGGGGGGGTTAAAAATCGTCCAAAATCGCGTGACGTCATTTATGGACAGCCCCTTATTTACGAACAAAACAAACAAATACCGCCGCCTTCCCCATTCTCCACCATCACAAACACGGCACTTTTTAGCTAAAGCAATAATGAAATTCCGACCACGCTCATCGCGGTAATTCTTTTCGAAATAAGGAACGCCCGTGAGATTATCATGTCGCGGCGGGTGTCGGGGTTCAACAAGGAAGGACGAAGGGTGAGAAATGAAGACGTGAGAGGCAGACTCGAGGTGGCAGAAATCACGGAGAAGGTGATCCAGAGAGAGAGAGGGCGAGAGAGAGAAGCATGGTGTGGTTCGGTCATGCTGAGAGACGAGGCGAAGATGATGTGGCTCAGGAGGTGGCAATCGATGCGATTGGAAGGAAAGCGATCAAGAGGTAGACGTGGTGGGGGGGGGGGGGGGCGATGTAGTGTAATCGGACACGGTAGACCCAGGACAGGGCAGGCGTGGAGAAGGTTGGCAATGACGGCGGAACACCCCCCGCGTGGAAGAGGAAGACCAAGAAGAAGACGACATGACGCTCGTGAATGACGTCGCCGTTTGAACAAAGCAAAGTGGCAATTAAACGTTTGTAACGGTGTCTGCGTGTGTGTGTTTCTTTCTTTGCAGTGAACGAAGCCCTAGGAGAGGTCAAGTCACCACCCCCCCCCCCCCTCTCGTGGTTGTTCGTGACACCTCGGGAGGTTTTTTCCTGCCTCTTTGATGGACGGCGCCAGGTGGGAGGAATTCTGCTTGACGTGTGCGTTCGCATCGCGAAGGCAGGACGCACACTCCAAATCGGTAGAGCGTGCACGTGGAGTGTGAGTGTCTGTGTGTGTGTGTGTGCGCCTTAACACTTCAACAACATCTTCTTGGTTCTTTCGGTAAAGTCACGTAGAATGGAAACAATAAAATTAAAACATAATAAAATACAATTCTCACGACGTTTCGGCTACAACGCAAGCAGCCGTCCTCAGGTGAAGAACAGGTCTGTCGAGAAGACAACAGCCGCAGATTTCTCCATGCCTGTGATGTCTCCCAGAGACAACACAAAAAAACTTCCTCCATAATACAGGTTTTTTAGGGGGGTTAAATTGCGTCAATGTATGTGTGTCGTTAAACCCACCACCACCCGACACAGCCAATGAGTAAGGTTTTCCACGTAAACAGAACGTGCCAATTCGTCACTAGTACAGCAACATCGGTGTGTGTTGGAGGGTAAATCCACAACATTTACAGTCTGAGTACGACGTTTCGCCAGTAATTACAACCGGCATCATCAGGCGACAGCCAGATTTGCGGAGAAATCCTCGTTCCTTCGAGGGGTAGATGTGATGACTTTACGTGTGAGTTCTTCTTGTGCGAAGTGTGTGTGTGGGGGGGGGGTTAATGAATGCATATGAATAACAATGGATTATCAATAACCGGTGGGGTTGTTTATATTGTAGTCAACGTGCATTATGCCTGCACATCATGCGAGCCCATTGTTCTTATACCGCCTGTCGTTTGTGTGCACTAAAATAGCATTACCTGTTATTGTCATCTTAATATTCACAGTAAAGTACACAGCGAAGTATAAACTCGTATGCACAGTAAAGTATTCACACTGTAAAACTACCGGACATCTTGGAAAAAAAAAGATTCGCAGCTCATCGGATTCTTGCAGTATAAAAAAAACATAAATTCTGAAGAAAAAAAATACAAGAATGTTTTATTTACCGGCACATCGCTTTTGTGGGAAGGAAAGTTCGTCCTTGTCAGCCCATGGCACAATCCACACAACAAATGCATTGCCGGGGGCCCAAGTGCCAATCTCAATCTCAATGAAAAGGAAAGGAATTTAACGGCCACACATTCCAGGAGAAGTCCCTGCCGAATGACACGTGACTCGGGGTGGGGGCTTTGTGTCCCCCCTCCCATCAACTGATCCTTAGGGGCCGTCCATAAATGACGTCACGCAATTTTGGACGATTTTTTACCCCCCACCCCGCTTCGTCACACGGCGTCACAAAAAGTCAGACCCCCCCCCCCTCAAGTATGATGTCACAAAGCTCTGCCCCCCTCCAAATAAAAAACATGCTTCAAATCGCTTTAAACGATTGTCATCGTAGTGCGTATTTAATGTGGCGATGCACTCTGCTGTATCAGGAGAAAACATTTATTAAAAAGTCTATTTAATTAAGTAGAACGTCTTGTCTAGATTTATCGTTGATATACGCCGCTTTTTTTTCTGGAAGACTTTGCAGTTTTTTCCTGGATTGTTCTGTTTGCGCATAGTCACTTTAAGATGTTTTCTTGTTCATGTTTTTGTTTTTTGTTTGTTGCGGTTGCACCCGATTCAAGAGCCGAATGGCTCACAGGGCTACACCAAATAAATGAAACTGAAAAAACAGAATTTAAAGTTGCGCATTTTGACGTGACGTCACATTTCTCAACCCCCCCCCCTCGTCACAAATGTCTGACCCCACCCACCTTAGGTGCGTGACGTCATTTATGGACGGCCCCTTATGGCGGTACCCCGGGGTACTAAATAACACTAAATGGCCGAGGCAATTAAATATTTTATTTCTGGGACTCTTTTTTATTCCAGGGGTGTACTTCACTCCGTGACTGGGGCACCAATCAATCCGAAATCGGTGGTGCTACTCTGCGATGTCGAAACGCCAAACATCAGCATGACAGAAAAATCCGTTATCGAAAAATTCAACTCTGAGTCGTGCATCGTGTTCAGCTCGTCGAGATGAGCCGATTGCCGCATCGCCGACCATCGACAGACAAAAAAATGACTGCATCACGGTTCCGCCATGAGGTTCACGTGTAAACGTGGAGCCCAAGTCGACGGAAGAACGTTCATCGGGCGAGTAGCGAGCACCCCCCGCCCCCCACGACTTGTAGAACACGCGCTAGATGATGACATTTGACCCCCCCCCCCCACACCAAGTGAACCGCCGTTCGTCACAAAGTGACGGCGACGTCACCACGTCGCCTGTGCCAGGCCAGGTGCACTTCGAGGCTACCACGTGTGAAGTGTCAGAGGCTCGCCGACACAGACCCTGGTGCCATGGGTCGGCTGAGATGACCGGTAGATGCACCAGCTGTAACACCCCCCCCCCCACCTGTGCCACCTTGCTATGATGTATCCGGCCGGGCGCTCCGCTCGTTGTTGTGAGCGTCGCTCCTCCGTTGCTGCTGGAGGGCGACTGCCTCCTACTGCCCAGCAGCAGCAGCGTCCTTCACGGGCCTCCTCCACAGAGGCCGATCTTACCCGGACGCACTCACACACTCCCCATCTCCCGATTGGCACGGCTGGCTTCGTCCCGTGGCGTGCGCAAGAAGAAGAAGTCGTCGTTCTAGATTTGAAGTTTTCGTGGCTGCAAGGATCCATACTCTTTGGTTCTTTTGGTAAAGTCACGTAGGTGAAAAAAATAAAATAATTCACGCCGTTTCGATTGCAACACAAGCAATCATCATCAGGTGTGACAACCACAGCAATAATGTTTTTATACTGAAGTGGGAGAGATGCCGGAGTTAAGGGGTTTAACGTCGTGATTTAATTAAATTTGTATTTTATGTTTTCACCTGCGTGACTTTACCGAAAGAACCAAACAAGAAGTCGTTCAACCAGCGTACACAGGGCGCTGTAGGACGCAGCCGTTGAGGAATCATTCGTGTGAAGAATCAAACGAATCGCCACCACGACCGCCACCTCTATCGATGTCGTCACAGTTTTTCGCATTACGCAGCGAACGAAATTCTGCCGGCAACACGATATACTCATCCCGTGACGCAGTCCGTTTTGCTCCCATTTGTTCCCGTGTCGCTCAACAAAACAACAGCAACCAGGCGACGGCTGTGAAAGGGGTTTTATTTTCTCAACACGCACGTTCACAACTGTTAGGAAGCAGACAAAGAGGACGGCGACTCACTCGGGGAAGAAAGGTGGAAAGAAAAGAGACGAAATACAATGCACGACGCCTCTGGCAAGCCGTTAGCAGCTGCGACAGACAAGATCCAGTCAAGAGTTGCGCTTGCGTCGTTCACTCTCCGCCTGCGTCGTTCACTCTCCGCTTGAGTCGTTCACTCCGATGCGTTTTTTTTTGCGTCAACCGGGCGGGGGGGGCGTCCCGACGTTCCGCGCGTTAGCCGAGCAGCAGCTCCGATCGGGAGCTGGAGGCACCGAGAACAGGCTCCCAGCACGCGGACCGAAACGTCGGACAACATCGTGTCCGTGGCAACAACGAACGACAGCGCGGCGGACATCACGACGGAGAGCCGTGACAAGAGGGACGAGCGCGAACACACACGCAGGAAACAGCTCCGCGGATTAACTCGTTCCCTCCGTTAGCAGTTCAGCCACGAGTCCACGCGACCGGTCTCCCACCGACGAGACAACTGCCGATCCCTCCGCGCGTTCCATCTGTTCCGCCTCTCACGCCGACCGCTGGTCACCGGCCTGGCTCCCTGGAGTGCGCGCCCGCCGTGACAATCTGGCGGCTGCCTCGCCACGTCTGCTTGGACGCTGTCACTGCGGAGGAGACGGCGTGGTGACGTTCTAGATGCTCCCATTGGTTCTGCGTGGTTTGTTTGTTAATTTTGCTCCGTTAGATGAAAAAAAAAACCCCAATGTCGATCGGTCAAATTTGGACAAAAAATATCCGCCAATTACTCAAATCGTGTAAAAATAAACATTCCGATTCTATTTTGGATGGCGAGTGACCACGAAGTCACCTGCCGCTTGTCAAGGCGTCTCGGGGCGCGTGGTCATGTGACCCTCTCTGCGTGGCGTCATGAGCGTCGATTCGAGAGGTCGCTTCGAAACGTTCAACCTTCGAGTCTTGGTGGAGCCCTGCCCTCGGGGGGGGGGGGTCGTTGGGGGCGAATTCGCCTCCCCGTGTCGGGGCCCAGTCGAGAAAGGGATACCCCCCCCCCTCCCCTAGACCGACACGAGGACGGTGGCGTCGGCTGTGTCCGTCGGCCGTGTGGCTCTTTCTCTGCGCCATCTCGCACCCTCCCAAACTTACACACGGACAGGCAGTCGCCTCCCCGTTTCTCCAATAAATTTAAGATCCACCGACGTCGTTCGAGTGAGCAGGCAGTCGTGAGCCGTCGTCACCTCTCCCAATTTTTCTCCGTATTGCGAGAGAGAGGAAAACTAAAATTTACACCGCAAACTATTGCGCCATTCCACCCCCCCATCACCAACTTACTGGCAAGACCCGTCCTGAAGAAGAGGAGTCATGAGGCTCAGCGAAGCTTTGCCGAATGCGCAAGAGTTACGCAAAAAAAACGCTTTCAAACAATCATCCCATGAACTCTTTGGCGGGACCTCGTGGTGCAGGATCAGTGGCTACACAAAGCACATTTCACCCCCGCCCCCCTCCTACCGGGAGGTGCACGTGTTGCGTACAGATGGTGAACACACAGCATGCATTTCCGAGTGTGAAAACCAAGCAAAGTAAAGTCCCCACCACCAGCCCAGATGAAGCATTATTATTAATAAGCCCCCCACCCCATATTTATATAGTTAACACTGCAAATATATTATCCGGATAATATCGACAGCAGATACAAACTGCGGAAAATAAAGTAGCGTCTTGTGCAAAAACTTAAATTCAATATATAATTCTCAACATTTAGCTCATTCAAAATGAATATGCCGCCTACATGTCGCCAACAGTGCTAAGTTGGATACTTTTGGCATTAACATCGTGGTTATTTATGTAAAGACCGTTTAGCTACGGAAATCACTTTATATATATAAACTTTCAAACGCCAAGACCTGAAATGGCCAAAGTTTTTTTCTTTCGGTTATGCGGTAGGGCGATTAGAGGCCCCGATTAGAGAAGGCTTTAAACACTGGCAAACACGTGGCCAGGGTTACATTTACAACCCGAGTTACAGGTGGACGTGTGTTAAACTCGGTCATGTGAACATCGTTGCAAGATTAGCTACACAGATACGGAACTGGGTGGGTGGCGGTTAATTGGTCTGGGCGGATGGATATCCATTTCAACTCTTTTTAAACGAAACTATGTTTTACTATACCAGGTAAAGCCCCCTGAGCTATGTAGGGGTTCTTTTAAGCTTCAACATTTTTAAATCCTTTATATTAAGTTCACTTGCTTGCTTGCTTGCTTACGACCGTGCAAATCTTTCGGTCGTTTTTTAACCCACTTCCCGTGATCCAATCGAGCTGACATTTTCCACACAGACTCGTTGTGCGTGACAATTAATTTTCGTGAAAAAGATTTTTTCAAAATTTTACACTGTTTAGGGAATTTTTTTTTAAATATTTAATTACCAATTGCTTAATGGTGGCAGACAATCATCTGACCCATAGGTGGCAGCCATCTCAAGCCAGAGGACGAGAGGACTCTAGCCGCTACGCATATAAAGGATTTATAGTGAAAAACTTTGTTTTTACGGGTTAATTTTTTTTCACTTACGTTCTGTGTGTTTCAGGGTGGGTCCCCCCGTTTACCGCCGAATTTCGGAACGCGTGAGCGGTTCAGCGTCGACTTTAGAGGCGCAGTAGTGGCGCCGTTGTTTTTATAGACGTTGTTACTCACCGCAGTGAACTGTCACGACCCGTCCGCCGCATTCTATGATAGCCGGCGCCAAACTGCGCTCCACGCCCTTCCGCGTGGCCTTGTGGGGAGCGCTTCGGTACCGATAAAGTGATTTTATTTGAGCTTTTCTTCGCGATAATTATTTTCTTAATATTTCAGCGTTCCCACTCCTTCCCAACCTGGCACCCTATCGTAGTATCGCCGCGTCAGGGAGACCCTACTAAAAATAAGACGCGTGCGGCACGCGTCTCGCATTATCCACTGGGTGTCCAGAAATAAAACGCGGCCGAGTTATTGGCCTCGCAGTGACCGCCAGCAACACTTGAGATGGGTGCAACAAAAAAAAGAGTAAAAAAAAATGTGCACGCAGCCGTGGGAAGGAATCTATCTTACGGAAGGGTGCGCGACAGTTTTTTTTTTAAATACACTTTGCTCCCGTGTCACCCAGACACGTCTCAAGTGACGCATCTGTCCAGGATATTTCACACCGCGTTCTAAGAAAGCCGATTCTGCAACGGGTGTAACATTCGCGCGGTGAACTCGCAAGTCAGAGGGCCGCCGGTTGGACTCGGATCTCCAGGCGTGGCGGTTGAAGCAAAGGGCCCCGTCTTAAATCCCCACTCGCCGTCTCTGTCCACCCAGCGGCATAAATGAGGTGCTACAGTGGCGAGATGTTAGCTACCTCGCCTGGTATACAGGAGATCGTGGGTTCGATCCCGACCTTGACGCATGCTGTATATGTGATTTGCGTGTCTCTCTGTCCCCGTGGTCGCGTGGATTTTTCTCCGGGTCCTCCGGTGTTTCCCTCCACATTTAGAATCAACGTCACCACGCTTTTAGAGCATTTGGCTGATATACATCTGCACGTGATGATGATAAGCCACTTCGTTGAGCTAGCATCTGTGGCTTCAGACAAAGAGCTAGTATAGCTCCGTGGGCCTTACCTGGTAAAATAATAATCGATAATAGTTCCCACCTCTTCCAAGACTGTCGGGCCAGCGTGGAAGAGTAGGCCAAATACCCTCTAATTGAGGGCCTCATGTCAGCCAGCCATGGTGTTGCGCAAGCAATTGCAGGGCTGCACCTTGTACTTCTCGTACATTCATTCTGCGTCAGCCGATTCCTCTCCACAGCCCATTTGGGTCCATTGCCAAAGTCCCAATGGACGAGGGAGAGAGAGAGAGAGGTCAGGATTCACGTGAAACCGCCTTGCTGACTCCGCGCGCACATCTGCTCGACAATAAACCGCAAGCGTTTCACGCCGACCGATGGAACCTTCGTCCGATCGGTTCGAATGCCCTAAATTGCAAAGAAAAAAAAATGTAACAACAGGTGTCTGTTCCGCTCGATGTCCACGTTGTGTGTGGTGCTCTACCACACAACGAGGCGGGGTGGGTGATCATTCCCGGCGACAAAACGTCACATCGCGTACTCATCACCGTCGTCCACAATCCTGTCGCGGCAAATTTCGTGCCGGGGGGGGGGGGCGGTAAGGAAAGGTGAACGAACAACCCCCCCCCCCCCCCCCATAGAATGTGTAGTAAGCCTCCCACGCTCCTCTCCGATCGAGCGACGCTTTCTCTCAATGCAATTCCGAGCACGCAGAAATCTCCACCCACCCTCTGCAGCGTTTCATCACTCGAAATTCCATATAAAACCAGAGCCTTTCCCGACCAATATCATCCGTAAATACAGGGTTTTTTGGGGGAGTCGCATCGCGTAACCCGAAAAAAAACATCCATTATTGACGAAATTCCTTCGTTGATGCAGCCCAACGGATGCGCGTGCCGACGACGAATGGCAGTATTCACGCTTCGACGCCGACTCCACGGCTGCAGCCCCATACCCCAGCCCTCATCCCTCCCTCCCTCCCTCGGGGGCAGACGACGCAGTCTGCCACGCCGATGGGCAAAAGGCAATTTTTTTAGCAGCTGGAATGCCACCAAAACGGGCTGGCGAGGTTTGGCGAACGCCTACGTTAAGGGCCACAAG
Source organism: Lampetra fluviatilis (assembly GCF_964198595.1). NCBI lineage: Eukaryota > Metazoa > Chordata > Hyperoartia > Petromyzontiformes > Petromyzontidae > Lampetra > Lampetra fluviatilis. The sequence goes on from NC_136331.1 coordinate 7,640,567, forward strand.
GCATCTCCTTGTTAACTAAAGATCAAGTTAATAGTTCACGACGGTAAGGGGTGGCCGTAACATTTTTTACGCCACTAAAAGCGGTGTACATTTTCACGGTGTGACGATGCTTAAATCGAAATGTCAGTTTTCCGTAGCTTTGCCGATGTGTTCAGCAATTTTTTTTATTGTGCTTTTTAACGATTTGCTGTGCTTTCATGGCATTTTACTCGGCCCAAACCGTTGCAAACTATACACAACCCTGCGAGGCCTACACAACGCACTTGGCCGTCGGTCACAGAAGAGTTAATTAAACGCGCCACAATCCAGGGGTCACGTCGCATCACCGTGCCGGCAATAACTGGGTGAACGTGGTTTTGTGCTGCACGTCATTTTTCGGGCGATGGACATTCATTTAAAAAAAAAAACTTACAATTTTTGTGCTCGTCGTCTCCAGAGTGTCTTGTCAGAAATATCAAAAGTTTCGAATGAAATCACACGACAACCCAAGCCAAACCAGGGGGGAAGCGTGACGACACTGGCGAGATGTTAACTACCTCACCTGGTTATACAGGAGGTCGTGGGTTCGAGCCCGACCCTGATGCCTGTATATTTGAAGTTTGCTGGTCTCTCTCTCTCTCTCCCCGTGGCCGTGTGGATTTTTCTCCGGGACCTCCGGTTTTTCCCCCACCACGTTTAGAATCAACCTCACGCGTTTAGAGTATTTTGCTGCTATAAATTTACACGCGATAGGCCGCGTCGTTCAGCTATCATTTGTGATAGCCAGGTCGCTTCTGAAAAGAAAGAGCTATATAGCCCCCCCCCCAAGTGTGTGGGCTGTACGACCTGGCACACGCTGGCTTCACAAAAGACAGGACCCCCCCCCGGGACCCCCCCACCCCCCACCGATGTTGTTATTGTTGTTGTGGAGTGTCGATCCGCACGTCCGGCTTTGGAGAAAAAACAACAACACACTTTTAAAAAGGATATCCCGCGCACGGTAAGGGGTTTTTTTTGTCCCCCCAGATCTTTCAAAATTTGGCACAACACCCCCGTACCAATGGTTATTTTAAACACGCAGAAGGTTTTTGGGTGAGATCGCGTAAATATAAATGCGTCGTTAAACCCGCCGCCACAAGCCAGTGAGTAAGGTTTTGTGTCACGTAAACAACGCGTGACGACCACCGGTGGGTGTTGGAGTGAACCCACAACTCACGACAACATTTACAACTCGAGCACTGCAAATGTTGTAGGTTTACTCTCCAACACAATGGGTGCGCGCTGCACTAGTAACGAAAATTGACGCGATCTAACCCAAAAAAAAACTCCATTATGAACAATTGCAATTGTTATCCATTCAAAGGAATTTCCGACCGGCATGACCATAACCCACCCACCACCACCACCTTCCTTTCTCTCCCCAAGGTACTTTTCCTCCACGTAATTGTAACGGGTCACAAAAAAACACTTCTCATTTTCGGGACCGCGCGTGAAAGCCGTGGTCATTAATAAGATCAAAATTAGGCGGGCAAATAAAAACACACGCACGCACACTCTCTCCGTTAACTCGTTAATTTAAAAAAGGCGTGCACTTATTGTCGGTGACGTTTGAAATACCTGCTCCGTACGTTTTCCATAACCACCACAACACCACCACCATCTAAAACCAGTGCCATCTTAACCTCCACCACCCCGCCCCCCAATTTGTACAGAAACACATTCCTCCGAAGGCAGAAACGTTGGAAAAAAAATACCTCTAATAACTTACACCTAACCATTGATTTAAACGGAACCCGACACAACGTTCAAATTACTCTGGGGAGTTAAAAAAAAATGTCAAAAAATGCCTGTCTTGTAAAACCTGCCAGTAACCAAACGTAACCGCAGAATGTTTCGAACCATCTTTGAAGTCACGAAAAGACGCCACGACACATCCGATTTCACAAACAGTCCCCCAAGGTTCCAATTACTCCCAGTATCATCAGCAAGGTCGTTGGTGCGAAAACACCGACGATGATTTTGTTAACAAACAAAAGGGACCACAAAATTATTTCGAGCTCCGAGCAGCGTGGCTCGACATTCCCGGCGTCTCGTTACAAACTCTCAAATACGTCGTCAAAAGGTGCTTTATTATTAATATCATTACACGCAAAAAGTAACCGTTCCTCCAAGCGAAATCTCCACATCAATTAGGGTGCAAAGATACGCGCCGACTTTTAAGAGACGGGGGGGGGGGGGCCCATCGGTGTCTCGCTCACTCACGGCGTTCGTCTCCCTCCCTCCACATCTCTTGCAAGATCTCCACCCGCAAAAAACACGGAGAGAGAAACTTGGACGCCGCGCTAAGCGTGCGTACGCACCTCGGTTGACCTTCTTTCACCCACCCCCCAACACACCTCCCCGTACGTAGCCAATCGGAGATGCGGATTGGGGGGGGGGAGAACAAAATGCAAAAACGTAGCGTCGGCCGTGGGCTGAGATGGGCACCCCGAGAACACCCCCCCTCCCCCCCACCACGTTCCCGTCAATTACAACCAACGGGCACGCACGCGCTATACCCCTAACGTGCCCCAACGGAGCCTCGGGCACACGCACGCGCGCACGCGCGCACACACACGCACGCACACACGCGCACGCACACACACGCACGCGCACGCACACACGCGCACGCACGCACACACACGCGCGCACACACGCGCACGCACGCACACGCAGCACAGGCGCTCGCGTTCCACACCGCGAGGCACCGCTCTCTGCCTGCACGTCACCATCCACACACCACACACACCAAGACAAAGATCCCCCGTATAGCCTCGACAGACTGTAGGGGCAAGTGCCGTTAGCGAGCAACCTATGAAGGCCGGCACGGCACACGAGGGGGTGGGCGGCCAACACCACGCCCGGTCGCCTTTGTCTTCCTAGCGGCGATGTTTACACGTCGCACCAGGTACTGATTTGAGGCCGAGTCGACCTAGGGGAGGCCCGGAAACAGGTTCTTATATTCATCACTGGGCGTTGGCCGCGAGTGGGAAATGAACCCGCGTCACCAGGCTTGTAGCGTAAAGCGCTAACCACTAAACTACCGCTCCTCATACCCACACACACACCACACCACACACACCACACACACCACGCACACGCCACGCACCAATACTTCTAATGCTCGCTTCAAGTCGAGGCTTATTGGACACCGTCCTTTCTCCCCCCGCCCGTCGGCCGACCGTCTCCCGTGTCTCTTACCCCCGAGGTGGGATTTAATACGCGCGAACGGGTTTCGGGATCCCCACTCAATTACCCGTGGACAACATCGTAGAATTCGGCGTCGTTGGCCACGTGAAGGAAATTGAAACCGCTGAATGAACGCCACCACGGGCGCTAGGGGACAAGCGAGATATCTGCTCCGGGCTCACAGAACCAACGTGCATCTTTATTCAGCCGTAGAAACGCTACGTTCACATCTGGTATCATCCCGGCCGCCGCTATCTACGCCTCCGCTTAATAAAACTAACGCCCCCCCCCACCTCCTTCCCTGTAGTGTTACCATCATCGTGCTCATATTTGCACCAAGTGTCACCTGATCGCCCCGCAGAACACTGTGTACATTGTCAATTGAACTGCAATTGCGTTTGTAAAATGAGCGAGCCCGAGCGTGTGCATGCACGTCAGCCACGTGCACATCGCCACTGGCCCAGTAGTGGGGGAGAGGGCGAGACTCGGCCAGGGATTATCTCTCTCTCTCAAAGACAAAGACCTCTTCCCCCTCCGTATAGCCTTAACAGACCGTCTGTGCGAGTGCTGTTAGAGAGTAGCACCTACGAAGGCCGGAACGGTATACGAGGGGGATGGGGGGGTGGTCAGCACCACACCCGGCCGCATTTATCTCCCCAGTGGCGATGTTTACTACACACCGCATCATGGCCGAGTCAACCTAGGGGAGGCCCGGAAACAGGCTCAGATAATCGGTGTTGGGCGTGAGCGGGAATCGAACTCGGGTCGCCGGTTTCGCCGTGCAGCGCGCTGACCGTTGAACTACACGCACGCACGGACGCACGCACAAACCCAGGGCCGTGCGTGAAGTGAGCACCGCAGGTTAAAAACCAGAGCTAAAAGGCCCGGCGCGTGTCTCCTTTGATGAGGAAGTCAACCGCCATGCCCCACCCCCAAGCATGTCGAGGTGGCCACCCTCGGCCTGCAGGCCTCTCGCTCGGCACGGGCAGCGACGCGCGACCTTCCGTTTCGGGGGTTAACGCGTTCGCACAACGGGGCCAAGGACATTGACGGTGGGGGGGTGGGGGCAAGTCCCCTCAGGGCAATGCGACTTTCATAACTAACAAAAAAAACACTTCAATTCACATCGGATCACGTTTAACGAAAGTTATTCCCCCCCCTCCCCCCACACACACCACTCCGGCCAGACACGCACAAGGAGAGGGCTCAAACGCGCTAACACTTTTAACCCCTCGCGACAGAAGGCCCCCGCTCCCTTCCTCTCTCTCCGACCTCGCTCTGTTTTGGAGGCTCGCCGACGACTAGCGGACGAGGTCAACAGTTCCTACACGTCGCTGCCGTTCGTCGTCGTCGTCGCCACTGCCCCCCCCCCCCATCCCCCCCTCCCCCCCACGGCTCAGTATGGGTAATCGTGGTCTTCCGTCTTGGGGTTGATGCAGTAGAGCACACCGGCCCCGATCATGAAGATGACGGCACCCCAGGCGACGCCGTAGCCCCAGTTGAACTCGTAGTAGGTGCTGCTCTGAGCGGGCGCCTCCAGGAACTTGATGGGGTAGAGCACCAGGGCACACACCTGTAGGACGGCTGCACGCGTGCGGACAGAAACAGGCGCGCGAGTCAAGCAAGGCCCCGCGACGATGAAATGCACGTGTCTTCTCGAACGCACGCAACTTATTGAACCGGAGAGGGTTGGTTTGAATGAATGAATGGTTGCATCGTCGTGCACCGATCATCATAAACGTACACCGCAGGCCGTGTAAATGTCCCGGCTGGTGAATGAGATGTTAACTCCCTCGCCTGGTCTACAGGAGGTCGTGGGTTCGTTCCCGACCCTGAAGCCTGCTGTATATTTGGGGTTTGCGTGTCACTCTCTCTCTGCATGTTTCTCCGCGTGATCACGTGGATTTTTCTCAGAGGTCCTCCTGGTTTTTTGTTTCACCTCCACATTTACAATCGACGTCACGCGTTGAAAGAGGATTTGGCTACCGTACATTTCCACACGATAGGCCATCTTCGTTGAGCTGTTATTTGTAGCCAGGTCACATCTGAAATAGGAGCGCTGGACAGCTCAGAGGGCCTTACCTGGTAAAAATTAAATATAAAAAATTGTGTGACCAGAACCAGTTTTGACTTTGCCCGCCACTGCGATTGCAGCCGAGAATCTAACTCGGGTCGCCGGTTTCACAGTGTGATGCGCTAACCACTGCGCCACCACTCCACTCCCACGTTATATCTCTCTCTCTGGCTTCTGTACGTGCCGTGAAGGAGGGCCATTGCCCGGAATGTATCGTACACTTTTTATTTTTAAGGCGACAATGTGACTTGAATGAGCTTCAACACGTAGGCTTTCGTGGTCAACATTATCCATAATTCTAGATTTGAAGCTTTCGTGACTGCAAAGATTCATATTTAGGATTTTTCGGTAAAGTCACGTAGGTAAAAAATTTAAATTAATAAAAGTAAAATAAAAATAAAATAAAATAAAAATAAAATAAAATTATCCATAATAGGTGGTTGGGTGAGATCGCGCAAATTATAAATGTGTCGTTAATTCCACCACCACCCGACACAGCCAATTAGTAAGGTTTGTCACGTAAACAGAACATGCCAATTCGTTAGGAGTACAGCAACACCGCTGTGTTGAAGAGCAAATCCACAACGTTTACAATTCGAGTACGACGTTTTGCCGGCAGTTACAACCAACCTCATCAGAATTCTGGTTGTCACCTGACGATGTCGAACGACGTTGTTTTTACGTTTAATACAGACCACCCCTTGCACCCCCCTGGATAATTGACAGTTTACGGAATTCCCTCTACGGGATAACAAGTCAACAGAATCCTCAAAATAGTTATTTACATGTATTAATATTACCATTGGCAGTATTTTCGAATGAATTAATAAATGAATAGCAGCACCCTCCTTAAGGAATTTTTGTTGTTGTTTGCTGATGAGATGGTGCGCACAATTTTTGCCATTTGGAAAAATAATTATTTACACAATTTGGCCAAACCGTTCGCATGTCACCGTGAATTCAACAGGCAGGAAGGCATCTCGGCTGAAGATCGCTACCCGGCTGTTAAAGCATTTGCTAATGCGTGGATATGGCACAACACGTAAAACATAAACTCGGTTTGTTTATGAAGCCAAAACGTCTCGGATCAAAGTCTACACCGTGAACAAAAGGACACCATTGCCTCTCTCTTCCCACAGCCCATTCCGCACCACCTCTCTTCCCAGCTGACGTTAAAGAAGATCCCGTGTGACATTATTCGAAAAACACTCGGCCATGCGTGCCAGCATCACGGCCCAAATTTGAACAAATATTTCTGTACTATTGTTTATATTACGTTTACCAGGCAAGGCCCACTGAGCTGTCAACGCTCTTTTACAGAAGCGACCTGGCAATCACAAATGATAGCTCAACGAAGTGGCTTATCACCATGTGGAAATTGATAGCAGCCGAATTCTCTGAAGGCACGCCGATTCTAAATGTGGAGGGAAAAACCTGAGGAACCTGGAGAAAAATACACGTGACCACGGGGAGAGAGACAACACAAACTCCAAATATACAGGCATCAACAGTGTTGGGATCGAATCCACGGCCTCCTGCACACCTGGCGATGGAGATAACATCTCACCACCACAGCACTACTCGCTGTTTACTCAAATCGCTTGAGAACACATCACAACACAACCCCCAGCTTCCCCCTTAGCCACTAAGAGACTAATTCTCACACGTTGTTGCCACACAAGGACAGCTGCCATCAGTGAGTCCCCTAGGATAATGTTTTAGAATAAAACTGCCGCTGTGTATCGGAACGACCGAGATGGGAGTTGCAAGGCGCTTTTGTATGCGTGTAGAACTTCTTTCGAACAGTACTTAGCCAAACGTGCTAATTGGAGGTGCCGGGGGAAGAACGCAAAAAGCAGTTCTCAAGAAATGAATTTTCAATCTAAATTTAAAAGTGCATGGCTCCAGTGGCCTCCTAGTTAATAATGGAAGGAAGAGCGCTCCAGACGGCCGCAGAAGCGCATCTGAAAGCATCGCACGATGCGTTGACCACCATCTCTTTGTTCGATGGCCGAGCCAAAATCCGCTGCTGCTGCCGCGAGGATGACCGTAGTTCGTGTGACGATTCACGCTCTTTAAGGAGATGCCCCAATAAATGCAAATTCCCCTTACCCTCGTCCGCCGGGGGACGTAGCAGAACAAGACGGTGGTTTGTTGCGAGCACAAAGCTTGGCGAGATCATAAATCTGCATTTCCGGAGACCAATCCGTCGAATCCCCCCCCCACCCTCCCCGGAGTCACTTTAGCAGGCACGCACGCACACACGGAGGGCAGGAATATAACAAAGGTCCCCTCTCTCTTTAGCCGTGAAGTATGAGCATGGTGCTTTTTGCACTGTAAGCAAACCTTGGTCTCCCCCCCCTCCCCCCTATGAAGGACTGGACAACGGCCTGCACGGCATGCTGATGAAGACGATGGCGGTGGCGATAAAAAAGGAGAGTAGAAAAATTATCTCTCGTGATCCGAATTTATTTTAGGGTTGGGCGACCACTCGGAAAGGGTGAATAGATGTGAATATTTGGCATAAAACTACCGTGTGGCCTAACCAACGAACAATTGCTGTTGGTGATGATGGGGGGATGATCCGGTGATGGTGATGATGGAGGTTGATCCGGTGATGGTGATGATGGGGGTGATCTGGTGATGGTGATGATGGGGGGTGATCCGGTGATGGTGATGGTGGGGGGTGATCCAGCGATGGTGGCAACACTGGTAGTGTAGGTGGTGGTGGTCAAGAAGCTATACCGATGACGAGGAGGATGACGGTGGTGGGGAATTTACATTTTGAGAAGATTTCGATTTAAAGCTTTCGTGACTGCAGTGATTCATCTTCTTGGTTCTTTCGGTAAAGTCACGTAGAAGGGAAGTAATAAAATAATAAAAATAAAACATAATATTTGTATTATTTTATTACTTCCCTTCTACGTGACTTTACCGAAAGAACCAAGAAGATTTTGAGAAGAGGTCATCAAAATGTCCCCGATTATCCACGCTTAACCATGCAGCTGTAAGGAACAAAAATGTGAGGATTGACAGGCACAAACACACACGCGTTCACGTCCAACCAGGTCACCTGTTCAAAACAATCATCAACTGGATGAGCAGTTTCAATCTCTTATTAATTGCGAGGGCAATCAATGCATCCATCAAATGGACTACGGGGGCATTGATCCCCACTGAAGCTAATCACGAGTGGGGGGGGGGGCATCCGTTCCGGCGGGGGAGCGGGAGCTTCCCGCACGCAAGCCGAACAACAACACAGCCACGTCGTGTCCGTTTAAACATTTCTGGAGCTTACATTTTTTTTTAGCATCGCGCCACAAATCGGTCAAAAAGTAACCCGCCCGAGCCAACCTTGCGCTGCAGGCAGGGAATGAATTATTCGACGGCGATTTGCGCCCGTGTGATGTCCCCCCCCTTTCCCCCACGCAATCGCTCACGTGCCACGGTTTGTTTCTCTCGGCGATACATATATTTGCTTCGCTGCGACGCTTTCTATCACTCGCTTTGGCTTTTGATATTTTTTCGCCACCCCCCCCCCCAAACTCCCCCCCACCGTCACCCAACTCTTTGCGAACAAGACTCGGTCTCCCGACTTCTCGGCTGGTTGGAAAGACAACAGAAGAAGAAACACACACAACCAACGCGTAAGCGCCTTGTCCATCGGGGGGAGGGTGGCGGAGGGTGGTGGTGAAGACTGGACTTGCTGCAAGCCCTCCGACCATGGAATCCCGTTGACGCGAGGGACGGGAGCGATACAATTTCGAAAACTAACGCGGCTGGCGCGTATTTTTCACACGCTGCTGTGACTGCGAGGACATTCCTTGAGTGGCGGGCGGGCGGTGAAAATGGGGAAGATGCAATGTGGAGAAAGGTATGGGGGGGGGATGCGAGCTGGGGGAGGCGGGTAAGAAGGGGACAGCTGCGAATCCGAGGGAGCGCGACGCACACACGCACACAAAGATCCCCCATATAGCCTTTACAGACTGTAGGGGCAAGTGCTGTTAGCGAGCACGGTACACGAGGGGGTGGGTGGCCAGCACCACGCCCGACCGCCTTTGTTTCCCTAGTGGCGATGTTTTTACACCGCACCAGGTACTCATTTGAGGCAGAGTCGACCTAGGGGAGGCCTGGGACCGGTTCAGATAATCGTCACTGGTATTGGCCACGAGCGGGAATCGAACCCGTGTCGCTAGGTTCATAGCGCAGCGTAGCGCTAACCGCTACACTATCGCTCCCCGCACGCACGCGCACACACACACGTACGCATCGCGTGCACATTCATTCGGTCACTCCGAGGGCCATGCGGGAGGGAAGGACATTTTTGCTTGTTAACCCTTCCCCGTTCCGAGACGACCGCTCCGCCTCGCCGAGCCTCAAGGACACTTGCTGAAGAGGGTCCTGCATTGGCGATGTTTGACAAGTTTCATTATCGATAATAAATTACAGGGAACCCGACCATATGCTAAGGTGGGAGGGATGGTCATGAGAGCGTTCAAATCCCGCTTTGGGGAGGGGACTCAGCCCATCATCCCTCTGGGGTGCATAAAATAGGTACCACTTTGTGGGAAAGCCAACAGTTTTCCTGCTACGGATAGGTTTCCCCGGCCATGGGAATGTGTAATTTCCACCGCTGGCTCTGCGGGGCTGTAAACACGAGATGAACGTTGATGCCTCAATGGTCTTTTGTGCAGGACGTCATTTGCACATATACCCGTCACAAGCCACACGGTTCACCCCCCGCATTCTCGTACAGCGAGGTTGAGTTTTCAGGTCCACACGCTATACAGTCGTTTCAATACGGGCAAAATTATTGATGTTGTCTATTTGTTTGTGTTTCTCCCTTGTGATGGGACTTTGTAGGATGAACGTTGAGGTTTATAAGGGGTATGGGGTGATCAATACAGTCTGAATTGGTCTGTAATCAGGTAGGGCACTGATAAGGGGTTGACAGACTTGTTCGGTTGTAAAGTATCGTTTTTGTGCCGAGTAACAATCTAATAACATCGCATTTCATAACATTAAGCATCTTGCCAAGAACTCACTTCAGACGGAGTTTACCCGATATGCCCACAGAGAGAGAAATAAGTGATATGCATAGCCAGGAATCAACACTTTGTGTTGGAGATTATATAGCACAGTGCAAGAACAAGCAGTGATGTCATTGTATCTACAAAGACAAAGATCCGCCGTACAGCCTTAAACAGACAATTTGGGCAAGTGCTGCTAGCGAGCACCTATGAAGGCCGGCATGGCACACGAGGGTTTGGGTGGCCAGCACCACGCCCGGCCGCCTTTGTCTCCCCAGTGCTGATGTTTTGTATTTTTTTTACGCATCGCACCAGGTATTAATTTAAGGCCAAGTCGACCTTGGGGAGGCGCCCAGGACTGGTTCAGATAAACGTCACCGGTGTTGGCCACGAGCAGGAATTGAACTCGAGTCGCGTAGCGCTAACCACTACGCTACCACTCCCCACACACGTGCACACGCGTGCGCACACACGCACCAGTGCAGCCGCGAATCTATATTTTTGCCCTTGGACATGACACTTATGGGAGCCATTTACCGCGGCAGCTCTGTGCAGCAGACTTGGAAGCAGAACGGGGGAAAAAAAAGACCCCAAAGACAAAGATCATCCGTGTAGCCTAAACAGACTGCTGGGGCAAGTGCTGTTAGCGAGTAGCACCTATGAAGGCCGGCACGGCACACGAGGGGTTGGGTGGCCAGCACCACGCCCGGCCGCCTTTGTCTCCCCAGTGGCGATGTTTACGTACCGCACCAGGTACTCATTTGAGGCCGAGTCGACCATAACCGGTTGAGATAATCATCACTGGGTGTTGGCCGTCAGCGGGAATCGAACTCGGGCCACCGGGTTCGTAGCGCAGCGCGCCAACTGCTACACCACCGCTCCCCACATAAAAAAACCCCACCAGGCACGCGCGCACACACACACACATAGATGGAGCGGACCCCTGGGGTCAGTGTGGGTGGAATGATCTCGGGTGTACTTATAAAGGCAGAAGCTTGATGGTCCGCTGGCATTGCTGGGTAACAAACAACGTCTCTCTCCTCGCCCCTCGTGCGCCGAGGGGCGGGAAGCCTCCGCCTAACCCCTGCAATCCGAATGCAATCATGTCTTTGGGCAAACTCACAAACGTGGCCTCTTGAACTGCCCCGGCAGACGCCGCTTGCTGGGTTGTCCCCCCCCCCGCCCCCCTTTCTTTTTTACGGCCGTTTAATTTCCCAGGCGTGCTTGCTGAAAGCCCCAAACATTGTTTTGTCGGCCCATTTATTCATTCGCTCAATGTCCACTATTTACACAGCGTAGGTGTGTGGGCACGGTCTCGTCGTCGCACACAACGGTGTGGGCCGTACAACACGGGAGGCAATCGCATTACCACCGGAGTGATTTTTCGGGTCTGAGTATTACACATCGCTGGCCGAATCAATGCCGTGTTTAGATAACCTTCTGCTGTCAAAATGCTCTCGAGTGCCATGCACCGCTGAACTCGTGTGCCACGTGTATGTGCAGTAGAGCATCGATCATCCAGCAGATTCGGGGGTAGTCACAAATGGTCATTGTTTAACATCGCTTATTGATGCACATCCCTGTATGACATTCATTTTTTTGGGTGTTGTTATGTTTTTTTGTTGTGTTTTCAATTGGTTTACTGGATGAAATTGGGACAAATAAACACAAACTAAATATCCTATTTTAAAAAGTTGCTGTATTTACCGTAACGTGCTTACTACTCCAATCTCGAAGACTCTGCGTGGGGCGATTCATACACGTGCAGCATTTTCATTGTTTAAGTTGTATGTGGTGTATAATGTACTGTACATAATAGTTAACACTGAAATCAAGCATAGATAATGTTTTCGTCACGCACACGGTGACGATCGCTGGGCTGGTTACAGCCTTTGACGCTGTTTTGGAACAGTGGTGGAACTTTTTTCGTATTGTATGTAGCCAACCGTGCATCCTTTTTCCAGTATGGAAGCTTTAGTAACGTCCGAGATTTGGTCAAAAGCTAAGAAATGCTCCCTACAGATTAGGACTGACACTCAATTCGGCATCCCGGGCTTTGGAGGTGTCACCGGGAGAGAGATGATAACAAAAAAGAATGCGGTTGCAGAGAAACGACAATTCCAATAAAAGATAAGGCCCTCTTTCTTTTTGTTTAAACCACTCGAGTAAAAATAACCGGCTATCTCAGCGCCACGGCACAAACCCGCCGCTCGCCTCTCTTTTGTCTCCCGGCGCACGTCCGCGCTATGAAATCCCGCCTTTCCAAAACGTGGCGCTCAACGATCGTTAAACGCGGTGGGAGACACCGGCATGGAATTGCCCACGGGTGCGAGGATTCAGTCGCCGGTTGAGTAGAGACTGAGCCGCAATTCCCTTTGCGTGCCTCCAGATCGAGTGCCCTCCAAATATTTTTTTGTCCCCCCCCTTCCTCCTACAATTGTATTGCTGCAAGATCCCGGCGTGAAGACGCCAAGCGGCGTGGGACTTTATCGCCTGCTCGCCCGATGGGATACGGGTTTTTTTTTTCCGACGAAACCAAACGTTAAAAATTTAGCGGTATGCATTGGTGAGAACTGCAACGCGCCGTGACATCCGTGAAATTTCATCGCACGGCTTGGGTACGTTCTCTCACCCGCTCGCGTGTCTTTGTCGTTGATTTTTATTATAGATAAAACATTTGTTAGCACGGGTCAAAGGACTCGCGCGATCTTCCCTGGTATTAGAACGGCGAGGGCAGCTACCCCTGGTACCAGTGGTGGGGGTCGCTCACGCTAACAGCGATAAAGCAAAAGGACTTGCATATTAACGCTGAAAATGCCAACACAGAATCAAATATTTCCCGTCCGTGACATTAATATCTCACCGTGGGTGACTTTTAGTTCACTGGGCACATGCCCGGGATCGGTGGACACGGAGCTAAACGCATCGTTGCTTCCAACTTCAGTTGTAAAGCATAAAAAAAAGCTGCCTCCAATTAAAAAGTTACTTTTAATTCAGAGGCCTGCACGTACGGTATTGTGAATCGTAGATTATTTTGGGTTTGAGCTTGTTGGCATAGGTGTTGATGTTTTTGTTAGTATAACCCCCGTAATATTGCAACATTTTGCCTGCTTTTCAACATCTCGAACATGCCAACTTGATTTGACTGGCTCCGTCACATCGTGAAAACGCATTTCTCAACCTGTCATTAGAGACAATATCGTGGCAACTGTACTCGATACAAACAAGACTTCCTTTTGAAAACTGGAAAGGAGGATTAAACAAAACACATACGCACGCAGAGAACGCACCTTCACATACGGTCTAGTGCGGGTAGGATTCCTGGTTTTCACCCAGGCGGTGACCTGGGTTTAAATCCTGTTATGGGAACTCATTTTTGTTCCCGCCACCTCCGATTAGCATGGTTGGCTACATAACAGTGCTCAAGAATGTCAACATACATACATTACAATACACACTACGATAACACTACACGACTATACCGAATTGAAAATGCATTTCTTTCTAACTGCTTGCCGTTGTGTTTACTTTGTTGTCCTTCCCCCGGCACCACCGAGAAGCACGGTTGGCTACGCAACGGTGCAAAAGCTCAACGTACAAACAACACACGTCCGTACGTAAACAGAACCGCGGAGCGGAACGCACCAGCAAAGAAGAGCAGGGCGGCAATCAGCTTGTAGAGTCGTTGGGACGAGTTCCTGCAGAGCGAGACGCATCCCAAGACGGTGCAGATCAGGGCGAGCACGCTGGCGGTCAGCACCAGCGCGAGAGTGGCCACCAGCCAGTCTGTGGATCGCGCAGACACAGGCGAAGGCATCAGAATCGGGAGTATTTGTTTATACTCCAGGAGGAATCCGATGAGCTATGAAGCCCCCCCCCCCCCTTTGAACAGATGTCCAGTAGGGGTCACGGGGTCAGAACGCTACAACAAACAGTACAAAAACACAATAGTATTCTTGGGTTTTTTCGGTAAAGTCACGTAGGTAAAAAATTAAAATTAAAATAAAATAAAAATCACGACGTTTCGGAGGCAACACAAGCCTCCGTCTTCAGGTGGAACCGTCACAGCACGCTCGCTGTAATCAAGTAATTTTAATTTTTGACCTACGTGACTTTACCGAAAAAACCCAAGAATATGAATCCTTGCAGTCACGAAAGCTTCAAATCTAGAATTAACACAATAGTAGTGCCTAGTACAAGAAAGGATAACAAATCACCCAAATCTAGATTTGAAGTTTTCGTGACTGCAGGGATCCATACTCTATGGTTCTTTCGGTAAAGTCACGTCGGTATAGAAAAATAAAATAAAAATCACCCAAACACAAACAAATACAACACTAAACCAACCTCATCCTACCAGGCAAAGCCCACCGAGGTATTAACTTATTCTTCAGAAGCGACCTGGCGGCCACACATTATAGCTCAAATGGGGAAACCATTTTTTTTATTACCAGGTGGTAAGTGCCACTGAGCCATGTAAGCTCTTGTTCAGAAGCGACGTGGCCATCACAAATGATGGCTCAACGGAAGTGGCTTATCGTCACGAGGAAATTCACATCGGCCAAATTTTCTCGAAGTGCATGTCTTTCAATGGTGGAGGGGGGATAAAAAAAAATCGGAGAAGCCAGTAGAAAAATCCACACACGACCATGGGGAGAGAGAACGTGTAAACTCGATCGAACCCACGACCTCCTATATACCAGGCGAGGGAGTTAACATCTCACCACCGTGGGGCGCAATCCACTGCTACTCAACTGCCATCTGATCACATCCAACTACAACACCTGCTATGTCCTGGGCACACGCCATCCAAACGCTCAAAACTGGGATTATACACAGAAGCAAATCATTGACCCGCTTCCGCAAAAAAACTTGGCAGGACCCTCCTGACAACGAGTCACGGTGACCCGGCGAGGCCGTTCTTGGGCAAACGAGCGTGACGATAGAATAAGCAAATACAGTGCCCAACGGAGCCGGAACAATGTTACTAGTCAGGGAACCTGCCGGGGGGAGAGAGGGGGGGGGGGGGGGCGTGCACTCAAGGTGAATTCTAGAATGTTTATTTTTGGCTGGAGGAATCCGATGAGCTATGAAGCTCTTTGTCACACACGTCCAGTATGGGCACGTGGTGAGCAAGAGATGACGACGACCTGGGGGGTGGATACAAAGCAAGGCTGCTATTGGTCTCTGAAGCCTCCCATGTCCAACGCTCCCAAAGATGAATTCTCACTTCAACCCATTTAAGGCGAAATCTCAAAGCTGCTTTAGCAGCGGCGCGCGCACGCTGGACTGACGAATTCCTTCCGCCACTTGCCAAAGATGATTATCTGGCCCCAGGAAAAGCTGTAAACGCACTGCGGGCCTAATGGCCTTCGGGCATTTTAATTTTCAACTGGAATTTAATTGTTTTCCATGGAGCTGTTGAGGAAGGGGTGGAGGAGGGGGGGTGGTTTTCTGGGTTTTTTTCCCCACAATCAGACCGTAAACAAAACGTGAAACATGGCAAGAATGTTTATTTTTGTTAATTACCCATTCAAATGCGTCCGATGATGATGAATTGCAAACAAGGGAAAGCTAATGTATATGTAAAATAGCAGGTATCAAAAACGTCCATGTGCTGTGTCAACCTCATTTCATATCCTGTGTGTGTGGACCTGGATTGTCTTGTGACTAAAATACTCAAGGGGAACTTTTTTAGCCAGTATCAAAATATGAAAAACAAGAACAGGTTTTACACTTTCTGGCAATAAAAATAGCAAGCGTTAAGATGTTCAAACACCAAACAGATAACCTTTTGCAGAGAGGGTAAAACCTATTCTTATTTTTTACAATAAAATACTTGAGGAAAACATTCCTAATTGGTAGCAGTTTACATATATTACACAATAAAAAACCTACGCTTTTGTTTTTCAGACAAAAT
Organism: Lampetra fluviatilis; assembly: GCF_964198595.1. NCBI lineage: Eukaryota > Metazoa > Chordata > Hyperoartia > Petromyzontiformes > Petromyzontidae > Lampetra > Lampetra fluviatilis. Next base: position 7,656,798 of record NC_136331.1, read on the forward strand.
CGCCAGGCACGTTGTCGTTGAATACCAATTCAAACAAAAAGTGCCGGTCTCACACCAGTGCCGTAATTTCTTTCCCGAATTGAAACGTCGGAAAGGATGCATTTGCCGCCAATCGTTCGGGGAAACATCGGGGCGGTCGTGGCTTGGAATCGCAATGTTCTGTTTTGTCTGCGGAGGCTGCAGAGTAGGATCGCTAAAAAGTTTGAGTTGATTTCATTTCGTTTTGACCGAGAACTCGAGGAGGCCAGGGATGGGGTCTCATTTACAAGCAGTGACCCCCCACGGCACTCCATGAGCCTGCTAAGCAGGGAGAGATGATTTTGCTGCTGCTGCTGCTGATGTGCATACGAAACGCAATTGAGAAATCGGCGCGGATAATTTTCGAATTTGGCAATTTTGGACCGTGACGTCATTGGGGCCTACTCTTGCGAGTGGATCTCGTTTGTGTGTGCTTTGCGCAAGGCATCTTGCTTCACGTTGCGTATCAGCGCGCTTTGTAATCCACAACGTGCCGCCGACTGACGTTTCCCTCCTGCGCACCTTCGAAATTTCTCCCACACGGGACCCGCGCCGCAGCCTGCTCCCCCCCCACCCACCCACCCTGCACCCCTTGCCGAAATCCTTCCCCAAAAACGTAGCGCGCGAGACATATAACACCGCTGCTGCAATGCTCATTACCACTGCAAGTCACTTCCCTACCGACAACACTCGGGGGGCGTGCCGGGGGGAAATCACGACAACACAAGGTGAGCTGAAGCCAATTAAATTTGTCTCAACAGTTAAATGCTGGGCAAATTTGGGAGGTGTCTTTCGCTCGACATCGATCTACTTAATTGCGCAAGGCATGAGCAGTTGCAAAGGCTTCTCCGTTCAACACTAACGGACGCGTGGCCACTCCATCCTTCCACTGCCTACGCTGCTGCCTCGGCTACCGAGACCACCCCCACTCACCCCCTCGCCAGTCTCCCCGAGAGCAGTTCCCCCATCCCCTCTCATGAATTTAAAATGCCGCGCATATTAAACATCGGTTCACGACTCAAGTTTATTTTGTTTAACCAGGTGAGAACTCCAGAGACCAGTCTCATTTGTATGTACGGATGTAGGGTGAACTTATTTCGCAGCGTGCGCAGCCAACCGTGCTCAAATCGGACGTGCGAGCGGGAGGGACGACAAAGGAAGCACAGAAAGCAGTTCTAAAAGACCTGGGATTGCTTATACCATCGAAATGCAGAGGGCCTCTTCTCTCTCCGCATCCCGATGGTGCTCCTGACCGGATATCCAAAACTCGATCCATCCCCTTGTCAATGTTGCTCATCCCAAACGGGAGGAGAATATCGACAAAATAAATTAAAATCCGGAAGGGCACGCACGAAGATGTTTCATCACGGAAAAAAGAAACACGCAAATCAGAGACCGCATTGAAGGTAAAGGATAAGCGGTCCTTTCGCGACCAACATTATCCATGACAGATTGTTTTTGGGTCAGATCGCGTGAATATAAATGCGTCGGTTAAACCCGACGGCACCACCCCGACGCAGCAAATCGTTTGTCACGTAAATGTTGCAGGTTAACTCTCCAACACACCGGTGTCCTGTACTAGCAAAGAATTGCCACGTTTTGTTCACGTGACAAACCTAACCAATTTGGCTGCCTAGGGTGGCAGCGGCAGGTTAAACGGCACATCGATATTCGCGCGATCTCACCCAAAAACAATCTGTTATGGATTGGCAAGGACTCATCGCCAGACAGGAGGATGTTGATGATGATGACGGATGATAGCCGCCAGGGAATCAAAGCCTAAGAAGGGAGCGGAGTGATGACATCAGCTCACGCGCAGGAGTGAGTTGAATGGCAGCAGCAGTGGTACCGGATGGGAGACGGATGGCTGATGATCATGACGACAGCGAAGACTGTTTATCCCCCCATTCCCCGGCTCCGTCCGTAAACGGTATTCTACCCGGCGGCAGAAACGGAGAGAAGGCCGGCAAACATTCACGCCACCACCACCACCACCGTTAAAATAAACACTCGACTCTTCTTAAATCTGCGGAAATACACTCATGTGAAACTGCGCTTGGCCCGAGCTTTGCATACCAACCGCCAACTCCGTCTTGGGGAAGATTAGCGGAACCTGTCGGCGGGCCCGCGTCGGCATGTTGCGTCAGCGAACGCCGAGCAAGTCTCCCCCCGCACGGGGGTGGAGTTGAGTGGCCGGGGGGGGGGGCAACAAAAACTCACCGCCATCGCTGAACTTAGGAGATGTTAACTACCTCGCCCGGTATACAGGAGGTCGTGGGTTCGATCCCGAGCCTGACAGTGCCTGTTTATTTGGAAGTCTTCGTGTTCTCTCTCTCCCCCCGTGGTCGTGTGGATTGTCCCCTCCACATTTAGAATCAACGTCATGCGTTTCGAGTATATGGCTGCTAAACATTGCCACGTGATTGTAAAGCCACTTTGTTGAAGCTACCATTGGTGATGGCCAGGTCGCTTCTTAAAAATAGCTATGCAGCTCAGCGGGCACTTACCTGGTATAGAATGAAATTTAAATTGTTTAGCTTTAGTTTAGACAGCTAAAAGCGATGGAGAGCGACACCACTGTGGGTGGCAGCACCGTGCGTGCATCGATTCCCCGGACGAAAGATTCCTGGCCGGCTTTCTCGCTATTGTGAGCGAAAGCAACCCCGGCCGCTGTTGTACACTCCAGAATAGGAAGCAAGGGTAGGAAGAGAACGGAGCGGGAGAAAAAAAACTCCAACTTCAACACATTCACCCTACCCACCCACCCAACAAAACAGAGACATGCCATAGAAACAAACTGCGCACATGCGCACACACGTGCGGACGCACACACGCACGCAACGTAACCATGTATGGAATTAGACGCGGCGGTGCCGAATTGCTCGCGTTCCGCTAACAATCAATAAACAGGGCCTCACTCGCTAATGACAAACCGCTCTTCTCTCGCACGCTTGCGGAACGACGATTGACCACCGGAACGTGCCCGCCCGTGCCCGCCCGTGCCCGCCCGTGCCCAGTTCCCAAAAAAACAGCACAGGAAAGGGGCTTGGTTATCCCCGCGACGACGAGAATGTTGACGAGCGGGCGGGCGGGGAGGGGGGGGCGGTGGCGCTCCGGGACACTTTCTACGCGAGTGGGAAAATTAACGAGAGCCCAGCGTGCGACTTCGACCGTGCGGTGCGACATCTCGGCACCGTTCAAACAAAATCGTCGTCAATGGACCGGCCCAAAAATCGGATCATTCGACGGCGATCCCAAACAAGTTCGCGCGGCGTGCTCCCGAAGCGGTCGAAATGGATGGCGAATCTCGACGTCAAATACGCAAATCTGTTGCACCCCCCCCCCCCCCAAAAAAAAAAATTACCGTACGAAAGCAGGAGGGGGAGTGGGGGCCTCCTAATATACGGGGACCCGGTGGAAAGTAGGCACTGACAATACCAGAGTCAAGCAGATTGCAAGCGGTGCTTTTACAGACTTTAAAACACGAAACTAACCCACGCCGCCGCCCCCCCGCCTGCCCAACTCATGAATCAAACAAAAAAAAAGACACGTTTGTCCGTCCCTAGCTGTATGCACGAACATCTTGGCACCGTCCAAGACGTCCAATGAAAGACAAATTAATGGTATTTGGCGCCAATGGACTTTAAGAAAAAGAAATTAATAATAAAACTCGCGGCCAAATTTCTCTACGTTCTATGTATTTCTAACAGTGCATGCAAAACCCCGGGGCAGAACAGAGGGGAATAGAGGAATGCCCGTTACTCAGGATGTAAGAAGCTACAGGCGCTCATGTTATATTTCACACTAGGTTACCAGTTCTAAATGGTTTCTGGCCCGGTCGCACGCACATACGTACATATGCACGTACATACGTACGCACGTACGCACTTACATACACACGCACGTACATACGTACACGCACGTACATACGTACACGCACGTACGTACGTACACGCACGTACGTACGTGCGTGCAAACTGCACAAACGAGCTTCCACAAAAGCTCCGAGCCAAGTCACGTAGCACACTCGCAGACACCCCCACCCCCTGCGCCCCCCCCCTCTCCGCTGTTGGCACAGTATCGGAAGGGTGCATTTCAAATATTAAACTTTCTGACTCCGTAAAACGCTGCGACAACCCCACGCATTAATCGTGAGAATTGCCACGCGCACATCGCGGACTCGATGTTCGAGGCAGCCGGTGACACTTCTGGGAGCCTGCTGTGACGACCGCCTTTTTGCACGAGCGCATCGACGCTCAAAAGTTTCAGCCTCGCCGACCGCCATCCTCGCGAGACGATCGCGCGTGGGTGGGTGGCAATGTTTATTGCAAAAACTACGCGAAGAGCACAGAGGCGAGTTTCTTCACAGCAGTCGTGCGCAAAATGAGAAAGGGCCCCCCCCCCCCCCCGTACAACCTTGCTGCCAGAGAGCACACCGACGAAGGCCGGCACAGGATGCACGGCAGCCTTCGATGTTTTTGCACACCGCACCAGGTACTCATTTGAGGTCCAGTCGACCTAGGTGAGGGCCCAGGACCGGCTCAGATAATCGTCACCGGTGTTGGCCGTGAGCGGGAAATCGTTAATGCGCGCCCGCTGGTTTCGTGGTGCAATGTGCTAACCACGACACCTCCACTCCTGAACAATTGTTCACATGTACACACACACACACAAAGATCCCCCGTATAACCTTAACAGACTGTTGGGACAAGTGCTGTGAGCGAGCACCTATGAAGGCCGACACGGCACATGAAGGGGGTGCGTTACCAGCACCACGCCCGGCCGCCTTTGTATCCAACAGTGGCGATGATTTTACACACCACACCAGGTACTCATTTGAGGTCGAGTCGACCTAGGGGAGGCCCAGGACTGGTTCAGATAATCGTCACTGGTGTTGGCCATGAACGGGAATGAAACTCGGGTCGCCGGGGTTCATAGCGCAGTGTGCTAACCGCTACACTACCGCTCCCCCACACGCACACAGAAAACAAAGACACATGCATACACAAATAACTCGTCTCGAAAATTACATGATCAGCTTAGCCAAGCGCTTTCATGTCGAGGCGAAATTGCGGAACACTGGCACAGCATGCGGATTTGCTGGTGTGCATGCAGCTGTCGGGCAAATTTTCCGCGCGAAAAACATTTCCCGATTTAAATATTCTCAAAGTGGACAATGCAATTGAGCAGTTATCAAAACGGTAACAGGTTACCCATTAAAAATGGGGCCTTTCTTGCCAGTATCAAAAAATAACATCGTTATATTTATATAACATATTGTTATATTTTATATATAACCTATTGTTATATTTTATCAACAAAGGTCCCATATTGTAGCTGCTCACCACGAACTATATATAAATGCCCTGGTCAGTGGCATTGTCTTTGCGCGGTTCGCTTTTTGAGAAAGGAATGGTCTCTCTGGTGTGGACAAATACGTTTCAAAGAGAATGCATCATATGTGATGAGAGCATGTCTCTTGTTTGCATGGTCACCACACGCACGTGTGGTTAACGCAGACAGGATTCCTCGAAAAGGGATTCTGTTTGGCGTTTTAACATCTTCACGCAACTCTTTCATTGCCAGAAAGGGTAAAACCCATTGTTACAGGAAGCGATATATTCGCCACCGTTTCATACGCGGTGGTTCGCCCCCCCCCCACACAACCATCCAGGTTCAACCCTGCCTCGGCTTACGAGATCTGATGCTATTGGGTGCATTCCGGGAGGGTGCTATAGGCTGCTGCGGTGGTGGTGGTGGAGAACGGCGCTGCAAAAAACCCAACGTTGGACTGTATGTCAATGCCCCTCCCCCCCGCATCTATTTGCCTGGTAATGCAGGAGGTCGTGGGTTGGATTCCGACCATGACGCCTGCTGTATATTTGGTGTTTGCGTCTCTCTCTCTCCCCGTGGTGGCGTGGATTTTTCTCCGGGCCCTCCCGTTTTCCCCTCTCCACATTTAGAATCGACGAGTATTTGTCCACAATAAATGTCCACGTGATGAGTAGTCACTTCGCTGAGCCAGCCTTGGTGATGGCCAGGTCGCTTCTGGCAACAACAAAAAGAGCCGTATAGCTCAGTGGGCCTCACCTGGGAAAATAAATAGTTTTAGTTTATTTTGCTAATCCAACCGGCAGAGCATCGGGCGAAAGAGCAGTGGGCGCGGGCACGAGCGCCGCAGCGTATTCAAACAGAGTAAATCTCCGCAAGCGGCAGGACGGTCACGTCGCTGCGGGGGAGAAAAGGGTCCGGCGCGCTGTCGCCGCTGCGGACCGAGCACGGGCATTTGTCCCCCGAGAAGTCTCGCGTGCAAAATAAACCTCCCCGCATCTTCTCCACCACAGCCCCCCCCCCCTCCCCGAAATCCCTGAGGATTAACCATCGTCCGCCTATCCTCTCGCCCCATCGAGAGAGCCAGGAGCGGATGGGAGAGAACAACGCAGCCGTGATGTATTAGGGCCCAGGGCTGCTTGCACACACGCCGCGTGAATTGTCGACACCCAACGCGGCCATCAATAACGGCGTATTTTAGCGGCGCGAGTAACAACTGCAATTTTTGGCGTGGACTGCGGCCAAAACCGCCACCTCCCCCCCAGGCCCAACCACCCCATCATTTTCAAATACATTCCGGGACCCGAATATAATCCCAGAGTAATAATTGCAGCAAACGATTCCCCGGGGGGGGGGGGGGGGGGGTGCTTCAAGAACAACATTTTCTTTGTTTTGCGTGCAAAATGCACGGGCGACGGTCGAGGCGTTTGTAGCCCCATTTTAAAAACGCAGCGGTGGGCGGACGAGCGGGGAGTGCCGGCCGGCCCGGCCGGCTGGGATGAGCTGCGGCCCTGTGACCTCGGCAGCGAGCGAGGCAACCACCCCCATTGTCAAGGAGCGTCAAAATTGAAGACCGTCACCGTTGTCCCTCCCCCCTCTCCCGGCGGAAGACAAAAAAACACTCCAGTAAATAAGGTGGTGGAAAGAGTGAATCGGCTATCGAAAAGGGCAGGACAATGCGGGAAGTCCTCAGGCGACGTGGGGCGCGTTTGAAAGTTAAGAGCAGTCCGCGCCCGCCCTCGCTCCCTCCCTCCCTCCCGGGTCACGTAATTGTTATTATTGTTACCGCTTGACGACCCAGGAATGCGTCACAGTCTCAAGGCTCGTTTGCAGGAGGGGGTGCTGCCAAGTTTTTGTGCAGTCGGGGATGACTATGATGCTGCTGCTGCGGTGTAATTTCAATTGAGTCATTTTGAAATTGGGATGTTCTGGCCGGTTTCAGTGGCATTGTGTGGTTCTTGTGGAGGAAACAAGAGGACCTGGAGGAAATCCATACAGATCAGGGGAAGAACATACAAACTCCACGCAAACGTGCCCAAAACGAGAATTGAACCCAGACCTTTCTTGCTGTTAGGCGCAAGCGGTCCGACTGCGTAAAGTTATTGTTTTATTCGTGGGCGATGTTATAGAGGAGGTCTTGGGTTCGATCCCAACCTTGGGGCCTGCTGTATATTTGGAGTCTGCATGCGTCTCTCTCCGTGGTCGCATGGATTTTTCTTCAGGTCCTCCGGTTTATCCCCCCTCCACATGTAGAATCAACGTGCGTTCAGAGAATTTGGATGCAGCTATACATTTCCACGCGATAAGCCACTTTGTTGAGCTATCATTTGTGACCATGTCACTTCTGAAAAAGAGCTACATTGCTCAGTGGGCCTAAACTAATAAAATGAAAATAGTAAAAAACAATCAATAGATGTTGCTCCGTATAATTGAGTCATTTGGACGCTTTTCCCGCGTTGGAATGGTTTTGGCTTATTACCAGTTACATTATGTGTGTGTGTGTGTTTAGCCATGGGAGAAAACAGGGGAAACCCAGACGAAACGCATGTAGAACTAGGGGGAGAGAGAGAGACCCATACATACGCCACGCAGAAAAGATAACCCGAGTCGCAAACCACACCAAGGCCCCCTCTTGCTGTAAGGCACAAGTGTTAAACATTGCTCTGCCACCCTGCCGGGTATGCAATCTTAATGAGGTTCACGTCACGTACACGCACAGCCGCTTCTCAAGACATACACACAGTCTGCATATACACTACACGAGGCTCCAGCATTTCCATCTGTAATTTGATCCTTGGCGGCATATTGGGTTTGCGAGCAACGCGCGTGTCGCTTCTCTGATATTTACCGACCGAGTTAACAAAATAAAGCATCGGGCTGCGAGCAGGCGCGGTGGCGCACGACTGTAATCCAGCACTCTCGTGGCAAGGGGGGGAGGGTTGGTGGATCACGCACGATTTGTGAAACTCCCAAACCTGCCGGCCTGCGAGGCGACCAGAGAAAAGGCAAGCCAATCAAGTGGGTGGGTGATTGAATTAATATAAACTAGTAAAACTAACTCAAGTTTATATTTTTTACTTTACCAGGCAAGGCCCACCGAGCGATATGTCTTTTTCAGAAGCGACCTGGTTAGTACAAATTATAGCTCAGCTAAGTGGCTTTTCACGTGGACATTCATTGCAGCCAAATACTCTGAACGCACGTGGATGCTAAAACGTGGAAGGAAAAACCGGAGGACGCAGAGAAAAATCCACGCGACCACGGTGAGAGAGACACGCAAACTCAAAATATACAGCAGGCGTCGGGGTCGGAATGGAACCCACGACCCTCCTGCATACCAGGCGAGGCATTTAACATCTCGCCACGTGTTGAGCTTTGAGCGCTATCCATCCTCATTGTATGGGTTTCACCTAAGCATTTTCAGCCATGTGTGAGAAAAAAAACCCACCGAGAGATTCCATTACAACATCTCAATGCCCCGTACGGAGGCAGGGCAGCGTGCCCAGACTCCCGCGTTCATTCCCTGCATGTACGTGTGTTGAACTTCTTTCGCCCCGACCGTAGCCAACCATGCTAATCGGAGGGTTAAGTCCCGCTTGTTACGTACGTCATCCGTTGGTTTTATTTAATTCCTCCTTTTAAAATTCCCACTGCATTATGGGGGTTCTTTAAAAATGGCGACGAAAAAATGCTTACATTAAAAAAAAAACTCTCAACGCAAGAATCACGAGACGCGGTGCGGACGATTCGAACGCGTGCAGGAATTCAAACGTCCCGAAGCGGGACCACTCCTGCAAATGAACCCTTCTAACCTCGAGCGGATGGAATAAATTAAACTGCGCGGCATGTCGACGTGCTGCAACGCTTTCGCAGGGAAAGGCTGCGGAGCCCTCCGTCGTAAGAGAGTATATCCGAGCAGCGTTGTAGCGTGGTTGGTATGGTCCCCTGGTGCCAGGAATTAAAATGAGGGGGGAGGGGGGGGGTGCACGCGACCTGTCCATTCATCATCAGAATCTTAAATCGCAAAATGTATTCGTACTGGAGGAATCCGACGAGACTATAAAGCTTTTTTTCATAGACGTAGAATAGTGGCGGGTCAGAACATCACAACAAGCAATGCAAAAAAATAGGGGTGCAAATTATAGGAAAAGTAAACATATCACAAAAAATATTACAAATAAAACTGAACTGTTTTTATTTTTGCCAGGTAAAGCCCACTGAACTATTGGCTTTTTTTTCACAAATGACGGCACAACGAGGGAGCTTATCGTGTGGGAATTTATAGCAGCCAAATAATCTAAGCGCACGTTGATTGTAAATGTGGAGGGGAAAAACAGGGTGACCCGGAGAAAAAAAATTCCACGTGACCACGGGGTGAGACACACACAAAGCTCCAAATATACCAGGCGTCAGGGTCAGGGTCGAACCTCCGACCTCCTACATACCAGGCAAGGGAGATAACATCACACCCCCCCCCCTTCGTAGCCCGGCAGCTGAGCCTCTGAAGCTCCTGGGCCATGGTGCAATTGCGGCGCTTGCACGCTGGAGCAGCTACGCCACCGGCGTTTTTTGGAAGCCCGAAATCGCGCGCGAGCCAGCGCCAATCTCTGCAGCTGTTCGCCAAAACCTGCCGCGGTGCAACTGTGCCGCGGCACAATCGACCAACGGGAAGAGCAACGCGAGCCGTCGCCCGACGCTGCTGCAGCAGCTGTCCACAAAATTTAGCGCGGAATCGCGAAAAGCCGGCCGGCTGGCCGCGTCACGCACGCACGCACGGTTCTAAAAATGGCGACGGCGACAGCTTCGCGCATCCCCACGCTCTGATGCCTTCGGCAAGACAGCCCGCGGAATTTTTCGCTGGAGACGCGGGGAGGTAAGATTTGGAAAGGAATGGGTGGGGGGGGAATGGCAGAATTTGTTCGACCGGCATCACGGGGTGCCCGACTTGCCAACTGAGGCATTCTTGAGCGTGTGGAAAAGCCAGATCTTCAACGGGCCATTTGTACACATCGACGCGAAGCAGATAAAATAAATGATAATCTTTGCCTTCACGTTCACCTCGCCCTCCGCTTTAAACTTCGGAGGCCACCGCGTTAAAGATGACCAAACATCGCGCGACAAATTCTGTGCCATTTTTGTTTCGCTAAACCGCGCTGACGAACGGCCGTTCACCGAGGGCGCTTGCCTTACAGCTTCAGGCAACCCGGGAGAATTTGTATAGCAGGCCACGCTCAGAATGTCCATACCAGTCCAGAGTTTTGTCTGCTAAAAACGACGACGTGGGAAACTGTTGGTCCCGAAGGCAAATAAATGGGCGAATCGGTCGTGGCAATTTTGCTTACGGTGACTGGGACGATTAGTCGATAAAAATCCACCTAAGAATTTCTGCCAACTACTCCCGTGGTCATTTATGCGAGTCTCTAAAAATGTCGGCCACGCCAAAATCTAAGGAAGGAACTGCCGCCCCCCCCCCTGGGCACAGTGCACGACCTCCAGTCCAGAGGCACAAGCGAGAACAGAGGCAACTTTATTTTCCTCTCCAAAATTATTTTTCTTGTTTTGCAGTAGTCGAGATATAGAAACAAATAAATCCGTTATTAAATTGAGCGATCGATTTTTGACAAATCGGATATAGCCCAGCTCTAGCCTCGTCAAACTACCCCATGAGCCACCGTGAAATCCCAAGAACATACACGATGGGACCAGCATTGCATTGCACAAGCAAGCCCCACCATCAGCGGTCACGTGATCCCCTGTTGGGGAGATACGGGTGGCAATGAAAGCCCTTTCGAAAACAGGGGTGACTTTAAACAATACAGTCCTTGTGGACTTTTGAAATCCAATTTTCAGAAAAAAATTGACAGCACTGCGCACGTGTGTGTGTGTGTGTGTACATATATAGTAATTTGATGCTGGGAAACGGAGCAAAATAAATCCACGTAGATCAATAAAGAGTAGATGTATAATTTAACGCCGTGCCCTTTTATTTTTACCGCACGAGAGGCGGCACATAGCCGAGGCATTATTACGACATAACCGTTGTGAAAATATAAATATTTTACACGGCATATTGGAAGGAATCAATAACGTGAGCGGGCTCCTGACATCTTCTCCGCAAATCGACACCAGGGCCGGTGGCGGGGGGGGGGACAGATCGATGAGCTCAACAACCAATTATTATCCAGGCCATTTCACCAGGACTTCATGTCGTTTTCAATACGAGCTGCTCTTTCTTTTCCGCCAGTGAAGGACAACAAAAACTTGTAAATTCAAAATCCAACGACAGCCTTTCTCTCTGCGCGTGGATGTACAGCTCGTGTACAACGGGATGCCGTTAAATAAGCCGGGGCGCCCCGTGATAGGCTCCTCAGCGACATTTCTCAGTCCCGTCTGGCACCCGAGGTCTTGATGTTCATCGTGAATAATAACCCACCATTGCCCTGTGAGAGTCGGTCGAATTGCCTTGCCGCGTTAATTGCTGCCTCAAGATGGTGAACGTATCGACGGCTTTATTCGTAGGCTTTCGCAACCAATGTCATGCACGTATGTATGTTGAACGTCTTTCGCACCGTACGTAGCCAACCGTGCTAATCGGAGGCGCGCGGGGGGAAGGACAACACACTAAACACAAAAAGCAGTTCGAAAGAAATGAGTTTTCAATCTAGATTTAAAAGTGCGTAGCTCCAGTGGCTTCGGAATATCAGAAGGAAGAGCGTTCCAGACGGCCGCAGAAGCGCATCTGAAAGCACCGCGCGATGCGGTGGCCACCGTCTTTGTTCGCTGGCCAGCCAAAAGCTGCTGCTGAGAGGATGACCGAGTTCGCCTGATTGTTTACGATTGGAATCTCGTTTATTTTGGGCGATATCACGTAGATACAAAGTAAAATGTTTTAGCTATTAACCTCCACCACCCAACGGAACAAATAAAGATGTAATTTTTTTTAACCCTTTTATCTGGCAACAAAACCGGCACTTTTTTTTACAAGGAGTCATGTTTGCATTGACCACAATACCTGCGGTTGTAATGCAAACAAAAAAGACAACTCTGATAATGTATGCACTGTCCTTGAAATTGATTGGTCCAAGGACGTTTCGGTAAATGACTTCCCAGAACGTATCCTCGTGAATTTTGACGTAGTTTCAAATGAACCGCCGTTTGATAAATCTTGTCTTGCGAAAATTGTTCAACTCACCGATGAGATGAAAGAATCACAAGTGGCGCGTAGCGAAACGCTTGTTACACGCGACAGTTAGACATGTTTGGCCGAGTCGAGGCAGTGCCCGGTTTTTGACGACACAGATATGGCCAGATCATTACGTGGCAAAACCCAAAAATGGATCACGAATAACAGTAGACAGTTGTTCTCTGCAAGTACCCCTTGATGATCTCGTCAAGGCGCATAAACGATCACGGAAAATATCCGGTCATCCTCACAGCGATGTTGGACTAACCATCGAACAAAGGCGGTCACTGCACCGCGCGCTTTCAGATGTGCTTCTGCGGCCGTCTGGAATGCTCTTCCTTCCGATATTAGGAAGCCGCTGGAGCTATGCACTTTTAAATCTAGATGGGGAAAGTCATTTCTTTAGAACTGCTTTGTGTTTTAGCGTGTTGTCCTGTCCCCCGCACCTCCGATTAGTATGGTTGGCTACGTACGGTGCGAAAAGTTCAAACATACGTACATAGAAGTTCGACTGCTCGATATCGTTCATACGATTTCGAGCATTGGAGTGTCCCTCAATCCTCAATTGTACAAAAGGCACATCCAAAGCTGCCCTTTGTACAGCAAGCACTCTTCTTTCTTATAGCGTTTGGAGGAAAAAAGCAAAGGGGCTAAGATTTGTATTTTACTGGTAGGAACCAACTGGTTCCACCGTGCCCACAGGGGATTATTGTGTCCGTCCGTCGTGCAGGGAGGGGCTGGGTGGGGAGGGGAGGGTGGGGAGGGCCTGGGTGGGGAGGGTGGGGCTGGGTGGGGAGGGGAGGGTGGGGAGGGTGGGAGAGGCTGGGTGGGGAGGGTGGGGCTGGGAGGGTTGGGGCTGGGTGGGGAGGGGCTGGTCACCCCGTGGTGCCCTCATAAAACTCAACGTTTAACCTACTCACGCCGGCTTGTGCCCGCCCTCACAGTCGGGCATATTTGCGGAATACACCACGCCACCGTTGACCCTGGCCATTGACCGAGCAACCCAACGTTCCTACCAGCAGCTCCGTCCGCAGGAATGTGTTTAAATGTTGTAAACGATTCAACAGCATACAGGGTAACCAAATGGAATCCGCTTGTTGCACCCGAATTACGCGCGGTCTATCGGGCAGCCGTCACTGATATGTCCGATGGTGTGCGCACGTCACAATTTGGTCGAGTCCTCGATTGTTCCATTCACGGGAAGATAAATCCACACCGCCCGCGTCGTTGTGCGTACGTACGTTGGACTTCTCTCGCACCCGCACATAGCCGAACGCGCTGAAATCGGGAGACGCTTTTTTGCAGGGACAGTTGATAGCGGACCTCACACTGCTTTTCAGTGCAGCGCTAAAAGCCAGGGCCTTGTTCCCTTTGTTGGGTCTTCAATAAAGAAAGGGCGTCTCATCGGAGCAAGCACGAATGACGAACGTCGAGAGCTATTTCTCATGGGTTTTTTTTTCTGCTTGAGCTCTTACACGACCGCCAAAAAAAATTAATCGCGTAATTCACGTTGGCTCGCTCACTCGCTCGCTCGCCCGCCTGCCTGCCCGCTCGCCCGCTCCGCCGTGTCGTTGGAAGTTTTTTTTTGGAAACTAACAAAAAAGGGCCACGGCACGGCGAGGCTCCGCCGGAGGAGAAGGATCGTTCGTCGGGCGGCTCCGGGAGAGACGGCGTGGGAGCGCCGGTGGTCAGGCGCGCCATCGATCCGCACGCGCACCACCACGGCTCTCGAGAGCAACACAACCCCCGTGGCAAATAGCAAAAGCTTCCAGGGGGAGAGGGGAGAACAAACCGGCTACGGATCTCGCAAATCTGCCCTCACCCACCGGCCACCCACGAGTGCCAAATCGTAAAAAATAATCACAACACAACGCCCCCCCGCCCCCTGCCGCCAATGCAGGCTTGGTAAATTCGCGGATAATCGGAACAGGGATGTGGACAGGAGAATTTTTCGGGGCAGCCGATAGCTCCCGTGGACAATAACAATAATAGAAGCCGTGGATTAAGTGAATTAGCTGGGTGGTGGTGGTGGTGACACACGTGGCTGCCTGTAATCCCAGCACAGTGGACGTAGCAGCGAGGGTTGATGGATCACCCACAAGATGGGGGTGTGAAACTCCCTTCCCGTGCGGGGGGGGGGGTCGAGGAGCCGCATCCCGACTCGCCAGGAGGAGGCGGAACAGGAAAATTTGGGCTCCATCCGTTCCATCTGCGTGGGATAGAATGTTGCCCTCTCGCACGCACGAGTCGTCTCTGGATGCTACAGTTTCCTTCCCACACACACAACACTCATTAAAACATCTTCATCGTATGCTCCGTGCGTGCGGGTTGCGCAGCATTGCGAGATGGAAGTTGCACAAACGCCGCCGCCTTCTAGAATATTTTTGCCGAACAGGCCACCCACTCAGCATGTGGGCCAAATAATGCGTCAGATGTCGTGTCAAACAACGAGAAACACCCTTCATATCTGTAAGACCGCAGAGCTTGGGCAACTGTTGGCAGTTACCGCCGGCTCCCCCACCTGGCTGGCTTTCCTTCCCACTCGTTTGTGGTTCTTCCTCGTGCCCCCCACCCTACCCCACAGTCGTTCTCTCTCGTGGAGAGCGAGCGAATTCTTCTCGGCGGCTCGCTACACGAGTTGACATTCGTGTTATTGCCCGTGTTCAAATTGGTTTTAAAAGGAACGACTGCAATGAGTATTCAACGCGCACCTCCGATTGGCACGGTTGGCTACGTACTCTGTGTGAAAAGGGTCAACGTACACACATGTGCGTACATGTACAGTACGTACATGTATGCACATGCCAAACCGTGGAGAGTGTCCCCAGCCAGCTTGAACATTCAAGCACGTTCACAAGCACACAAACACACACGAGCGGTCGGCGAAATGTAAACAAGTGGCAGACAGATACTCGAACCCCGAGAGGACGCCGTTCAAAGTGTCACGTCGCACTCCGGGGCTTGCAGCTCGCGACGACGCTTACGCAAATAAACGCCCAGCGGCGAAGGACGACCAGAGGCCGTCCTCCCGGTGAACGATCTCGCGTTCACGTCGCTTGCACACCCGTTGCTGTGACAGCGCCCGAATTGTGTCTGTTGTGTGCAAAGCGTGTGACGACTCACAAAGGCGACCCAACGTGCCTGCCCCAATGGCTTCTCCACTCGCCCCCATCCCACCGTCCTTCGACACCCCCCCCCCAACTTGAACAGGCAGCTACTGTAACCACAACAATGGGGCGGAAAAAAATGCGACTAAGCGAGATATGCCCGTGTCGTTTGTGTGCTTGGGGAACGCTATCCGCCACGGGGGCTTCCCCCCTAACATGGGGGTGGGTGGCAGTGCCGGTTCAAGTTAGTGCGGGCGGCCTGTAGCACATGTTATAAAGGGGCCCTAAATAAATGAAAATTAAGACACACATTTTTTACTTACGTAGAAAAGTAATTGTATATTTTTCATTTGCTATACAGCCAGATAATGGGACAAATCGCTAACCTTAAACACCAGGCTGTTCAGAAACGTTTAAGGCAGTATAGTACTGTAGTAATAGAGCAAGTGCAGAATCAATGAAACCGGAATTGATAGCTTGAAAGCATTTAGCGCGGGGCCCTTGAAAGTGCAGGGTCCGTAGCATCATATGTAGTAGCTACATATGTACTAAATATGTAGTAGCTACATATGTACTACATATGTAGTAGCTACGACAGGCTGGGGGGAGGGGGGGACCTTCCGCATTGGAAAATAAGACGACGACTTCTCTAGTAGCTGGAAGAAATGTCAGAGTGGAGATTATGAATAGAGTCGTGAATAATGGGGACTTTATCCAGCCTCGTGAGGGCTTACAATGACTGAGTATGCAATAAAAACATGTGTGTGCCCTGCGGTTATGTTTTGTGCGATAATGGAAAAATTAAGTAATAAATGAATGTTTGTTGGTACTTTCAACGGCCAGTTTAGAATCTTAATCGACCACCACGTCATAATGGTTATTTACATTTTTAACTCAAGGGCAAATCAAAACAATGACTTCAAGTTCAAACTACGGGCCACAACACATAAGAAGCAAATCGTTAAAACTCAACACAAGTGCCTAACT
Source organism: Lampetra fluviatilis (assembly GCF_964198595.1). Lineage (NCBI taxonomy): Eukaryota > Metazoa > Chordata > Hyperoartia > Petromyzontiformes > Petromyzontidae > Lampetra > Lampetra fluviatilis. The sequence continues at coordinate 7,673,424 of NC_136331.1, forward strand.
CAAGGTATTTTCTTAGGTGTTTGATTTTGAATCGATCATGACAAGAATCGATGTAACAATAATAATAATCCCGCTTGAATTGATTAACAGTATAATGGGCATTTCGTCTCTGGTAAGGATAGTTAGTACTGTAGTGATGGTTTTAGCGACGAGGATGATGGCAGTGATGCCTATTACGATTGTGACGGTGTGAAGGTTAGTGGTGATGCACAACACTGTACAACTCATGAATTGTACGCAACTTACAGCACCCTTCAGCACCCCATATAACACCGGAAAATCCGCACACCGCAATTATACGAGTATAAGCAATTACAGGGCAAAGCCTTTGGCTTTTTTTTTAGTTCTGCAATTCATAAACAGCAACACGTGGCTAATGATGCAAATCAATCGAGGCAGGGCATTACCACACGCGTGACAATTACATGCATGCAGCCGTACGGTTCGTTCGGCCACACAGCAGGGAGCCATGCGTGAAGACACAGTGGGCCAGTCTCTCTCCAATCTGCGCCGACCACGTTGCCACTCGTGGGGTTCAATCATTCGATGGCGAGGCCCTTGCTCGTTTTTTTGGGCCCCAGAATCTTGTCCCGTCGTTTTTTGGGGGCTCTGCGTGGTCGTTGGACAACCACACCCTCGTGTGCTAAGCCGGCCTTCGTAGGTGCTCGCTAACAATACTTGCCCCAACAGTCTGGTCAAACACCGTATGAGACTAGGCTCTAAGGAAAGCTGTCTCTGGTGTGGACCAATCAGTTTCAAGAACGATGCATCATAATTGTTTTTTTACCCTTTTATCTGGCAACAAAACTGACACCTTTTTTACAAGGAGTCATGTTTGCATAGACCACAATACCTGCAGTCATAATGCAAACATAAAACATAACTCTGATAATGTATGCACTGTCCTTGAAGTTGATTGGTCCACACCCGAGACAGCTTTCCTTAGAGCCTAGTCTCACATGGTGTTGGACCAGATGACGCCAAAAGGCACACTAAAAAAGGTGTCAGTTTTGTTGCCAGATAAAAGGGTAAAAAAAACAAGTATCATATTTTTTTTTACTGGCAAATGAGGTTCCAATGGTGTAAACAATGCACCAATTATCATTGTTGTTTTTTGTTTGCATTCGGACTGCAAGTATTGTGCTTAATGTAAACATGATTTCTTGCAAAAGGTTTCAGTTTTGTTGCCAGAAAAAAGGGTAAAAACCCTATTACCATAGTCTGATTAAGGCTATACAGAGGGGACGGGGGGGGGTATTTGTCATTCTATTTAGCGGAGCGCTGGTATTTAATTTGTGGGAGATACCGAGTTGGTGTGGATTTTCCAAAGGTCCCCGCCAGGTTTAGCTCGCGGTCCAGTAATAATTAAAGGACTTTCCATCGCAGCTTCAAAAACACAAAAACACTCAACTATGCCCCCTTTTAAGAGGACGTTCTGAAAGGTGTTTTTGAATCTCCACGCTATTAATGATTACACTTCGCTTATTAACATTTTTGTACGAGTAATTTGTGCGAACCTATGAGTGGGTGATTTTTTTTGCGTATTTCGAGATGGACAACATTTTATGCATTTAGGACATGCGTTTGCACACTTGGGATACGCAGTATAATTTGCTCATGCGGTCTTTGTAGCTTCCATCACAAAAGCTTAACGTTGTAATAGAATGGAGTTTTTTTTTTACGTCTGTCATGTATGTGAGAGATGGGGACAGGGGGTGCGTGGGAGAGGGGTAGGATTGAATGGTAGGGGAAAGATACCGATGGTGCCGTGCAGATGACACTGCAAAGAACTCTGGGGGTACAAAAGAAAAACAAATCTGCATATGCATGGATCATCTCATTCCTTTCAACGTGGGGATTTATCGTTCTGTGGTGTTTAATTGGCCGTCTGCGCGTGGGTTGGCTGTCATGGCCAAATGGTGGTTGCATATTTTGAAAAGACATGCAAATTCCTTCATGTTTTGTTCGCCTTTCTGGTGTTGTTTCCCCACGTGTTTTGTTGTTGTTGTGTTGTTGTTGTTGTTTGCTGCGCAGACCCTTTGCTCGATTTGGTCAGCTTCATCAAACTGGGTTAAGTTCGTGAGTGCAGAGAAGCTGACCGGGCGTAAAAGCGCCGTCACAAAAAGCTCCCGTTTTTTTGAAACACAATTTTTGTCACGAATGACACATCACCAAGTGACGTCACCCACAATGTGCGTGGGTGATTTCCTGCTCAGGAATTGTCAACCAGAGCGGTGAAGCGACGCTAGCTTTTTTTTTACTACAGACATGTAAAGAATAAACGTTCAGAGCCCATGTTTTTGGGGTCGGGTTCACTCCTCTGTAAACAATAAATCCAAATCCGCGTGCCTGCTCACACATCAGCCAATAAATCCATGCGAATCGTCCGCGTAATTATTTGGCAAAAAATGCTCTCCTTCAATCGCTTGTCATCACTCAACCGAAGGGGAATGAAGCAACAGATACATTATTCAGCCGTTTTTTTTAAAGATTAACCCTGGCACGACATCAACCAGATTTTGTAAACACAACATTATCGCAGTCTCTGTTTTCATTTCGTCAGCCCCGTGTTTATGAAAAAAAAGAAAATAAACCCTATTTAAAAGGGAACCGTTTTGAGCAGATGAGTAAAACATTACAAAAATAAGTTTAAAAAATACCTTGCTAATTAAACTCCAGCTCAAACAAAGAAGCCTTTTGTTACACTTTGGTGGAAAATGCTGCCCTGGAATGGTGAAGTATAACAGGGATTTATATATTTTTAAAACACAAACCCTTCTGCATCAGCAGTTGAGATGGGGGGGGGTGCTAGCGAAGGTTCTTGAAGATTCCCATTGGTTACAAAAGCTCTCGAGGTCACTTGACCACACACCGAAACACGCTGTGTCTACTACTTTGCCACGAGACCCAATCCCCAAAGACAGCCCTAACTGCTTGCATAAGTACTCATGCTTTTCACTCTTATTTATACATTGCCTTCAAAAGAATGCGGGTTGTGGGATCAAGGGCCCCGCGTATCTATAACGGAGTTTTATTCCGAAACTTGTTTAAAAATGTAAAAAAAAATTGGGAAAATTATTTAAAGTGGCCAATCTTAAATCTCAAACATCGAGTCGAAATGACACGTGCCAGTAGTCCTCTACTCTAAATAAGTACTTGAGCAATTAAGATTGCGCATTCCAGGATTAGCTGATAATTTTTGGTGGGTTTTCAGTGGTGGGGGAAATTTTGTACTTGCCTCTTATAATGGGTTGATATTTTTTTGTGTGTGTGTATATTCTGTATAATACAAGTAATGTGAATAGCTATGCAACATCTAACTGGGCTACATCTAGCGTGCATGGACATACCCGGGGTTTTTTTGTGTCAAGAATCTCACACCTGCCCCCAATATTTCCAAGATACACAAATGCCCACCTCTCACACAGCTGAATGAACATTGCACCCTCTAAAAAGAAAAACCCTGTAAATCGTCAACACTTAGCCTTAATCTTGTACAAGCCTAACGGTAGAGTAACACTACCATGAACAGAACTTAAACTTGCTTTCTCAGCCTTAAAGCCTTCCTAATGTTTGATTTTCACGAGCCAAATGTGCATCATTGACCGTGCACTGAAAGCGTTTAACCCTTAGCCCGTATTAAAGTAGACACCGTGCAGCCCTCTTCGTCAACCCACTGCTGGATGACAACCGCTGGGGGGGGGGGGGGTCATTTGACCATACTTCACCACGCTGGTCAGCGTGTGGCGGGGGAAGGTGCGGCAGCATAGAGCGGTACGGTACAACCGTGTCTTTCTCGCTCGCAAACCACCACCAAAGCCCTCCCCTACAGCAGCCGATAGCGACCTCTTTTGCCTGGTGGGCGACCATCAAAGCACTAATCCAGGCTCAAACGCCTGCTTAGCTTTCAGGATATGTATACACGTGGGTGGAACTTCTTTCACACCGTACCTAAGATGTGAGGAAAATGAACGCAAATCTCACGCAGCAACAACAACGACGAAATGGTTCATAGCGAAAACATGGGTGGGCAGTGCGCCCATGTCCCCGAGTTGGTTGTGGACATTCCACGCTGCTATGGCGAGCACGGGAACCTTCCACAACACACACGCTCACCACCAATGTACCACATTAGCTTTAACATACTCAGAGTCGCACTGAAACTGCATGACAGTTGAGCACGATGGATATCGCTACTGCACTTGGCACATCATATCCCAGTTGTTGTTTTTATTCTACGGCTCATTGGTCCGTCCACTGCTAGCCATGGGCGTTGACCATACTTCACCATGCAGGTCAGTGCGGCTCGGTGTAGCAAGGGTTCCCGGGGAGGGGGGTGGGGGGGGGCACGTTCAGTTAGCATTCGCCACTGATGACAGCCGCGAACGGGAATGCAAACGAGAATCCTCCGGGTTTTAAATCGCGATGCGCTAACCATTGCGCCACCGCTCCCGGCAAGTTTTTTTTCTTCACTCTCTTAACATTGTACACCAGTTTGTACAAAACCTCATAATAGGCTTCCACATTTATTTTACACTAAAGCGTACTTCACAGGGCTTTCTACGCGATAAAGCGAACTGTTACGCGATAACAAAAAAAACAAAATTATAATCGCCAACTGCGGGGATAGAACCCGTGCCGACGAACCCCGCGTCGCGGCCCCAACCCACCCACCCCCACCGCGCCTTATGCGGGGCACGAATTCCAAACGGCGCCCGCCGATTGCTTTTCGAAACCCGCAGTCCGCATACGCACCGTGCGAGAGGGCGGAGACGCATAGCCACGCCGATGTGTGCTGGCGGCACGAGTGCCACAGCGAGAGGCTGAACTTCTCCGCGGTGACCCAGGCGGACGAGCCGAGCGACACGGCCTCGAGCGCGGCCGCACCGAAGGCGCAGAGAGCCGCGATCAGCTTGTACGGCCGTCGTACCACGGTGCGAGTTTCGCCTCCGTACATTGTTCCTTGACGAGAGTTGGTTTTGTTGATGGTTGGTAATTGTTTTGTGTTGTTGTTGTACTCGCTAGCGGGTCGAAATGAAAAAAAAGCTCTCCGACGAGATTCGCGCGAACGAGACTTTAACGAGGGCGCTCCAAAAAAAATTGCGGAATTAATTAATAATTCCCGCGGCAATGGGGAAAGGCGGCGGTGCCGTGCGATGCTGAAAAAAAAGAATAAAATCGGTAGTTTTCTTTTTAAAAAATGGGAAATTTAAAAAAAGTCGGAGAAGCGTGCGCGCGCGTGCGTGCGCTGCCAGCTGCCGGGTGGCTTTAAAAGCTCGCGGACCCGGGTATCCGGGTAGAGCAGCCGGTTCCACAACAATGACGAGACCACGCCCCTTGTCCCCCCCCTCCTCCAACACTGCCACAAACCGAGCCGTGCCATGTGGAACGTAACCGTGCCAGTCCGGCGTGGCTCACGAACCGCGCCAAGTTGTTGGGTTTTTTTTGGTTTTGGGGGTGTTCACTGCTGAAAAACCCCTGGCCGTGCCGCTGTCTGTAAACAATTTTCATAGCTGTCAACCCCTGATCAGTGCCCTACCTTATTACAGGCAATTCAGACCTGATTGGTCACCCCGTACCGCTTATAAATCTCAACGTTCATCCTACAGAGTCCCATCACGAGGGAGAAACACAAACAAACATACTTTTTTTTTGCCCGTACTGAAACGGCTGTACGCCGTATGGACCTAAAAAACTAAATTTTTCCCTGTACAAGAATACGGGTTAACAGCATAGGTTGACAGGTATATGCTACTGTTTGTTATTTTTACACGGAACATTTGTATTTTATTTCATCAGCTCTTTATCAGAAGCGACCTGCCCATCACAAACGACAGCTCAGCGGAGTGACTCGTCATCGCGTGGAGATTGATCGCAGCCAAATAAAATCCAAACGCGCGTCCCTCAATAGAGTGCCACGAATAACATCGTGACGACCGTCTGTCCAGGCAGGACACACCAGTCCCACATGTTATCGACTGCAATATTAACTACAATAACATTGGGTCGACTGTGTCGTTGTTATCTTGGTGTGGTCCGGGAATGTTTTTTGTTGTTTTTTTTTTAGCTGCCTCGCCCAATTCTTGATAAATAGGCATTGTATAACACTGGTCAACACACTTTTTCTGGCATAAGGTATTCCAACGGTTTTAATGTAATTTTGGCGGTGCTGATTCCAAATCTGGCATCAGTTTTTGTCTATCACATCAGGTTTTTGAGATATCAAATGTTGTATTTTTAATAAAAACTGCAGAAGAAAAATATTAAATAAATGTGGATATCTACATAAAATTATATTATAAACACACTATCCCAAACATACAGCACCATATTTTAACACTAAAGCAGTCACTGACTCGCAACAACTTGCAAAATTAAGTGAAAGAGTTAATTTCGGGTAAAATCAATGAAAATGGGGTATGCCGATAGCATAAAAATGAGATGTGATAGAGCAAATCTGAGATCAGATTTGGAATCATCAGCACCCTGAAATTAGTCTAAAACAGCTGCAAAAGTCCAGGCCAGAAAAAAATGTTTTTTTTTGTTGACCAGTGTAATTAATGTATTTATTATTCATTTTATTTTAGTGACTTGCTTACCGTTTTCTCTATTTTGCGCTCCTATCGTATATGTGTTGTATTGTTTCGCTGTTGTAACTCGCTGACCTGCCCATGCTGGACGTCTGTGAAAAAGATCTTCATAGCTCATCGGATTCCTCCCGCAGCCTAAATAGAAGATTCTGATTCTGTTTGGGGTCCAGAATGCCAGCAATGGTGAAGTAAGGTCAAATAAACCCCCCGAGGCGTGGCGAATCACCTCATTCAGCAGTTGAGCGGATTGATGGATGGCTTGAATTGCATGCACATGCCTAGAATGCGGTGGTGGATCATTGGATCAGATTGTAGATTGAGCTGCATCAATATCTATCCATTCTCCCCCCTTCTGCACCTACGTAAGGCAAACCCAATTGGTAGAGTGGGGGAATGTCACACCGATGATGACTATAATTATGATTTTTGCCGACTCCGAACACTATACGGTGTCACGGTGGCTATGAGATGTTAACTACCTCGCCTGGAATACAGGAGGTCGTGGCTTCGATCCCGATCCTGACGCCTGTTGTATTTGGAGTTTTCATATTCTCACTGTGGTCGCGTGGATTTTTCTTCGGGTCCTCCGATTTTTCCGTCGCCATTTAGCAACAAGCGTTTAGAGTGTTTTTTGCTGCTATAATTGTCCACGCGATAGGCCGCTTCGTTGAGCTATCATTTGTGATGGCTCAATAAAAATAAAAGTTTAGTTTCGCATACCACTTATGTAAGATGGTTCTTGTTTTTACCCCCGTGAGCATAATATATGCACGGCCGTAAACGAGGTGTCAAAGGTCAACTTTGTTTTTTATTGTGGTGCGTTAAAATCTGTCCGTCCAGGCAGGGCACATGCCGTGACATGCCACTGACGTCGTATCGTTCGCAGCCCGTGCGTTTCACGTGTGCGCCATCTATAGCTTATCAGCGACAAAACAAACCCAAAAAAATGTGCACTGAGAGGCATACGCTTGAAATCACCGAGACCGCGAAAGAGGAACCCAAGTGTATTGTAGGGCGCCCGGACTGGTGAAAGATATTTTGTGGTATTTTTTGACTGATAATTAACGTGGTGTTGGGCAGGACACGCCGCAACAGCGAGAAGGGTGGATGGTCCAAGGTCAAGTGCAATAATGGAGTGGCAGCCAAGGAATGGAACGCGTCTGAAAGGGGTCGTGCACTATCACCTGCACACCAAATGATATCAATTGGTGTGCAGGTGATAGGTGGATTATTACATCACCACTAGGGAGACAAAGGCGACCGGGCGTGGTGTTGACCACCCACGCCCTCGCATACCGTGCCGGCCTTCATAGGTGCTACTCGCTAACAGCACATGCCCCAAAAGTCTGTCAAAGGCTATACAGTGGAGGGGGGGGGTCTTTGTTTTTCTTTATATTGCGGGATCATGAAAGATTGCGAAATATTGAAGAATGCCTTCATCCGGCAGTAGATTGACCATCGCTGACAATCCGGTCCTGTTTATGCTATATTCATATTGCCTATGCTGTTTATACAAGAGGGTGGTCCAGATTTATTGTGATCACCAATTAATTGGTCCCTAACATCTTTTTCCTCCGCTCATTCAATGTTTGTTTTAACGCCGATTTTTATACAATTTTGTTTCAGTTTTATAGATTTAAATCGGGGTCACAACACATCTGGACCACCCTGTCCTGTCAATAATAAGGGGGGGGAGCTTTTGTTGGGTTAGATCGTGTAAATATAAATGTGTCGTTAAACCCGCCACCACCCGACGCAGCCAATTAGTAAGGTTTGTTTTTGCGTGTCGGGTGGTGGCGGGTTTAACGACACATTTATATTTACACACTCTAACCCCCCAACAAATTCCCTTTATTATGTGTAATATTGGTCGCAAGAGCCTACGTGTTAAACTCACTGTGCTTTTATTGCCAGGGACTGACTCACTTGTACTCTATTGTATCATGCACGTAGTTTGTGACGTTGCTACGTTGGCAGTGGTGCACAAATAACAAACGGAAACGACTCAAGGCATTCGTCGAAACCAGTGGCATTAAAAGGAACATTAATTTTTAATGGGCGACGTTTTGGGCAATGGCCCTTCTTCATAGCACACGCAGACAGAGGTCTGTCGAGAGACAGAGTGGATAATTAGAGTTGGAGGCTCCACTTGTTTACAACATCGGGCTTGCTGAGAATTAATGTTAAAAAGAGCAGCTGTAATGTAACAATAGATTCATTAATTATACATGAATGCGAAGAATGGAACCCGAGGAACTGGTTACCAGCCACCCGAGTTGTCAACGGTTGCTATGGCGACCAGGGTATTTAATTAAATCAACGGCTCCTTAATACGTTTCCAGCTGATGCCATATTGTGCTAAAATCCATAAGAGTCAGATATAGTAACATAAGCAGCAGGTTAAACAATTTAAAAAAAGTTGCCACTGATTTCACCTGAGCCACAATTTATCTACTGCTGGATGACAGCCTTCCCCTCCCGAGAATTCGGAATGCCTCTCAGCTCCTCATTGTGGCAATCCATCTGGGACCGACATTTCATCGCTCGATCTCCAGGGTTCACACCCTCTTAGGCTGTGATCCCACCTTTAGCTGCCGCTCCGACCGTAGCCTTGACCACCGCTGCCGTTCGTCCCTCTCTGTCCACGCCTGCCCTGTGCCCAACTTGTTTTTATTTACACGCTTTCATTAAACTCACTCTGCCTGTTGTTTTTGTCGTTGTTGTCGTATCCTCAAATCTTGTAACTCAGTTTTAACCCACTTCCCAATGTGGTATCGACTGCAAACTTCGTATACTTATGTCATACTGATGACAATACTATATTCTATCATAAAAAAAAAATTAAACAATCTTTTTACACGCTTTTATTTAACTCACTCTGTTGTTGTTGTATCCTCACATCTTGTAACTCAGTTTTAACCCACTTCTCAATGTGGTATCGACTGCAAACTTGGTATACTTGTCATACTGATGACAATACTATATTCTATCATAAAAATACATATCTATTTTTAAACATTCTTTTTTACATGTTATGTTTCGGCTTGGGTCTAATTTTCCATGGGCAACAGACGTTGGCTGTAATTGGCCACGGTCCCTTATATTATGGCAAGCTTCGGGGCCACTTCCTGGAGTCGTAGAGTTCTGGCATTACTAGAACATTTCATAAAAGCGTGTTTAAATTTTCCATGACTTATTTATCTGCGCGTCGGTGTGAATAAATTCCGTGCTGCCTTTTGTTTTTGCCATTCCACTGCTGGATGAACTTGTGCATGCTGAACTTCTTTCGCACCGTACGTAGCCAGCCGTGCTCATCGAAGACAACAAACTAAACACTAAAAAGCCGTTCTAAAGAAAGATTTTTTTCAATCAAGAGTTAAAAGTGCATAGCTCCAGTGGCTTCCTAATAGCGGTAGTAAGACGGCCTCCCCCTCAGTGTCAGTGGGGGGGGGGGGGGGGGGAGTGTGCGGTTGTTTGACCATACTTCACCATAATCTCGAGCATGATTTCGCGATCGAAATTTCTCTATACAATACAGTATTACAATTATGATTCAGGTGCAAAGTCCGATTTTGCAAACCCGATCCCATATTGCTATTTTATGGCACCGATGTGCAAGGCTATAAATGTTTGGCGAGATATAAGTTGTTCCAATACTAAGATTGCGACTTTCGGTACCGTCGTTAATAAATTGTCATATTTTGGGTAAAACATTACCCATACGTATCAAGCATAGTGAAAACAAAATGCGGTGTTTCGTGCAATAAAATTACAGAATATTCCTCCACATATTTGTCCCTTCACATAAAAAAATAAGATTAAAAAAATTAAATGTTTTTTTTATTCCTTATCCTAATTATGTTTACGTTGTCTGCAGGAATACTACATTTAAGATGTTGCAGCAGTACTCTATTTCCATGAAAGCCCCTTTAATGACAAAGACGTGTTGCAATACTATGAGCCACTTTCATGTTTGTTTACATGCATTAGGGTGAACTTTTGTTTTCAAAGAGTAACTCATCATTAGAAGCAAGCCCGGTGTCTTGAGCACAAACACTCAGTAATTGTGCCGTAATTTTACAATTACTGCATTGTTCGCTTCACTGCCATAAAACTGACACCCAAATATATTCCAATTAACTCCGCACATTACACTGCTTTATCTTGCACATATAATATTATTATTTTAAAATCTAAAAAAAACAGTTCTGGCTGACAATGACACACTTGCAATGTAGTACTACTGCCTTATGCTGCACAGTATGCCATAGATAGTAGATCTACGTCACCGCTATAAATAGTACGTTGTGAAATGCAATGTATGCGTCGTGTCAAAAGGCGAAATATTTCCCTGCATCGCTACGAGGAAGGGCAGCACCATTTTAACTCGGGGAGAAGTAAAATGTAAAAGCTTTCACGTGGTAGAATTTAAACCCATCACTTCCTTCTTGCCTAGGCAAGCAAAACAAATGTTATGATCTTCACCAACGAATTTTTATTCATTATTCGTATCAATGCGGTCCACACGAACAATGCGGTGAAGGGTTAGATTGGGCTTGTTTGCAGATCACCTCTAAGTAGCACATTGTGATGGGATACAATAATAACAATTTGTGAATGAATTCACGATCAGCATCCCCTTGGCTGTCGTCCAGTGTTCCATTACCGACCTGCAAACACATTCCTCCTGCGGAGGGAGCTGGTAGGAACGTTGGGTTGCTCGGTCAATGGCCAGGGTCAACGGCGGCGTGGTGTATTCCGCAAATATGCCTGACTGTGAGGGTGGGCACAAGCTGGCGTGAGTAGGTTAAACGTTGATGTTTATAAGGGCACCACGGGGTGACCAGTCCTTCCCCACCCAGCCCCACCCCTCCCACCCCCCACCCAGCCAAACCCTCCCCACCCAGCCCCTCCCAACCCTCCCCACTCAGCCCCTACCCACCCCCCCACCCAGCCCCATCCTCCCCACCCAGCCCCTCCCCACCCAGCCCCATCCTCCCCACCCAGCCCCTCCCGAACCTCCCCACCCAGTCCCTCCCCACCCTCCCCACCCAGCCCCTCCCCACCTCCCCTCCCCTCCTCACCCAGCCCCACCCTCCCCACCCAGCCCCACCCTCCCCACCCAGCCCCTCCCCATTCTCCCCTCCCCACCCAGCCCCTCCCCACCTCCCCTCCCCTCCTCACCCAGCCCCATCCTCCCCACCCAGCCCCACCCTCCCCACCCAGCCCCTCCCCATTCTCCCCTCCCCACCCAGCCGGACACAATAATCACCTGTGGCTGGTGTAACCAGGAGGTTTCTACCAGTATAATTCAGGTCTCTCTCACGAGGTGGGTGGGGGGAAGATAGTACGCGAAGCGGGTGAGGCCTGGATGGTTGCTGGGTGACATCATGGCTCGCAAGTGTGGCACTCGTTACACACTCGGAATAAACTAAGGGGTGTTTAAAAATAAAACTAATTAGACTTTGGCATTTGATTTAATCTGGAAGAATCCGACGAGCAATGAAGCTCTCTTATTTCTCGCAGCTGAGGTCGGCCACGATGAAGAATTTTCAGAGAACGTTAGCCCGAGAAGGGAAATTTAATAATCGCAACATAAACTCAGAACAACAAACGGATGTCGAGATACTTATACGAGCAGGGTCATAATCGTAGCCGCAAATCACATTTGCAATCCGAGGGTTGCATTTGACATGCTAAATGCACCAAATTGAGACGAGGACACATGAGGAATTCCAAACAGCGGGTGCCTCATTATAAACGCATACTTGCAACCTAAGAGATCCGGGAAAACGCCAAGGATGGTTTAAAATGTTTCGCAGGATTTTTTTGGGGGGACATTCCGCAAGTTCTTATGCGCTATGAAAACGTTTAAGAATATTTAACGTTTTTTTTTCTCTTTTAAGGCGGTGTTGTTGACGAGTGTGTTGAGCAATGACCGTTTGAATAATTGAACCTTATGGGTACCATAGTACCCCGGCTCTCGCATAATGTCCGTGATGCAGTCATTTTTAGTCTGTCGATGGTCGGCGATGTGGCAATCGACTCATCACGACGAGCTGAACACAATGCACGATTCAAAGTTGAAATTTTCGAAAACGGATTTTTGTATGCTGATGTTGGCGTTTCAACATCGTGTAGCACTGATTTCGGATTGATTGGTACCCCAGTCGCGGAGTGAACTACACCCCTGGAAAAAAATAGTGTCCCAGAAATAAAATATTAAATTACCTCGGCCAATTTGTGTTATTTGGTACCCGGGGTACCGCCATAAGGTTCGAATGGCGTTGTATGATTTAAGCACAGGGTTTTTGATTTAGTATAGCGTTTGTATATTTAAAAAAAATGATGGTATTGGCAAGGGAAGTGCACAGCAAAACCACGATGTTAAGGAAATCTGTTTCATAACACGAATTGCATTTTAATAGCAATAGCGGCGTTTCTGAAAATGGACCCATAAAATCTACAAACCTCAGTGACTAGCAAGGTCACCTTTCGTCTATATATCCAATCAATGGCACATTATGTATGAATGTGCTTAGATCACAAATATATTCTCAATAATTCAAACAATCAACACGTGTACACGCACACACATACACGTTTTAATTGAACCTGAACCACCAACTCTCAAAGACTAGTGTGGTGAAGTATGGTCAATGTCCCATGGGAATGACATGGCGTGGAAGCTGGGAGGCCCTCATCCAGCAGTGGATTGACAAAGAACTGTAAATTATGTTTCATGAACAAACAACCAAATTATAGGGTGAGGGTCCTACAATCTCTGGCGCATATGAAAGCTTATGTTTCAGCACGTGCATATGTTCTTTCTACATATGCTACCAAATGCCGCAATACATTTATTTTGACCAGTAGTTCTAAATGATATGGTCATAGTAGCTGATCTCATCGGATCTTAGCAGCAAGCTAAGTTGGCTTGAGCCTGGGTTTGGGAGACCCTCCTCGCCTAGCAGTGGATTGACCAACGACGCGGCACATGTACAATTCTCAATGAGGACAGCTCTGTGCAGTGACCGCTAATGAACACTTTCTGCTGAGCAAGGTGTTATGTGATCAGCAGACAGCAGCATGCGGCCCTTGGCTGATGTTAAATCATCCTGAGATGCGTGGGCCATCTCACGGTGGAGGTCATGTGAGCATGTCAAAGCTTTTGACGCTTCAAACGTAGCAAGTAGTGGAATATAAGCAAAGAACAGTGTGCTGTTCGCTTCTGAAAGAGAGATATTACAGCTCAGTGGCCCTTATCTGGTAAAAAAAAAATATTTAGGTCGTTTGGTAAAGTCACGTAGATAGGTTCAAATAAAAAAACTACGACGTTTCGATCACAACACAAGCGATCTTCATGTTTTCCTCCTGATGAGGATCGCTTGTGTTGTGATCGAAACGTTGTAGTCTTTTGTTCATTTTATTTATATTAATTTGAACCTATCTTCGTGACTTTACGAAAAGACCCACAGAATATGAATTCCTGCGGTCACGAAAACTTTAAGTCAAGATAAAAAAATATAGTTTTCAAGGAGAGCAGGCGATTTTATTCCGGATGAAAGCAACGGCAAGAGAAATGCATCCGCATTGATGCGAATGTTTCTTTTTGTCGTCTGATAGGTGGGCGAGACCATTGAAGAGGCAACACAACGTACACATTGGAATGTTCGCAATTAAATAGCCTCATTTAGTGGTCATGACATGGGAATGAAAAATATGCCCGTTTATAATAAATAACAAAAATGCAATTTAAATAGAAAATTATTCCAGCGGTGGGGCGGGAGGGTGGGGGCGGGGAGAAAGTACATCCCAGAATTTAGCATTAACTGTAATTGATTGTAGATTTACAACACTGCGATTTTGCGGCGGCAATTTTCAGTCATTATCCCCTTGACTAAATGAATGAATGCGTGACGAGGCCAACACGATATTCTTCAAGGAAAAAAAAGAGAGAAAATCTGACACTCGCATTCGTCAAATAACACCGATGCCTTAACATTCTAATTACATCACGGGCGACGATTCAGTCAAATAAACTAAATTTTATTTTTGCTTAAACACGCGGCACCTTTCAAGGTATAAATCTGCGACCCAAAGGTTCAGGCACATGGCCCTTCTACATAACACATAAACAGAGAGGACGGATATATGTAATATATATTGTAGTGTAATATACCGTATATATATATTTTAAAACATACATTTATCTGCTCCACAAATTTTCAGTTAATGGTCCTTCTACGCAGCACTGAGAGAGGCCGGAGACAAAGCATCTCTTCGCGATAACATCTCTCCTGCATCTTCTGGGGTTAGGGTTTTGTATTTATATATATTTTTTACTTTTACTCCCACAGGGTTACTGATGAAATGTGCTTAGCTTTGTTGTGCTTGTGCACCAACCACCACCACCAACACAGCAGCATCATCAGCAGCAAATCATTTCCGTCGACAAGCAGAGGCAATTCCGCAGTGCGGGACACAGCCGCGGTTTAAAAAAAAAAGAAATTCACGAGACGCGGACGGGATACCTCTGCCAGCCCACAATTTCAGAGATGTGTCGCTCGGTGGAGCGAGCACGATCGCCTTCCAAAATAAACACAACACGGTCGGATCGTGTTGCTTGACACGCGGGCCTCCCCCCGTGGCCCTTAGGGTACCCGTGCGTGCCGTGTCGCCGCCGGAGTAACCGTAGCACTGCTCCGTGTTGTTGAGAAATCAGAGGCGACCTCGCCTCCTCTTCATCCGCTCCGCATAAACGACCGTGGAGATGATGACGGATTCCTCGCGTTACGCGTGGAGCGTCTGAGCAACACCGTCCCGAGATTTGATATTCACGCCGTCCCCTATCTTCATACCCGTCCCATGTTTTGTTTACCAGGGTTCCAAATAACGCGATGGCTCTAAGGCAGTGGTTCTTCTTCTTCTTAGCCCGGGGTGCACGCACCCCCTGGGGGTGCGAGATGCCCTTCCTGGGGATGCGGCACATGGCCAGGTTTTCTTTCGAAGGTAAATCATGGAAAGAGAAATTATGCACGGGGCACGTCGCTACAACTTACGTTTTTCTTGGTTCTTTCGGTAAAGTCACGTAGAAGGGAAATAATAAAATGATAAAAAATAAAACAAAATAAAATACAATTCTCATGACGTTTCGGCCACAACGCAAGCAGCCGTCCTTAGGTGAAGAGCAGGGGACGGCTGCTTGCGTTGTGGCCGAAACGTTCCCTTCTACGTGACTTTACCGAAAGAACCAAGAATGATGAATCCCTGCAGTCACGAAAGCTTTAAATCGAAATACAACTTACGTTGTTTCATCAAACCCTACGTGTATGCATTAACATTATACATGAGAACCAAATGGTTGCACGGCTGCAGTAAATGTTAGTCTATAGGGCAATGTTAGTTTATGGGCAATGTTAGTATATGGGCAATGAAAGTATGGGCAATGTTAGTCTATGGGCAATGTTAGTCTATGGGCAATGTTAGTCTATGGGCAATGCTAGTCTATGGGCAGTGTTAGTCAATGGGCAATGTTAGTCTATGGGCAATATTAGTCTATGGCAGGGGTCGGCAACCAAAATAACAAGAAGAGCCATTTCTTTCCAATTCGGTACAAAATTCAGTATTTCAAGAGCCGCAATGCATCTGAGTACATACTGTACTCACGTACATATCGTCAAGAAGCAGCCCGTAAAGAGCCGCATGCGGCTCCGGAGCCGTAGGTTGCCGACCCCTGGTCTATGGGCAATGTTAGTCTATGGGCAATGTTAGTCTATGGGCAATGTTAGTCTATGGGCAATATTAGTCTATGGGCAATGTTAGTCTATGGGCAATGAAAGTATGGTCAATGTTAGTCGATGGGCAATATTAGTCTATGGGCAATGTTAGTCTATGGGCAATGTTAGTCTATGGGCAATGTTAGTCTATGGGCAATGCTAGTCTATGGGCAATGCTAGTCTATGGGCAATGCTAGTCTATGGGCAATGCTAGTCTCTCTCTCTTTATATAGCATGTCCTATCGCACACACTTTGGTGCTCATTGCTTTCGTTCCACTCAGCTCGCCCATGATATTTACTCAAGAACTTTGCATCGAATACTCCCTTCCCCCAGTGGCATCCAATTGTTCGCATCGCTTCTCCGACTCCTCGTGCCCATTACAGTTTTCCCAGTCAAAACACCGTAAGCGTGGCAATCATTGTTTTAGTTTGACTCCGTATATACTTGTATTTGTTTAGTTACGCAGTCGTTGGCGGCCAGGCTGCTGAGCCTATTGACTCACTGCAGCGAAGAAGCCAGTTTAGGCACCGCCTCCACCCCCACTATATGATTACAGGGGACACAACCCACAGATTACCCCCCACCGAGTGCCCCCCCCTCCACCACTGTACCCCACGCAGCACCGAGCCCCTCGCCGCTTGCCACACTCACCACAAGACAAAGATCCCCCGCGTAGCCTTAACAGACTGTTGGGGCAAGTGCTGTTAGCGAGCAGCACCTACGAAGGCCGGCACTGTGGCACACGAGGGGGTGGGTGGCCAGCACCACACCCGGCCGCTTTGTCTCCCCAGTGACGATGTTTACACACCGCACCAGGTACTCATTTTGAGGCTGAATCGACCTAGGGGAGGCCCAGGACCGGTTCAGATAATCGTCACTGGTGTTGGTGGCCGTGAGAGTGGAATCGAACTCGGACCGCCGGATCGATAACGCAGCGCGCCAACTGCTATACCACCGCTCGCCACACTCACCACGCGACACGTCCCACTCACGGCACATGTCACCACCGCCTTTGACTGTTCAACACCCTCGCCGCCACCACCTCCTCCATGCGCTTCTTTGGCCGTCTGGAACGCTCTTCCTTCGAACATTAGGAAGCCACTGGTTTCCCGTGCCCTTTAAGTCATCTAGATTGAAAACTAATTTCTTATGGTCTGTTGTCCTTTTCACCCGGCACCTCCGATCCGCACGGTTGGTTACGACAGTGCAAAATAAGTTCAACATGTATAAATACGCAATTGGTAAAAGAAAGAAAAAAAAGCCAGTTGAATCATACACAGTGGCTGAAACCTGGATTCAAACCCAGGCCATCAGCGGTGGCCGGCTCAGCGTCTCATGACAGTCTGAGCCACGCGGCGATCTCGATGGCCCGGAATATTTTGTCGTCGTGAACTCTACTGTCTCCTCCGAGGCAAGCCGGCTCGCTTGTCTATGGTTGCAGCAGGAGCAGCAGGAGCAGCAGTAGCAGCGTGCTTGCCATTGCCGTGTCCTCTACGGAGCAGGAGTAGGGGAAAGGGGGTGAGGGTTGGTGAGGGAGCAGTGTTGAGTTTCAAACCAGGGAACTTTATCTTTTAGTTGCAGCGCTATGGAGTTGCCCTCCTCTTTCCTGCCCCGCGACATTCCAATTCCACATTTATTTCGTTATTCTCTTGCCGGGTTCTTTCACTCGAAATCATTCCGGTGTCGCGAGCCGACGGGTGACGATATTTGCAAAGGAGTGTGCAGGAGAAGACATTCATCGCTATCGGGAGTCGCCAACGCGCACTGACCAGCGTGGTGAAGTATGGACGAATACCCCCCCTCCCCCCGATGCACGCCGGGGTGGGGAGGCACTCATCCAGCAGTGGATTGACAAAAATTGCCGTCCGCCTAGATGTATACAGCAAGGCATCGTTGCATGACACGATGTAACACGATTTTTGTCCGTGGGTAGTAATTGATATTTTTTAATTGCTTATGCCTAAAGAGTACAGAACATGGCTATTATTCCCCACAAACTTTGCCTTTGTGAACAGGACTTTACGTGACGGAATGACACAAATTTGCCCATTTTCTCATTTAAAAAAGTACATTTTCAAATATCACTGTGCTGGTCACAACAGCAAAGTTTGTGGGGAATAATAGCCATTCTCTGTACTTTTGAGGCATAAGCAATTAGGAAATAAAACTTGCTACCCAAGGACATTTTTTTTTGTTACACAGTGTAATTAATAGCAGTATTCAAATCCAAGTGTCGTGTTTATTTTGGGGGGGGGGGGGGGTTGGTTGCGTTTTGAGAAAATTTTCTTCAAGCAAAAAAAACACTCAACACATTTGTCAGTAACACACTGTCGCCTTAAAAAAGATTAATATATAAGTAGGCGACGTTTCGGGCAATCGCCCTTTTTCATAGCACAAATTTTCTCTCTGAAGTTTTCGCAACGCACTGCTGCAGGCATCTTTACTTGCCTGCGTAAGCTGAAGGTGCTAAAATAACTGGCCAACCGGTTGAACGGGATAATCCATGACACAAATCAAATAAACTCAAAACTAAAGCTCAAATTTAGCCGTGTTCAGAGTAAATATCTTGCTCAACCGAGCATTGGGGCAGCGCTTACTTCCATCGGCAAACAGGGGGGGGGGTGGAAATTCCACCTTCCCATGGCAGGAGCCACATTCTCTAGGGGACAACGACTGAACTTTTTGTGGTGCAAATTGCATTTGGATGCCTCTGCGGTGTTAACGGTCAACGCACGTGGACTTGCAATCTGGAAGTCAGAATCAGATTATTACAGAACGGGAATATGTATTTATACTGGAGGATTCATTGAGATGGTGATTGGGCCCCGGGAATTCATTTGCTCTGTGGATTGTGCCATGAGCTCACAAGGACGAACCTTCCCACAAAAGCAATGTGCTGGTGAGATGTTTTTCATCATTTTTCGCAATCAGAATACTTATTTATACTGGAGGAATCCGATGAGCTATGAAGCTATTTTTTTTTCTACAGATGTCCAATAGTCAATCTTCATGCACTGCAGTCGAAACAATGGGGCGAGTTTCTTCAAATCCACCCTTGGCCTCTTGTACACCCATCGGTATAAATGGGTATAGCGCAGGTCAGAAGAGCTGCAGGTCGCGTGTTGTGGGACGTGGGGGGGGGGGGGGGGTAAAGTGTGGGGTTACTCTCAACGTCCTTGAGACGTCCGGCCAGCGTGGAAGAGAAGGCCGAATCCAACTGTAGAGGAGGGGAAACACGGGAGGACCCGGAGAAAAATCCACGTGAGCACACAGAGAGAGAGAGAACATGCAAACTCCAAATATACAGCAGGGGTCAGGCTCGGGATCGCACCAACGACCACCTGTATACCAGGCGAGGGAGATGACATCGAGCCACCGTGGCACCCTACCGCCAAACAAGATTTGAAGTTCAGTCATTTATTTTATTCCTAGATTATTATTAATATTCCTAGTTTTTAAAAAAAATTCACATTGAAGTCAATTTTCTTTTTTTGTTTAAGATACCGCCGCTCAGGATTTACGGTCTTAAGCTGCGAATGCATTTGTCTTGATTTGACTCGCAATTAAAATGCCTCGAGTTAAATTGCGACGCTACAGCCTTGCATTACTCCACTCGCCCATCGAACATTCCTGTCACGACCACAGATGCATACTTAGCAGACTGTACAATACGGCCACGTCTAGTGGCAAGCAATTTATTTCGAGCACGATACATAATTCATAAATCCTATCCAGCGCAGTGCAGAGGCGTAAATAATTGAAATAGACTTCTCAAGGACATCCGTATAGTGTAGGCTTTTTTTATATATATTTTTTTTTCACAAACGTTATAGCATTACTCCAATAAGTGGAGAGTATTGTACACAAGAAGAAAATATTAAAATACGTCAGAAGTGCATTTCCCCAAACGGAAGCCCATGCAGCTACACTGATCTTATTCCATTGGCAACACAACAGCGGCGGCATTTAACGTGCTCTGAAGTAGGGAAATGCCCCGAAACGTCGTCCGCCACATTCATTTCTTTTTCAGGCCACAGTGTTGTTGACGAACGTGTTGATAATTATGTTCGCGCTGCCAACGCGAGGATGAATCAGCGTCGCCAAAGAATCTGCGGAAAGGTACACGTTTGCAAAATTACAGGTCTCCATTCACGCTCGGATGCTATTTTGTAATCGCACCCGAGGATGGGTCTTTGTTCAAGGGAGTGCAGTGACGGGCATATTGCAGATCCCAAGAGGAGCACCCAAAGTGGTTCCAAAACATTGCAGCAACGGCAGAAGACAATCGGACATGCGTCACAGGTTTGTTTGGAAAGCAATGGTTACTAATTATTTTATTAGTTATATTTCGTGACTCACTGACCATTTTCTCTATTTGGGCACTCCTATCGTGGTTTTTGTTGTTTTTGCTGTTGTGCCCGTGCTGGACATTTGTGCAAAAATTGCTTCATAGCTCATCAGATTCCTCCTGCAGACTAAATATTCTGATTCTAAATGCATAGAGATATTAATGTGAAGTTTTTTATTTACTTTTTCTGCCTCGTCAAAAGATAGCGAGGAGCCGATGGACAGTCGAAATTGTCCATGAAACGTGTATCTACCAATTTGCCTAAAGACGAAAGTTGTTTACTCGGGGAATATTTAATTGTGCCGTTAAACCCCGCCACCACCCGACACGGCCAGATCGTAAGGGGTTTGTCACATAAACAAAAAGCGCCAATGCGTTCCTGCTTTGGCCCACCGGCGTGTTGGAGAGTAAAATCCACAGCGCTTGCAACGTCGAGTGCCGTGACTTTTCGCAGTTAATCACACCCAGCGTCATCGGGCGACGTTGCTAGGATCGTGAAGGGATCCACCTCAATCCGGTCTTAAATATTCCAATTCTGCCCTCGCGCACGATGGCAATATGCTCAAGAGCCGAATGCCAATAATCATCTCAACTCGTTACGTGCCGCGCGAACATTCGCTCACTCGCGAAGACAGAGAACGGCTCAGAGGTACCGTCAAGATCTGCGGTCCTCAATATATGAAGGTGTTCTCAGCCTATGCATGATGAGTGTGTACATGTAGGAGAGACCCCGGAGAATGCCCACCTCGTGTAAGGGGGCAGCACTCCATCCCACACATATGGGAACAAAGTGGAGTCCATATTTGCTGTACCGCCTTCTGGCGAGCTAGGGTATGGCTCCTCCCTCGACGCTCACGGGAAGAAAGTTTCCCAACATCTGTGTGTGATTCACCAACCCTAGCTGCTGCCTCCACAGGGCTGGGATTAGAGGTGTGAATTTCCGCCAGAAATTCATTCAGGAATTCAGTTCCTGAATGAGCTCCCCGTGCATACACACACGTGTCATGTGATATGGGGCAACGCTGTGGACAGCAGGGTGCAAAGCAGCAACATCCATTATTGTATTGTATGTCTATGGTCCCGTGTATATGCCCACCGCCTTTACCAACCCACGTGGACTGGCGTGGTATGATCAAATAGGTCTCGCACACCCCCGCATGGCGTAGAGTGGTCCTCATCCAAAAGGGCTGTGTATGTACACATCTAACACATGTCATTCTCATCATAATTAAGAGCTAGGATATATCCACTGCTGGATGAAGGCCTCCCCAAGGCACCTCTATCTCTTATGGTTACTCAATGCAGCAAAAACAAAAAACCCCAGAAATCACATTTCGCTTGAGAGAATGCAAGTATTTGAAAGACACGAGCAATAATGCACCGAGGCATCGGTTACAGTAGAAGCTAACTGGAGCTCAGGAGTTAATTATGAACTTTGACAAGTCGTTAATTGCTAAACGGCGCTGACATCACCACAGCTGATGCACGCGGGTATACACATTTATCGCGATTTGGCTTTAGACTTTTTTTTCTCCGCTGCAACATTTTTACAGCACCGTTGAATCGATGTCACAATGTTTGTTTCGTCCGTTTGCTAAAAGTTGTTCGCGGTCTGTGAATCATTCAAAGCCCAATGGCACACACCAGTCGTTTTTTTCCTCTATCTTTTATTGAACTTATCGTGTTGTCTGCTTATTTTCTTGGGCATCTTTGACGCTTCACATCTTCGAATCTTCGCATCTACGAAGCCGAACGAGCTGAAATCTTCTACACAGACTCGCCTCGTGTGACAATTCGAGATTTGATCAAGAAAAAAACACTGGTCCAGGTCCCACACATCGTGGTCCTATTCGTGTCCTTAACTACATTTTACGAATTAATAATAATGTTGGGGGTGGGGGGGTAATGTATGATTAGAATCCGCTACTTTTGAATGGTCGCGCCCACACCCTATGACGACGAACGGTCTGCGTCCATATTCTTGGTTCTTTCGGTAAAGTCACGTAGAAGGGAAATAATAAAATAATTAAAACAAAACATAATAAAATAAAACTCTCACGACGTTTCGGCCACAATGCAAGCAGCCGTCCTCAGGTGAATAAACAGAGCTGTCGGAAAGACAGCGTCTTAATGAACACAGCTAAGCTTGGCAGCGTATTTTGAGCTGGGTGGGAGGAGGAGAGCGCCTTGACAAAGGAGTTTACATATCAACAGAGGAATTTAGCATATTGATGACAAATGCAGATATGGGATTAGTCACTCCTTGTGGAATGTGTAGGCGGTGGGGGGGGGGGTCTCAAAGTCATATTATGCTCGTGTATTGCACGTCTTCTTCGAACGCTGGGGAGCCGGAAAGGCCCTCTGCACCAGCGTGGACGGCACCCTCGTGTTCACCTTCTGAAGCGCTCGCTCGTCACCGTGGCGTGCGCGATGGCCACCACCACCACGTGACTTTTCTTTTGTATTGTGCGCGGTGCTTTCAGCACCACAGCGCGTCGATTTGTAACGATTTGTAACGTTTGTTTTCTTTTGTTTGCTGGTGACTTTGTGCATTTCATATTGAAATCGCCTCCAGTGCTTTTGCTGCTGGCGGCCGCTGTGGCTCCACTCTTATTCCTTCGCGCGAGATCAACAATTACACGAAGATTATTCGGTGGAAAAAAAACAATAATTATTTTAATGCACACAATTTAATTTGCACTCAAAAGTTGAAAGTACATTATTTTGACCACCCCCCCCCCGCCCCCCAGAATGAATAAAATGTTGACCGGCTCGATAAAAGTGGGTGGCTTTCGATATGTTTAATTTATTGAGCACAACAACATTTGATACATTGCGGGGGTTAAAATTATTTACTTTCTAATTTTGAGTGCAAGTAAAATCGTGTGTTTGCATTGAAAGCTTTATTTTTCAACCGATGTTTTTATTTCTATCAAAGCAACAACACGATTGTTTCTTTTGGAGACTATGCACCCTCCTTGCTTTTGGGATTCTGTGCCACGATCACTGGTGGGCTTTTACGTATTTCCGTACCGTATGGTGCAAAGTTGGCTTTGTCAACGTTATTTTACTCGATGTTTCTCAGAACAGTAGTCTCAAATTAACCACAATTCCCACCTCCCTCCCCGCCCCCCCTTCTCCAGACCCCACACATCAGGGACAGATTAATCGTCGTTTTTTTTCTGTAAAGGAAGCAGCTGAACAGGAACACGAGGAAACCCCTTTCTCCATCAACATATTTTGGGATTAAGCTCCCCCCAATCCCAACTACCCCCCCCACCCCTTCAGTGCCACGTCCTGAAATGCGTAGTGAAGACCATCTGAGTGGCTCCCATTTGTTTTTTTTTAAAGGAACCATGAATGTGGACGTCAAAGTAACGCGGCCACTGTGGCAGTAATGGCGGGATGTCCAGACACCCAGAACCCAAATGAATCCGGATTGCGCTTTGTGCGCTAACTGAAGTTCAAACTGCAGCCCAGTTTGAACTTCAATGGGCGAAGGTTCTGGGACCGGCCCACAGGACATGCTGCTGGCAGGGCTGTGTCGCTCGGCTGGCCTGGGTACGGCTGGGAATTCCGCAGGGAAAAAAACTAAAGTCTGTATAGTTGTGTAGTTTATAGTGGTGTAGTCGTGTATAGTAGTGTATTGTAATGTAAAGTTGTGTAGTTTATAGTGGTGTAGTAGTGTATAGTAGTGTAGTAGTGTATTGTAATGTATAGTAGTGTAGTTGTGTATAGTAGTGTATGATTTAGTGTAGTGTATAGTAATGTATAGTAGTGTAGTAGTGTATAGTAATGTATAGTAGTGCAGTAGTATATAGTAATGTATACTAGTGTAGTGTATACTGTAGTAGTGTAGTGTATCGTGTAGTGTATAGTAATGTATAGTAGTGTAGTGGTGTATAGTGGTGTATAGTGTATAGTAGTGTATAGTAGTGTATAGTAATGTATAATAGTGCATAGTAATGTAGTGCTATAGTCCTTAGCCAGGGGGGAAAGGAAGGTTGTGGACTGCCACTATTCGACACGCCGCGACCCTGGCCAGGACAAGCGGATCGAGAAACAACACGAACTGCGGCCCAGTGGCTCCCTCTACCGAAGCCGTCCGCGTGATGTTGCAGAGGAACTGAAAGTGCTCAGGAAACTCAACACGTTCGTCAAGAAGCGCTTGCGGCCTTACAATTAAAACATACGACGTTTCGGGCAATGGCCCTTTTTCATAGCATGTGTGGCACGGTATAAATGGGCACTCCCCCACCCCAATGAGTTATGCTTGTAGCAATAGCTTTTGGTTTGTTTTGTTTATAACCAACAACACGATTTTTTTTAAAGCTTTCGTGACTGCAGGGATTCATATTCTTGGTTCTTTCGGTAAAGTCACGTAGAAGGGAAATAATAAAGTAATAAAAATATAAAACAATGAAATTCTCACGACGTTTCGACTGCAACACAAGCAATCGTCATCAGGTGACCACCTGATATATATATATTTTTTATTTTTTATAATTTTATTATTTCCCTTCTACGTGACTTTACCGAAAGAACCAAGAATATGAACACGATTATTGTTTCATTGTTTCAACAACACGTGTAACGAGAGGTTTCAACAACACTGTGCCGTACACGGATGGTCAGTATTGATTGTGACCAGCAGGTAGCTGGAAGGGCTCTTGAGGAACCTTGGAAGGTATTCGGAGCAGCAGCAGAAGCAGCATGGAACACGGAGGCCTGACGCTCATTGCAATACAGGGTGGCCCAAAAATCAGGGCAACCCGTTATATTTGGTCAAACGTTTAATTAACTCACCCCTAATGCGATGGCTGGAACTGCTTCTCTTTGGTGAGGCGTGTTATGTTAGCTGGTATCGATGATGTTGCTACTCGCAACTGCTTTTCCAGGTTTGCTCCTAGATTTATTGAATTTCGAGTCCCGCCTGCGGTTGGCAGGGCCACACCAAATGATTTCGCGAGCCTTATACGGCCCGCGGGCCGGACGTTCCCCACCCCTGACTTAGCGAGATGGCCCAGCGGTAGCGTGTTCATCGCTTGTTGCAGCTGTTCGCGGTTTTAATGCCCGCAGGCCCCACCCTTGTTAACACATTCCTGCGGAGGGAGCTGGTAGGAACGTTGGGTTGCTCGGTCAATGGCCAGGGTCAACGGCGGCGTGGTGTATTCCGCAAATATGGCCGACTGTGAGGGCGGGCACAAGCCGGCGTGAGTAGGTTAAACGTTGAGTTTTATAAGGGCACCACGGGGTGACCAGCCCCTCCCCACCCAGCCCCACCACTCCCACCCCCCACCCAGCCCCACCCTCCCCACCCAGCCCCTCCCCACCTTCCCCTCCCCACCCAGCCCCTCCCTCCCCACCCAGCCCCTCCCCACCCTCCCCTCTTCACCTAGCCCCACCCCTCCCATTTTTGGGTGCACGACGGACGGACGGACAAAATAATCCCCTGTGGGCTGGTGGAACCAGGAGGTTCCTACCATATTAATGCTGCTGCTGCTGCTGGTGTGCAATCAGCGAAATTACGCCACGCACCTCAGCTTCACGGCGGACCTTAAAGATCCCGTGACGTGATTTGCAAGAGTGGACCATTGCGTCCACGTTAGCAAAATGACACTGCCAATGACTAATTTACTAACTAAAACAACTACCACAACGACAAATGCAACCCTGCATTCTCCAGTCGTGCATTTTAAACGCAAACCCAATGAATCGATGCACTCTGTACACCGCCGAAACTTTTAACGGATTGTATAGAAATGCTCTTAGCAGCCACAATCTATAACCATGTCACATGGGTGTGTAGAAAGTATTATAAAACTTAAAACTAAACTTTTTATTTGATTTTATCAGGTAAGGCCCACTGAACTATACAGCTATTTTTCAGAAGCGACCTGGCCACAAATGATTGCTCAGCGAAGTGGAAATGTACAGCAGCCATCTACTCTGAACGGCGTGACGTTGATTCTCAATGTGGAGGGTAAAAACCGGAGGACCCGGAGAAAAATCCACGCGACACACGGGCAGAGAGACACGCAAACTGCATATACACAGGCGTCGAGGTCGGGATCGAACCCACGACCTCCTGCATACCAGGCGAGGTAGTTAACATCTCCTAGCCACTGTGAAATGCATAGCAGTGTCACCCCCTCCTGTGAAGAAGCTACTGGAGTTCATACTCTTATGTTTTTTCGGTAAAGTCACGTAGGTAAAAATAAATAAATAATAAAAATTTATTTAAACAAAATTATAGAAATAAAATAATACATTACGACGTTTCGGAGGCAACACAAGCTTCCTTCATCAGGTGTAAAAAGGGGACAGCAAAATAGGTGTAAGCTTCAAATCTAGAAGCTACTGGAGCTGACCCGAGATTTGAACGATCATCAGCTCAGCAGCGGCCGGCGCGTTGCAATAAAATGAGTGATTCCCTCCCCGGGCAAGGCAACAGAGGACGCGAGTGATCACCGCGTGGCCCGTGGGAAAAAAACAACAACCGTGTCTCAAGGCTAATAACGATGATCGCTGAGGCTTGACGCGCGTGTAAGAGGTGGTGCGGTGGGTGGGCCTCAGCCGCACCTCCCATGAGCTCGGTTGGCTTGCGTCCCGTACGGTGCGAAAGAAGTTCAACGCACGCACGTACGTACGTACGTACACACAAGCACACCGGGACTGTTTGATGTGCTAATTGAATGGGTAATAGCCGTTTGTTTTTCCTACTGTGGGCATTGGGTTTGCTATTTCATTAAGATTATTATATAATTTTTTTTTTTTAGAAAAGTAAAATAAGAAACGAGTGATTACAATAGTTAGTTGTACTTGTAATGGCATGGTCTTAATGACGAGTGGGCCAAATTTGTTTACTGTAGCGGTTAGGGGTCGTCCCTAAACCATAAATGACGTCACGCACCTATGGTGGTGGGTTGGAGTCTGACATTTGTGACGATGTGATGACGAGGGGGTGGGAGGGGGTTTGAAAAATGTGACGTCACATCAAAATGCGCAACTTTAAATAAATATAGGCAACACGTTCTACTTAATTAAATAGACTTTTTAATAAATGTTTTCTCCTACAACATCTGAGTGCAGCACTACATTAAATACGCACTACAATGACAATAGTTT
Source organism: Lampetra fluviatilis (assembly GCF_964198595.1). Taxonomy (NCBI): domain Eukaryota; kingdom Metazoa; phylum Chordata; class Hyperoartia; order Petromyzontiformes; family Petromyzontidae; genus Lampetra; species Lampetra fluviatilis. Next base: position 7,701,271 of record NC_136331.1, read on the forward strand.
AAAGCGATTTGAAGCATGGTTTTTTTTGGGGGGTGGGGGGGGGCAGAGCTTTGTGACGTCATATTTGAGGGAGGGTCTGACTTTTTGTGACGCCGTGTGACGAAGGGGGGGGGGGGTCAAAAATAGTCCAAAATCGCGTGACGTCATTTATGGACGGCCCTTTAGCGCGCCGTGTTACGAACCGGGTGACCGAGTTCGATTCCCGCTCACGACCACCAACACCCAGTGACGATTATCCGCACCGGTCCAGGGCCTCTCCAAAGGTCGACTCAGCCTCAACTGAGTGACTAGTGCAGTGTGTAAAGTAAACATCGCCACTGGGGGAGACAAAGGCGGTCGGGCGTGGTGGTGGTGTTGGCCACCCACCCCCTCGTGTGCCGTGCCGGACCTTCATAAGTGCTCGCGAACAGCACTTGCCCCAACAGTAAAGTTAAGGCTGTACGGGGGATCTTTGTCTTTGTGTGCAAAGAGATGAGTTTTGACTTGTGACTGCATGTAGTGATCGTGGATTCGAGTGTGCCGGGTTTGACTTGTGACTTGCATGTAGTGATCATGCGTTCGAGTGCTGCAGAGACAGAGAGATCACTATCGCTGTGTCGCCATCTCGCGGCGACCCTGAGTTATGCTTTTGCTCATTGCAATACTCCGCCTGCGTCTCAAGGTGGCAGCAATGATCCGCTGGTGATTTCAACACTGCCAGCAAGGCATTACGGGTAAAAGGCACACACAACTGCATACCTGTAAACCCAACTATCAGCGCCTACCTTATCACGGACCAATTCAAACCTTATTGGTCACCCTGTGCCCTTAGAAATGTCAACGTTCATCCGACAAAGTCCCATCACAAGGGAGAAAAACAATCGTCTGTGCGCCGTACGGACCTGAAAATGTAATTCCCCGTACGGGTAGCTGGTGCGGTGTGTGTGTTCTAACACGGCCACATTTTGTCATCCCGTTGGGTTAGGGGCCGTCCATAAATGACGTCACGCGATTCTGGACGATTTTTGACCCCCCCCCCCCCTTCGTCACACGGCGTCACAAAAAGTCAGACCCCCCCTCAAATATGACGTCACAAAGCTCTGCCCTCCCCCCGCAAAATATATAAAACATGCTTCAAATCTCTTGAAACTATTGTCATTGTAGTGCGTATTTAATGTGGCGCTGCACTCTGATGTTGTAGGAGAAAATATGTATTAAAAAGTCTATTTAATTAAGTAAAACGTGTTGTCTATATTTATTTAAAGTTGCGCACTTTTGATGTGACGTCACATTTCTAAAACCTCCGCCCCCTCGTCACACATCGTCACAAATATCTGACCCCCCCCCCCTCCCAGGTGCGTGACGTCATTTATGGACGGCCCCTTAGCCAGGAAAGCCTCACCGATTATCAAGACTCTTTCTCAGGAGGTTCCTGCCAAGATATAGCGGTAGTTGGTGACGTGTGGATGTAAGCATTACGTGCATATATATGTATGTATGATGTTGAACTTCTTTCACACCGTACGTAGTCAACCGTGTTAATCGGAGGTACGGTGCGGGGGACGGGGGTGACAGCGAACTAAACACAAAAAGCAGTTGAAAAGAAACGAGTTTTCAATGTAGTATCGTGGTGTAGTGTATAGTGTAGTGTATAGCAGTGTAGTAGAGTGACAGGGACCATCCCTGCCCCACCACTGTGTCAAGATCTTCAGGTCATGGATTGGCGTATTCAGCCATCTCTGGGCCCATGGCCAGCCAGGTCCACCTCACAACACGTGGCGGCACCTGGAGGGAGATCATTACTCCACTAGGAGGGATCCCAGAAGAAGAAGGAGTCTAGAGTGTACTGTAAAATACAGTGCCGGATTATCTTAGTAGCAAAAGTAGCATATGCAGTGATTCTGCACATGATCTATTAATGATAATAGTGCAATTTATAACGCGCGCAAATGTGCGGACGTAACGGCCGCAACTCAGAGGCGCGGAGCCAAGCTCAGGGTCACTCGAAAGCACGTGGCTGTAGAGGTGAGTTTTTAAGTGTCTCCTGAAGGGACACGTTCAAGCTGATGCTGCGAATGTGCAGAAGGATGGCGTTCCAGACTGTTGGGGCTGCCACCGAGAAGCGGCGCATAGATATGACCATCCTGGATCTTGGTATCAAGAGGAGGTCGTGAGTCGCGCTGCGCAGGCATCTGCCGTGTGCTGAGCTGCAAGTCGTCAATAATGAAGAGAGGTACGGCGGGCAGGCGGATGTGAAGGCATTGTGGCAGAGGCAGGCGATCTTGTATGTGACCCTGCTGGCGATGGATAGCCAGTTGAGGGCACGGAGAGACAGGCTAGTGAGTCGAGACGGGGATGAGTGCGGCCTATGACGACGCATGCCAGGTCGTTTTGTAGTCTTTGAAGTTTTTTGAGGTTGCCAGAGGAGGGCCGGACTAGAACGGGGTTGCAATAGTCGAGGCGAGACCCAACGATGCAACATGCCAACGTGTTGGCAGTTTCAGTGGAGATGAGAGGACGTAGGTGTCTGAGAGCCTTCAGGTGAAAGTTACATGAATGATGATGTGATTGGTTTGGCGGTTGAAGGATTAAGTTGAATCTAGGATGACACCGAGGTAGCTGAAGTGATCGGTGAACCTGATGCTGTGACCAAAGATGTGTCTGTGTGTTGGGAGCGCGGGTGAGTTGAGACGTCGCCTGGTACCTGACATGATGGCCACTGACTTTGACGGATTAAGGGCAAGATTGTGTGCGGAGAACCACTGTTGCAGGGCAGTGGTGCATTCGGAGAGCCTCTCAAATCCAGACGCATTGGGAGAATTGATGGCGGTGAACGGAATAGTGTCGTCCGCATATGAGTGGTGCTTGAAACTGAAGCTTGCGATGAGGCGGCCGATTGGGGAAGTGTCGGCTGTGAACAGCGGGGGACCGAGGACAGAACCCTGGGGGACGCCACGTGATGCTTTAGTATCAGCAGATGTGGACGAGCCCACCCTGACTGAGGATTGCCGATGAGAAAGTTACGACAGTATGCACTTAAGTGCTGAGCCACACGTCCCGAAATCGGATTTCAGGAGGGAAGTAAGGAGCGAGTGGTTGACCGTGTCAAAGGCCGACGAAATGTCAATAATCATGAGTCAATAATCATTAAAATGTCATCGAGCACTCTGGTGAGTGCCGTTTCTGTGGAGTAGTTTTGACGGTGAGCTCACTGCGAGGAGCAGAAGTTTGGGGAGGAGGTGATGTGGGGTTTAGGCTGGGCGAGGGCGAGTCTTTCGAGGAGTTTAGAGAGATTCGAGAGATTAGTGATGGGACGATAGCTAGACGGGTCAACAGGGTCGAGACTCGGTTTCTTTAACAGCGGGGAAACAAGGCCAGATTTGAGGTTGGACGGAAAACACCTCTTTTAGCCCCGCACCCCCCTCTCGATACGTTCCATTCATTGGCTACCACATTCTGATAAGCTCCCCCCCCCCCTCCTCCCCCTTAACGTGTATTTAAGAACTTGCATCTTGGAATCCCTGCCTCACTTGATACAGCAAATCTGGCTGTGACGGTCCCACCTGATGACGGAGACTTGTGTTGCCTCCGAAACGTTGTGATTATTATTATTATTTTATTTTTATTAATTTTAATTTATTTTTTACCTACGTGACTTTACCGAAAAAACTAAGAGTATGAATCCTTGCAGTCACGAAAGCTTCAAATCTAGAAGGAAAACACCCCGTAGAGAATGAGGCATTTGCGATGTTCCTGATCATGATGGCGAGTTCCGGAGCACATTGCTTGAACAAGGAACCTGGGAGGACGTCGAGTGGAGATGACTTCATGTGAAGTGATTGAATCAAAGATAAAACGTCTTTTGAAGACACCGGTTTGACCGTGGTTGGAACGGTGTCTGGGCGAGTTCTTACAATTTCAGAAAATGGGAGCGAGGTACGATGGTGCGATGTGAAGACGTGCAGGAGTTTGCAATGGTGGTCAGCTTGTTGGTGAAGTAAGTTTTGAAAGTGGTGGCAAGTTTCAGTGAGGCCAGCGGATCGCTAAGGTGAGGGGCCATGTTTCTATAAGGATGTAGAAGATCTTGGAGGGTTTTCCAAAGGATGCGTGGTTTTCCGGTAGCTGTTTTGATGAGTTCTTCAATGTAGGAGGAAGGTGAGGCAAGGATAAATTCGTTGGTTTTCCTGCAGGCAGCTCTGTAGGCAACTCAATCAGCAGGCAGACCACTGCGGGACGCGATCGTTTCAAGGTGCCTCCTGATTCGCTTAGCAAGGATGGCGTCTCTTGAGAACCAGCGAGTGTCGTGGGAAGGCTGCCGAGCGGTTTGTGGTTTTGATTGTGCCAACTTGCCCAGTGCTGCCCTCAGGTCAGCTTTGAGTTGAAGAGCGCAGACAGTTGGATCGGACGATGTGGATAACATTGAAGGCAAATTTGCGAGGAGGTGCTGTAGAGTGGAAAACTTGATACCCTTGAAACTACGAGAGTGGCGGGTGGTTTTGATGGTGATCGGCTTGGGAATTTGGAGGGAAAATAGGGCGATCCAGGTCAGGTTCAGAACCAGGTCGAGCACACTCTCAACATTTTTTGAGGAAGCTCTGGTGGGGCCTGAGTTGGTGATGACCAGGTTATGGCAGGCCAAGGTGGACTCGAGGTGGCTATCAATGGAGGCTGGGGTATTGCCGGGGCAGTTAAAGTCTCCAGTATGCACGAGCCTGTGAGATGGGTTAGGAATGAGGTAAATAAATTCGGAAAGCTCGTTTCAGAAATTAGTGATGCTGTCATCTGGAGAGCGATGGATGGAAATGAGGAAAAAGCACTCGGTCTTAGTAGTGAGGGACACTGACTGGACCTCAAAGGTGGCGGGAGCCATCGGTAGATCGAGCTCTGTAATTCTCAAGTGTGCATTGCAGACGACCGCTAAGCCACCACCCCGCTGATTAGTTGCGCGAAGTTTGTGAAGAACCTCGTATCCCGGGGGCGCGACTTCCATAGAGATGGCTGGCGGGGAGTCTGGCCTGCACCAGGTCTCGGTAATAAGCAAAAGGCCGATGTGGTGGTTCGAGATGGTATCGTGAGTGAGGGCTGATTTGTTGGTTATGGAGCGTGAGTTGAGTAGGCCGAGGCGGATGGGTCAAGGTGGATGTGAAGATCCGAAGAGGCGCGTCGTCGAGAGGTCAGAGGAAATAGCTGGTCGAAGGTTGACCTGTGACCAGCGGCCCCTACCGCCGCTGCCACCACGGCGCCGATACAGTCTCTGACGTTGACCGCGAAGAATCCCGAGGCCGGAGAGCGTCCTCGGGAGCGCGGATTCCAGGCGCAGGTGATGAAGAGATGGTGCGTGTCGAAGCCCTGTTATATCAGCCCACCCTGTACGGGTGGTGGTGTTTGGGGGGGCCAGGATTCGGGTGGACTCCGATCAGCGGCTGTGCTGCCCGGATCAGCAAGTCCAGGTAGTGGTGTCCAAGATCCACGCCGTCAGCACGCGCTCCCACGCACGTGGCGGGTGCGTACACGCCTACGTGAACACTCGCTGAGCACGCACGAGTGCGGACGCGAACACGATCGCGGCGCGTACGATGCAGCGTCCGGAAGAACACGAGGTCCAGTGGAGTAGCTTGACCACGCGCTGTGCTCGTGCTCGCAGGTGATGCAGCAGGGTGGACGAATCTCGACGAGCTCCCATTCGCTGGTGGTGCTGGGCAGCAGGCAAAGCCACTCTCTCGTGTTGAGCGGTGGACAGTCTGCGTCACGTTCCCACTCGCTGGTGGTGCTGAGGCACGCCAAGCTCCCACTCACTGATAGAGGCGGATTGAGGTGCCTTGTGAGGACGTCGCTGGCAGGAAACGGACTCGCGGCGGCTGCTAAGCCACACTGCGTGAACAGTGCAGCCTGCGTCATCCAGCCTCGTGCGTGGAAGCAGCCTTCGACTTTTATATACCGCCTTCGACTTTTATGAACGACTGGGTGTTTAAGGTTAGCGATTTGTCGTATTATCTGCCTGTATAGCAAATGAAAAAATACAATGACTTTACTATGCAAGTAATTTGTTTAATATTTACGTGTTTTTTAAATTTTAAATACAGGCCCCGCACTAACTTAATCCGGCACTGGTATAGTAGTGTAGCGTGTAGTGTATGTATTTTGAGCTTCTTTCGCAACGTGTATAGCCAACCGTGCTAATCGGAGGTGCGACGTGGGGAAACAAGGTTGTTTTGTGTTCACACGATGACGCACGCTCGCAAAAACAATCGTCGCAATTTGAAGGTCTTTTTTTTGCAGCATTGGGATGATGTTGGCCAATACCAGTTACATTGTATGGATCTTTTTTTAATTTTAGTTGTTTTCTTTAGTCCATGGGAGGACAACGGAGAAGCCAGAGCAAACCCATGCAGAACAGTGGGGTGGCGAGAACATACACAACGCCACACAGAGAGGCGCCGAGGTAGGGAGTCGAACCCAGGGCCACGAGTTTTGAAACCGCACCCCCCTCAATGTACGAGCAGCCTCGCGGTCAGATCTTGCTCCGTTTTGAGCGATATCGCGCCGTTCGTGTTTTTTCTTCATTGATGAATCATACCACAGCTGCCCAGTGATTAAATTACAGAAGTGCCCCATCAGGTGACGTTAAAGTCACCGTTTCAGCAGCTGAATCATAAACCAAGCGGCAAGCGTCGAAAAATCTTGACACGTGACGGACGCGTCGTTTGCATCGACGGCTTACTGAGATATGAACCCCCATAATCGTAGGAGGGTTGGCTATAAAATAAAAGTTAATGATGCATAGTAGGCGTAATTCGTGTGATCTTTATCGCCAGACAAAGGCGTCTCGAGACGTTTGGGGGTTTCTCTTCAAACAAACGCGATCTGCAGATGTCTTTCAGAACTTAAAGACAACAATTCCCGTTGGTTTTAATTTATTTTTCAGCAAAATTTCAAGCATTTACTGGTGGAACATTTGAGTGACATCAGTACGAATGGTTGTTGTCAATGCAGTGCAATGTTAACTAAATCTTGGTGTTCATGGTGGTGGTGGTAATAACGGAAGTGAGACAGATAGCTATGCGTGTAAGATATGGTAACAGACGCTGTCTCCCCGACAGACCTGGTCTTCACCTGAGGACGGCTGCCTGCGTTGTGGCCGAAACGTTGTGAGAATGATTTTATTATGTTTTATTTTTATTATTTTATTATTTCCATTCTACGTGACTTTACCGAAAGAACCAAGAAGATGAATCCCTGCAGTCACGAAAGCTTTAAATCGAAATTTAACGGGTAAATGGTTGAAGGATGAGGGTGGCAATACTGATGATGATGGAGTTTGTCATAACGGATGGTAAGTGGATAAATAATCGTTCAAAGATGATCATTGTTTTGGTTATTTGTTCAATATACGCATTTATATATTGTCATCCCTTGTGACTCAACGTATGATCCGTGTTCTTGCCGTTGCGATGAACCACAACTGAACACATTTGGTTTTCGCTTTAGCCACGACTAATTATGTTGATTCAGAGACCGGACACTTCTGCGCCTCCATCATGCTAATACTTCTAGATTTGAAGCTTTCGTGACTGCAAGGATTCATATTCTTAGGTTTTTTCGGTAAAGTCACGTAGGTAAAAAAGTAAAATTAATAAAAGAAGCTTGTGTTGCCTCCGAAACGTCGTGATTTTTATTTTTTATTTTTATTTTACTTTTATTAATTTTTATTTTTTACCTACGTGACTTTACCGAAAAAACCTAAGAACATGCTAATACTGTTAACACAACCGTGAGCCACCACGCAACGCTTACACAAACAAGGACAAAGATCCCCCGTACAGCCTCCATAGACTGCTGGGGCAAGTGCCGTTAGCGAGCACCTACGGAGGCCAGCAACGGCACACGAGGGCGCAGTTGATGACCCCTTCCTCGCCTCGTGTGCCGTTCCGTCCTTCATAGGTGCTACTCCCTCGGGCTGTTTGTTGTAGGGGTTTGGGAGCACTGGCACACATTTTGATTCTCTCGGGAACATTGATGGCGCTACCTCGTTGCAAATCCATCGATTTACCCGGCGGACGAGAGGAGGTCGAAAGGAATTGAAGACAGGATGGTGAGGGGAGTGACACCGTTCGTGTTTGTGCGGTTTGTTGGATTTCTTTGGCACCGTACGTGGCAAACCGTGCTAATCGGAGGTGCGAGGGGAAGGACAACAAACTAAACACAACAACAAGCAAAGTTCATATTGAGCCTCACTTTGAATGACCCCCAACCCACCCCGGTATGCAACTGGACATCTGTGAAAAGAGCTTCATAGCTCATCGGATTCCTCCTCCAGTATAAAATACATCTTCTGATTCTGTATTAAAACCGTGTACGATGAACAACGTTGCGCTTTTAAGGTCACAAACTCCTCCGACCGCCCCCGCTCACACAACGGAGCGTTCCGCACGCCTTGAATAAGCCACCACTTTACGATTCATTTTGTACACGCGCAGCCGTTTTGTAAATCCACCAAATGGACGGGCGTCTGCATAAAACCGCGTGGGCCGCAGGCGTTATTTAGCCGTGATTCCCCAAACGCCGGTTCGCGTGGGTTTGGCAAAGGCAGGAGGGCACAATTACGGGAGAAATGAGAGTGCGATGCTAAGCAATGGACTGTGCTGCACTGCCCACTGCTGCTTCACGAGGCAGGCAGCCTCAGTCAACCGGACATGAACGTGGCGCCCGATCTGAGCAGTGATGTCAGTGCATGCAATGTGAGTATGTATCGTCGTTGAACTTCTTTCGCACCGTACGCAGGCAACCGTGCTAATCGGGGAAAGACAACAAACGATTCGTAGAAAAAGGCAGTTCTAAGAAAATTCGTTTTCAATTTGTAGAGGTAGAATACCACATCCAACGAGCAGAGATCTTCCATCAATATTTTTTCCGACCTCCGGGGATAGATCAGCGGTAAGGATCACGTCCGTTCGTCACCACTTTGCAGCAACTAAATCCCATCTCCTGTTCCTAACGCACACAGCAAAATTGAGAAGTCTTACGAACGAAGCAAACCGCTTTCTTCAGGAACCTTCCAAGCACATTGACACAAAAAACGACGATCAAATTAACTTAATGATCCATTAAACAAAAGTACGTGTTTTTGTGGCTGTTTGATCATTCACAAAATGTACCCTCAATGTTAAAATAGCAGGTGTCACTTATTTATTTTTATTTAATATTTCTTTGCGCGTGCTGCTGCTGCTGCCGCTAGTTTATGGCGTGTTCACGAGTCAAGGGGGAGCGTTGTGAACGCTGTTCATTGGTGCTGGCTCGGGAGAGTCGATTCCTTCTAACAACGTCTGCTGAGTTGGCGAGCCGTGCACAAGAGCAGGTGCGAATTGGCATGGACAACACCGCGTGCTGTGAAGGGTGTGCGCTCAATCAAAACTCACAAAAAAACGAAAAACTATTTTTTATTTTACCGGGTAAGGCCTCACCGAGCCGGATAGCTTTTTTTTGTTTTCCCAGAAGCGACCGGGCTATCACGAATGATACGCTCAGCGAGGTGGCCTATCGTGTGGACATTTATAGCAGACAAATAGCTGTAAACGCGTGTTGTTGATTCTAAATGTTGAGGGAGAAACCGGGGGGAATCCGGAGAAAAATCCACGCGAGCACGGGAGAACACGCAAGCCCCAGATATACAGCAGGCGTCAGTGTCGGGGTCGAAACCACGACTTCTGCATATCAGGCGAGGTAGTTAACATCTCCTAGCCACCGTGGCTATGATGAGAGAGAGAGACACGCAAACTCCAAATATACAGCAGGCGTCAGTGTCGGGATCGAACCCACGACCTCCTGCATACCAGGCGAGGTAGTTAATATCTCCTAGCCACCGTGGTGATGATGAGAGAGAGACACACAAGCTCCAAATATACAGCAGGCGGCGGTGTCGGGATCGAACCCACGACCTCCTACATACCAGGCGAAGTAGTTAACATCTCCTAGCCACGGTGATTTAAACATAAAACTCAACCAGGAAAAATAAATCCTGATGAAAAAAAATTAGCGCAAACACTTTGAAGGGGGAATGCAAACGACCTGAAAATTATTACCGACCGCATTTCCCTACACCAACAACGGGTGCCATGGGAACTTTCATGGCTCTGTACTCGTCAGACATCAAGCTGATTGTTTCTCCGAACCACCGCGCTCCCAAGATTTCTCGGAATTTCGATTCCCATCATTTCACCGTACTGCGGAAAGGGGGGGGGGGGTGGCGCCGACGTAAAGCATCTGGACAGCAAATTCGTGCTGAAGATTAAAACGCAATGGCCAGGATGTTGCAAACATCGCTTGCATTCGTATGTCTGCAGGCAACGATATGTTAACTACTTCACCTGGTATACATGAGGTCGTGGGTTCCATCCCGACACTGACGCCTGCTGTATATTTGGAGCTTGCGTGTCTCTCTCTCATCATCACCACGGTGGCTAGGAGATGTTAACTACCTCACCTGGTATGCAGGATGTCGTGGGTTCGATCCTGACCCTTGACGCCTGCTGTATATTTGAAATTTGCGTGTCTCTCCCTCACCATATTCCCGTGGATTTTTCTCCGGGATTTTCTGTTTTTTTTCCGAACCAACACGCGTTTTAATTACATTACTTTGGCTGCTATAAATTCCCACGCGAAGACTGAACTTGGTTGAGCTATCATGTGTGCCCAGATCGCTTCTGAAAAATAACTACGTACAGCTCAGTGGGCCTTACCTAGTAAAAAAAAAACGTAGTTTAATCATTTGTTTTACTGAACACATGTCCACAACGGCACACGACCCGCAAGAAGGGCACGCCGGGAGTTGTAATGGACAAGGGTGAACGCGGACCTTCCACTGAGCAGCGCGGGCCATCGCTTGCCTTGGGGGAACGGAATGATGTTGGTAGGGAACTCCAAAGCGGATGCGCGTGCCGAGGAAGATCGGCGTGCAGCGCTGCGTTTTTACCCGCGGTGTGGATCACGTTAAGGCGGTGTTCTAAGATGAGTCGGAGGCGATGGGAATCGTAACCAAGTGCCATTCCCACGTGGTGTCACTGGAGCGAATCGTCGAGTGCTCAGTCCGTCAATCGACGTGGCAGCTTCGCCTTTAATTCGACAAATTTGAGCGAAGTAGGAAATGGGCTGTTTTCACCTCCGCGTGTGACAACCGCATTCTCTATTCCATCTCAGGCCGGATTTGTTGCTGGGCAGCTCAAAACCGTAAAAGCGGCACGCGTTGGGAGGGCGACCGCGTGTGTTAATGGGGAGGCGAGACACACAATCACGCGGGGACAATTCTGCAGGGACCCACCTGAGCGGTCGTTTGGGACGAGCGCGATAGCAGCGCGCCGCTATTCCAGTAGCGCCGTCGATGCAGGAAGAGCTTGTGGGCTTGTAGACGAGGTGGGGGCGAGAAGTGGTCTCCCTCGCTGGATATGCGGTAGGTTCGTTCGATCCCGACGCCTGTATATTTGGAATTTGCGGTGTCTCTCTTTCTCTCTCCTTTTCTTTGGGGTCGCGTGGATCTTTCTTCGGGGTCCTCTGGATCCCCCCCCACCCCCTCCTCCACGTTGAGACACTTCGTCGAGCTATCATTTGTGATAGCCAGCTGGCTACTGAGAAAGAGTTGTACAGCTCAGTGGGCCTTACCTGGTCAAGTAAACATAAATAAATGTATTCTTGGGTTTTTTCGGTAAAGTCACGTAGGTTAAAAATTTTAAATGGAAATTAATAAAAGTAAAATAAAAATAAAATAAAAATCACGACGTTTCGGAGGCAACACAAGCTTCCGTCTTCAGGTGGAACCGTCACAGCACGCTTGCTGTATCAAGTAAATGAGAAATTCCAAGAGATCTCAAATCTAGAATAAATAAATCTGATGTAGTCATATTTGCGAAACTCCCTAACCCACTCGATTGTGAGGTGGTCACGAGTTGCTAGTAAATCCAGCGGCTTCGTGACCCTCCCCAGAGGAGGTTGTCCCCTACGTGACCCCTCCACATCCTTAAAATTGACGTTTTGCCGACTCGCCTGCGGTTAGAGACTCGGCGAAGTAGTTTCTGAGCAAACTATTGCACATTACTCACATGTAAACAACTTCTTTCCTGCAATAAGCCGCACATAAACCCAGTGTGACATGCATCACATTGAATACGGAGATATAAAAAAAGAAATATATGTTTTTTTAATATAATATATACTCTTTAGAGATGTTGTGCCTCGTTACAAAAAAACAAACTCAACATATGTGTCAATAATACTATAAATAAAAATAAAATAAAGGTAATCTTCTTGGTTGTTTCGGTAAAGTCACATAGAAGGGAAATAATAAAATAATAAAAATAAAACATCATAAAATACAATTCTCACGACGTTTCGGCCACAACGCAAGCAGCCGTCCTCAGGTGAAGAACAGGTCATTCAGACGCTGTCTTTCCAACAGACCTGTTCTTCCCCAGGAGGACGGCTGCTTGCGTTGTGGCCGAAACGTCGTGAGAATTATATTTTATTATGTTTTATTTTTATTATATAATTATCTCCCTTCTACGTGACTTTACCGAAAGAACCAAGAAGATGAATCCCTGCAGTCACGAAAGCTTTAAATCGAAATAAAGGTAATGTTTGTGGCAATTTCCTTTGTAGCACACATAGAGGCGAGAGAGACAGAGTGCTCAATAAGAGTTGGAGGCTGCACGTTACACCACGGGGCTTGATGATAATGAAATTATAAATGTTTCCTGATGAACGGTTTTAATTTGGCATGTAAATAGTGATACCTTGGTGTGGATATTGAGCGACACGTGGTCATCCCACTGGAGCGAGTCGGTTAGCCGTGCGCCCTACACGGAAATTGAAACGACGATATGAAATCCCGACCCACCGCTGTCCACTGAGTGGTATAAATAGTACACAACTCCTGGTCGATCAGGTCTAGTGAGGTGCGGTGATGTGCGGGTATTCCATACAACCCATGGGTGCCACGGTGGTGAGATGTTAACTACCTCGCCTGGTCGTTGTTTCGATCGAGACCCCGACGCCTGCTGCTGTATATTCGGAGTTTGCTGTGTCTCTCTTTCCCCCGTGGCCGCGTGAATTTTTCTCCGGGCCCTGCCGGTTTTCTCTCCAAATGTAGAAACACGCAGTGCGGGGCATTTGGCTGCTATAAATGTCCACGCGATAAGCCACTTCGTTGCGCTATCATTTGTGATTGCCAGGTCGCTTCTGAAGAGAAGGGCTAGATAGCTCAGTGGGGCATTACCTGATCAAATAAAAAAATCTTCATAGTTTATTGCAATTGAAAGAGTAGGCCAAATGGCCAGAAAGAGGGGGGGGGGGGCTTTTTATATTTGATCAAACTCCCTTGCAACGGCAGAAGAGTGAAGAGAAATAAATTGCAGCGCTGCACCTTGATCTCACGGAGAAACATTCTCTTCTCATTTTTACTCTCAGAACAATGCCTGGTGAGGTCAACAGGTCACACCTCTTTCATGCATATACCATTTAATAGGCCGTACATGTATATATTATTTATGTATGTCAACGCGGAAGTTGGGAATCAATTACGAGCCAAATACAAGGTGTATTATTTACTCGGAAGCTGGATAATAGTATAAACTCGCATAACCCAGCATGCAAATAAAATCATTAACAAGAAAGTTAACGCAAAACACCATGGCGTGCCCTTTGGTGATTTCGGCTGCCAGTAATTTAACCATAACAATAATAAGTTATCTTCTTGGTTCTTTCGGTAAAGTCACGTAGAAGGGAAATAAAAAAAATAAAAAATAAAAAAAACATTATAAAATAATTCTCACGACGTGTCGGCCACAACACAAGCAGCCGTCCTCAGGTGAAGAACAGGTCTGTCGGAAAGACAGTGTCTTCAGACACTGTCTTTCCGACAGACCTGTGTCTTCAGACATTGTCTTTCCGACAGACCTGTTCTTCACAGACCTGTTCTTGCGTTGTGGCCGAAACGTCGTGAGAATTATTTTATTATGTTTTTTTGTATTTATTTTATTATTTCCCTTCTGCGTGACTTTACCGAAAGAACCAAGAAGATGAATCCCTGCAGTCACGAAAGCATTCAATCGAAAAATAATAAGTAACATGTATTTGTAAGACACTTTCCACTCATGTCTCAAGGAACCTTCCACTAACGTCTCAAGGCGCCTGTATAAAAAAAACCGGTCCCGACTTTTGCTCGCATCAAACCAAACGACGCTGATATTACGCGCATCCAGAAGACCGTGTGGCTAATGGGATGTATAAAACATATATATATACTGATGTTCATTTATGTTAAGGGACACATTTGTTGTCTCTGTTCACGTAACAAACCTTACTAATTGGATGTGTCGGGTGGTCGCGGGTTTAACGACAGGTTTATATTTGCGCGATCTAACCCCAAAAACCCTCTGTTATAAAGACAAACTGCGTGCCTATATAGGTCACCATACAGTACGTCGATGGTGATTAACTGTGAGCAGACAACAACAGGTGTTGCGATTTCTTACACTCCCAAAACGGCAGGATGTGCATGCATGGTGTGCATGCATCATGTACATGCATAATGTATGTCCATTACCTTTTGAATAACCCAACCGGTAATGGGACACCCATTGTAATTTACATGCAAATGTAAAGACGACATGACACGCTTCTCTTGAGATGGCACTTTAGTGAAGACACGTTCACTTGACACCAGGCGGAGACCCCCACTGCAACAGTCCCTAGTCTCGCGCGGATCTCTCCCTTATATACCAACACGAGGCCACGCCCCCCTTCTCGATCATTCTCGCCGACTCTGGAAGCTCCCTCCACCGGCAGACTCCACCGTCCTCTTCCATCGCCTGACCACGCTCCCTTCTCAAACATTCCCGTAGCCACCGGTCCCTTCACACTCACAACTGATACCCCTGTCATTACCTCCCGTCGCCACCGGTCCCTTCACACTCACAACTGATACCCCTGTCATTACCTCCCGTAGCCACCAGTCTCTTCACACTCACAGCTGACTCACCTGTCATTACCTCCCGTAGCCACCAGTCCCTTCACACTCACAGCTGACTCACCTGTCATTACCTCCCGTAGCCACCAGTCCCTTCACACTCACAGCTGACTCACCTGTCATTACCTCCCGTAGCCACCAGTCCCTTCACACTCACAGCTGACTCACCTGTCATTACCTCCCGTAGCCACCAGTCCCTTCACACTCACAGCTGACTCACCTGTCATTACCTCCTGTGGGCACTAGTCCACTCACACCACAGGTAGACGCTATTGTCATTACTCATACGTTAACCACCCCCCCTGCCTCTGGCCATCGCAACTAATTGACGGACAAGTAACGACATCGCATTTCAGACCGACATATTATTTATCCATGACTCTGGATGTCGCCTGATGATGCCAGTTGTAATTATTGGCGAAACATCGTACTCGAATTGTAAATGTTGTGGATTTACTCTCCAACACTCCGGTGTGCTGCACTAGAAACGACTTACCACGTTTTGTTTAAGTGACAAACCTTGCTAATTGGCTGTGGCGGGTGGTGGCGGGTTTAACGACACATTTATATTCACGCAATTTAACCCAAAAACATCTATTATGGAGGTGTATTGTCTGCTTATTTATTTCATACCCAGTTATCACGATTTTTAAAAAAAAACAAACGCTTCAAATTCAAAACAATGTCATGTCTCTATCCACACACACAAGAAAATCACCAATACACATGTATTATATCACGCATCACAACGTGCGTTTATCTTCAGAGGTATTTAATTACTGCTACTACTACTATCATGATCAGAATCTTTATTTAGACTGGAAGAATCCGATGACCGATGAAGCTCTTTTTCACAGATGTCCAGTTAGTGAAAGCCGATGGGTCACTGTGGAGGCAAAATCGTATTTTCGTTTGTGCCTGCACGTGTTGGGCAAACCTTGGCGCGTGGATATTGAATAGGTCAAGTTAGTAATAGCAACCCAGATTATGGGTTCCTAGTTCAGGTATATGGGATCGTAGTCCAGGTTTTTGGACTAGCTAGTCCAGGCATGTGGGTTCCTAGTCCAGGTTTGTCGTTTTTTAGTCGTAGTTTGTGGGTTCGTCGTCCAGGTTTGTGGATTCCTCGTTCAGGTTTGTGAGTTTGTTGTCCAGGTTTGTAGATTTCTGTTTCTGTTCGAATGATGGGTTCTTAGTTCAGGTTTTTAGGTTACCATGGTGACTGGGGTAACCGAGGTAATGTAATTCCTTACACCAGAGCCCATGCCAACTACACTACACTACCGGCACAGGTGTTTGACCACAATATCTGCTTTTCGTATATCTGTATCCTGGGATGAGCCCAAGATAAGCCTCACATTCCAACATAACCCGATCAGCAATTTGCCTTCGAAAGGCATCTCTCAGCTTTTGAATGTTTTTTCATGGGATTATGTGAAATGCACCAGTGGGGAAACGTAAAGTGTTTCCCTTCAGGATGCCAGGGCTTCATCCGTGGCCATATACATTGAGGCCTTGGCAGCACCCTCAGCCATCACTGTTGGGAGGGAGTTGCTTAATGAGCTTTCTGGGAGTCATCCGCTCGGACCTTAAAGGCGCAGCCCTGCAATTTCTTGCTCGCACCACTGACAGTAGAAAATACCTTACACTAGAGGGGGGGGGCTCTAGACTGCCACTCTTAAGAGCGGTAATTCTTTGGCCTACTCTTCTATGCTTGGCCAAATGTCCCCTAAAACAGGTGAGAGTACCTATATTTTACTCCACCATTTGTCACCTGCTCATCGACGAACTGATGTGCACCCATTTAGCCTGCGGTGTGGACATGGGGTCGGAGGATTTACGAAGAAACCTGCCACGTTGTCGCAACTGCCGTGGCGGCAAATTAAAAGGGCAACATCTGGATTGCAAGTCGGGTGTGAGAACCATTCCACTGCAGTAGAATGAATGCTTTGTCGCACACATGTACGTCATGATCAGCTCTACACGGGGTATTATTGTTATTGCTACGCTTGTTTACCCAGAGTCTCAACATCAATTTTCAGGAAGGTTCTTCGAAGTTTTCAGAGAAGGGGCAATGATATTGCGACGTGGAATCGCAGTGGAGTAATTCGCTGTTGATTTTTTTTCCCACAATGGGATATGTTTTTTTCTCAATACAAGTTACATCAGTGTGTCGATGTGTACCGCATATTAGCAATGGAAGGAGTCTGGAGAAGCCAGAGGAAACCCATGTGGAACAGTGGGAGACCATACAAAACTCAGAACATGTGGAGAACATACAACACTCCACACTCACTCAGCAGAACATGGGGAGAACATACAACACTCAGACTCACTCTGCAGAACATGGGGAGAACATACAACACTCAGACTCACTCTGCGGAACAGTGGGAGACCATACAAAACTCACACTCACTCAGCAGAACATGGGGAGAACATATAACACTCCACACTCACTCAGCAGAACATGGGGAGAACATATAACACTCAGACTCACTCTGCAGAACATGGGGAGAACATGCAAAACTCAAACTCACTCTACATAACATGGGGAGAACATGCAAAACTCACACTCACTCTGCAGAACATGGGGAGAACCATACAACACTCCACACAGAAAGGTGCCAGATGCGGAATTCAAACTCAGGTCCTTCTTGCTCCGAGGTCACACGTGTTACCACTGCACTACCCTGTGACATGCATTCGCAGTGTTTGCTGGATGTCGCAAAGTGAGCGTCGTAAACAGTGAGCTAATGGGACTATTAGCTTGGCCTTTTCAACAAATTGCAGTTTTGATTAAATGACATTCGGTAAATTACAGTTTGCTGTCTTTTGGCAAATAGGAAAATCAATGTGCGGAGTTTTGACGATGCGCATAAGTATGTGTCACCTAAAAGTGGAAGACAGCCCGAATTGATTTGCTGACAATCATGTGTAAAGTGTGTTTTAGAAGTGCAAGGCTGTGTTAAGTAAATTACTTCGTACGGTCCCAAGGAAATGTAGAAGTTTTCTCTTCGTTTTGAATCTTGTGATTTAGGTATCGAATATTGTAAGTTGGGTTTATCCCTGTATATTACTTTCGAGTTTACATATATATGTTGGTATTTAGGGTGGGGTAACTGGCCTACGTGGGGTAAAATGATTGTTTGTCCTGGTGCTACCGGAAGTGACGCCACCGTGATCAGGTTGAGTGCAGACTGTGGGCCCTCTTTTCGAGGCACCCTTCTGCGACTGCCTGCTGGTGTCTCTCCAACTCATCAGAGGCTTATTGAGCGACGAACGCTTTCACACGTGACTGCCCATTCAAGCTAGAGCGACAGATATTCAGGACAAATGAGTAAATGAACATGTTTGTCAATGTGTGAAAATTTAAGAAGAGTTTTTAGCCTTTCTGGCAATAAAACAGGAAGTATAAACTGCTGCCCACTTCAGCAGTTTTTTTATTGCTGTGGTTGTTCCGCCTGATGACGATTTCTTGTGTTGCGATCAAAATGTCGTGAACTATTATTTTTCTACCTACGTGACTTTACCGAAAGAACCATAGAGTATGGATTCCTGCAGTCACGAAAGCTTCAAATCAATATTAAAACAGGGGGTGTTAAGCTGTTCAAACACGCAATTGAAACCCTTTGCAAGGAATCCAGTCTGCATTAACCACACACAGAACTTTTGGTGAAAATGCAAACACACACGCTCTGATAATATCCGCATTGTCTTTGAAACTGGTGGGCCTTCTTTATGGCCTAGTCTCACCAGGGTCAAACAGTACAAAGACAATGCACTCTCATAGCATTTATAGCCGGGCGTGAGCAGCTTAAATACTGTCTATTGAGTGTTTGAACATCGTAACACCTGTTTTATTGCAGGTGTCTTATGTATTCATACTTTCATACTGGCTAAAAAGTGGCCCATGTTTGTCAATGTTACATTGTGTGAGTGAGTGGACGGCAGCCCCAAGTAGCCATAAAGACACGTGACAGCCTCCTCCGCTTCCGGCAAGCGCAGGGCGGTCATGTATGTACCGTATGTTGAACTTCTTTCGCACCGTACGTAGCCAACCGTGCTAATCGGAGGTTGCGGGGGAAGGATAACAAACAGAATACGCGGTGAACATATATATTCCATTACATTTTATGTGAGCTTTGGCAATAACAATATAATTCATTGCATTTTTTGTACACAGTAAAAAAGGTTGAGTTTTTTTTTAATGGCATCTGAACCATTTTACTAACCCTCACTCACCACCGCGGTGAAGTATGGTCAAACAACCCGCTATGGCCGACACGGCATGTGTGGCGGCCTCTATCCGGCTGTGTTTCGAGAACGGGCTGAACATTACACATTTAACAATGTCATTTTAAGCCACTGCCACTTAATGTAATAGCATTACAGAAAGGGGCTTGGAATGTAATAATGTGGTAAGATGTCCTGTCTCTTAAAATGTTTTATGGCCACTATAACAGTGAGGATTTTTTCTAGATACTTTTAACGCAAAGCCAGTAAAACCTCTCGTCGCCACACTCGAGGAAAATAGAATATGGTGTGAGGCCAGAAAGGCTACTTGAAATGAATAGATTCATATTCAAAATAAACAACAACAAAAACCCCACGACAGTTGGACCAGAGCCTGCACGCTTATTCAGCTGTGCTCAGTAATCCGTAAAAACACATTTGTAGACGGGATCCATTGCATCCAGCTGTCACGTGGTTTGCATGTGATCATCTTATGCCCTCTTCTTTCAACATTATTCTTTCACAGAAATGCATTAATGAGTTGCGAGATTAGTATTGTTGTTATGAGTATTCGCGAAGGTTCTACTAAGTGTGTGCAGTAGGGGGCGATATTGGCCTTGCCTGTAATCCCAATTGAGTAATTTTTGGGGCAGTTTTCAGCATTGGGATGTTTGGCCAATACCCAGTTGCATTGTATACTAAAATAACACCAAATAAATATTAAATACTCCAAAATACAGCTGTCAGTAGTGGCAGAACACGCGTGCCAACAAGGACACTCAATTAATTTTGATAATGTTGAAGTTTCTGTGCAAAACTAGTTACTACTGGCCAAGACTAATTAGATAATCTATCGAAATTTAGAGAAGTACAATTTATTTTAACCTTTCCGAGAGCTACAGACTTAGTGCTGCTTGGAAGAGAATCATCAAATAATACATAGTTTAAATGCATGCCTATACAGGTCACCATTTAAATTGCACACAATCGACAGGAGGTAGAAGAACAATGGGCTTGCATAATGCGCACGCATAACGTACCTAAATTACCATATGAATGAACCGACCGACAATGGATAACCATTGTCATGAATATGCATTCACTAACCCCCCCCCCCCACATCTACCCCTCTATTTAAGGAATGAAACAGGAGGATTTCTAGTTAGTTGTACATACGGGCGAAACGTCGTACTCAGATTGTAAATTGTTGTGGCTTGGCTCTACAACACACCGGTGTTGCTGTACTAGTATACTACACTATACACTACTATACACTACACTATACACTACAGTGCTGTACTAGTAACGAATTGGAACGTTCTGTTTACGTGACAAATCTTACTAGTTGGCTGTGTCGCGTGGTGGCGGGTTTAACGACACATTTATGTTTTTTCGCGATCTAATCCAAAACAACCTGTATTATGGATGGGTTGTTTTTGTCGTTTTAGCTATAGGAGGAAACCAGAAATCCCGGAGAAAGCCCATGGAGAACGTACCAACTCCACACAGAAAGGCACCCCACCCGAGTTGGAAATCAAACCCAGGTCATTCTTACTGTGGAGTCACGAGTGTTACCACCCTGTCGCAACATCGTTAACATAAATTATTCTACAGGGTGCTTCAAACAAATGTTAACACAGAGAATTCGCAACAACACCACGAGAAATGTGCATCCGGGCTCTGGAGACCACCTGGAGAAGATTCCAGGCACGCGTTGACAATGGTGGTGAACAAGTGGAGACTTTGACTTTTTGAAGCTATTAACATTACGTTTGTTATCAGTGTATTATCCGGTTTTTTTCATTAAAAACGATAGTCCCATTCGAGTGATACATTTTTTAAAGCACCCTGTATATATAAATGAAATACATTTGTTGAATTTAAATGTTCGATATTCAGTTGTAAACAAATGTGATTGATTTATTGAGATTTTTGTTTATTATTTGTATTATTCTCGTGAAAGTGCAAGGTCATCACCAGACGACTTGGTAGAGCGGTGTCCTTCAGTGCCAGGCCACTTGGCGGGCCCCCTGATGACCTTTAGTGCGGGGCCCCTGATGTGTGCCCCCCCCCCCACGATCGACCATACACAAATAGTGAAACCACACCACCCCCCCCCCCCCCATCATCATCGTGCTGCTGTCAACCCCCCCCCCCCCCCCAATGGTTTCAAACGTGTTACAGCACCCTCACACACTGATGATGTCTTCACGGCTCGAGTGCCCTCCGACCCCCCCCCTCTCTGAAAATTAGTACAGAACACTGCGGCAGCAACCCGTACCCTTGGACGCCGAGACCAGTACCCACCCGCTCATCAAGCTCACTTGTTGTGCCACGTTTATCTCGCGAATAAATAACTGAATCGATTCTTCCAGCACCGTTAGAAGACGCTTTCGGTCTTCCGTATCCAGTGACCCTCAGCCTTGCACCACCCCCCACCCCGCCCCCAACTCGCCCCGCCTCTGCTTCAGTGGCTCGGATTTCAGGCGTACAGCAGCGGCATCTGAAGTCGTCTCGAGATGACACCGCCAGTGGAGCCGCAACACATGTCCCCGTGCATTATTGATGTCGGGGGAATCAAATGGCTGATTTGAAACATGAAACGACTCTCAAAATGAAAATCGTGCCAAATTGTTTCAATCGCGTGGCTGAATTTTCTTCTTCGCCCAATGCAAAAGCCACCTTCGAAATAACAAGAAAAGCTTTGACTTAAAGCTTTCGTGACTGCCGGAATACATATTCTATGGGTCTTTCGGTAAAGCCACGTAGATAGAAAAATAATAAGAAAATATCACGACGTTTCGATCGCTTTACCGAAAGACCCATAGAATAAGAAGTGCTTTTTTTGTTCGAATCTCAAGAGCCGCCACCACAGTCCCTTAAAGAGCCGCCACAGATTTAAAGCTTCTTTCGTGACTGCAGGGATTCATCTTCTTGGTTCTTTCGGTAAAGTCACGTAGAAGGGAAGTAATAAAATAATAAAAATAAAACATAATAAAATAATTCTCACGACGTTTCGGCCACAACGCAAGCAGCCGTCCTCAGGTGAAGAATGAAACACCACCAAGCTTAAATATACGCTCCAAGCTTGGTGGTGTTTCATTCTTCACCTGAGGACGGCTGCTTGCGTTGTGGCCGAAACGTCGTGAGAATTATTTTATTATGTTTTATTTATATTATTTTATTACTTCCCTTCTGCGTGACTTTACCGAAAGAACCAAGAAGATGAACCGCCACAGGTTGCTGACCGCTGTGCTAGGGCGTCCTTCCGACCCCCCCTCCCCACCCCCCGCGTCGCAACACGTCACATTCACTTTTTGTGTGGAGCCCCCTTTGTTTTGTCGCAACGTGAGCACCGGGTAGCAGCGCCAGCATCTCTCGCCATAGGTTGGCTGTGACGCACGCGCGGATTGCGTCCGGGAAACCACTTGTAAGAACAAGTCGAGCATTCGTCTGCCGTGAATGGGGATGCCGCTGCCGGAGTGTCTCCTGCTCTTGGTTGGTGTGTCTCTGTGTGTTTCTGTGTGTCTCTGTGGGTCTCTGTGTGTCTCTGTGGATCTCTGTGGGTCTCTGTGTGTCTCTGTGGGTATCTGTGGGTCTCTGTGGGTCTCTGTGGGTCTTTGTGTGCCTCTGTGGGTCTCTGTGTGTCTCTGTGGGTCTCTGTGTGTCTCTGTGGGTATCTGTGGGTCTCTGTGCGTCTCTGTGTGTCTCTGTGGGTCTCTGTGTGTCTCTGTGGGTCTCTGTGTATCTCTGTGTGTCTCTGTGTGTCTCTGTGGGTCTCTGTGTGCCTCTGTGGGTCTTTGTGTGTCTCTGTGTCTCTGTGGGTCTCTGGGTCTCTGTGTGTCTCTGTGTGTCTCTGTGTGTCTCTGTGGGTCTCTGTGTGTCTCTGTGGGTCTCTGTGTCTCTGTGTGTCTCTGTGTGTCTCTGTGTGTCTCTGTGAGTCTCTGTAGGTCTCTGTGGGTTTATGTGGGTCTCTGTGTGTCTCTGTGGGTCTCTGTGGGTCTATGTGGGTCTCTGTGTGTCTCTGTGTGTCTCTGTGGGTCTATGTGGGTCTCTCTGCGTCTCTGTGTGTTTTTGTGGGTCTCTGTGGGTCTCTGTGGGTCTCTGTGTGTCTCTGTGGGTCTCTGTGGGTCTCTGTGTGTCTCCGTGGGTCTCTGTCGGTTTCTGTGGGTCTCTGTGGGTCTCTGTGTGTCTCTGTAGGTCTTTGTGGGTCTCTGTGTGTCTCTGTGGGAGTTATGGTGGAATAAACCCCACGACCCCGCACGGTGTGGGAGAGTCTCTCATCCAGCAGTGGAGTGACACAAGGGCTGAACGTGTGCATGATACAGCGCGTGCGTGAATAATGGTTTCATATGAATGAAGAATTGAGAGCCGGGATGGTTTGGCGATGAGTTAAGAAGCGTAAAAATTGAGTTCGGAGTCGAGTATGACTCTCAAAGCGATAGTAATCTTCCGTAATTCCGCTCAGCCGTCTTAGCTCGCTCAATAAAATATGAGGCTCCGCATGAATAAAGTGTAGAGCAAAAAAATAATCAACAAACTTCACGCGGAGCGTCACCGAGCGGAGCAATACCTTCCTGAAACAGAATGTGTTTACGGTGAAAGCAAAGTTCCAGGATTCCTTGATTTCTTTTTAATAAATCCGCCTGGCTGTTTATTTGGCTTTGTATGTGCGCGAGGCTGTGTACACATCGGGACATTCAGATGGGATGGCCAAGACAAATGTGGCCTCTGGTTATATATACAATATAAATATAAAAAAATCTTTACAGGCGGACAAAAATTGCACAGTGGGATGTATAAATGTGGAAGCATGCAACAAATGAATTATACCCGCAAAGTATTGAATTTATTTATGATCAACCATACGCTCCGCATGAAAATAAACGAGACGAGTGGTGCGGTTGAGGAGTACGTGGAGAACATTCATCTGAGGAGTCAAACAAAAAAACAGAAGACGTAACAATGCGCAGCCATGCAGTTGCTAAACTAATTTAATATTGCCAGGTAAGTCGCACTGGGCTATGCAGCACTTTTTCAGAAGCGACGTGGCAATCGCAAACGATCGCTCAACGAAGTGGCTCATCATCACGTGGACATTTTTCAGCAGCAGCAGCCACATACTCGAAACGCACGGTGATTCTAAACGTGGAGGGGAAAACCGGAGGACCCAGAGACAAATCAACACGACCACGGGGGGAACATGCAAACTCCAGGCGTCAGGATCGGAATCGAAGCCACGACCTCCTGTATACCCGGCGAGGTAGTTCACATCTCCTAGCCACCGTGATTGCCTTTTTTAAATCCTTTATATTAAGTTCGCGTGCTTGCTTGCTTGCTTGCGTGCTTGCTTAGGACCGTGCAAATCTTTCGGTCGTTTTTTAACCCACTTCCCGTGATCCAATCGAGCTGACATTTTCCACACAGACTCGTTGTGCGTGACAATTAATGTTCGTGAACATTTTTTTCCAAAATTTTACACTTTTTAGGACAAAAATATTATGTTTAATTACCAATTGCTTAATAGTGCCATGCAATCATCTGACCCATAGGTGGCAGCCATCTCAAGCCAGAGGACGAGAGGACTCTAGCCGCCACGCATATAATTTATAGTGAAAATTTTTGTTTTTACGGGTTATACTTGTTGCTTGCTCAAGTCACCGTTGTCGGCAAGGCCTCTGCCACGTTGACCAGACGTGTTGCAAAGGGTGGGTGTACCCCCACACTTTACCCCACCACACATATTGGGGGGAGCCCCAGCCAGCGCTGAGGAAGTGAACTAGTGAACTCCTCTGATGGCAGAGTGCTGTCTTTACATTCAGAGGGGCTTTCTCTGAAATTTAAAGAGGGCTTTATGCCTGCAATATATCTCTCTGGCAGTTCACCATCGTTGGTTCAAGGCAGCCTAACTCAACTGATGAGCCACTGTTATTGTCGAAAACCCATCCGGAGTTTGCTTATTCGATATTGAATCAACGCCGGTGAAATTATGCGCGTTCAGAAGGCCACGCGGCCGAAGGTACGTGGAAGGACATGTACGTGGAGTCGTTTATTAAAGTTTAAAATTCGTTTTATTTCTCGTGTGTAAACCCAGGTGAGAAGTCGAGAGGCGACCACGACGACGTCTCATTTGCAAGAGTGATCCCGGGTCAGCAAAATGACTTAACCGTGAAATGAAGAAATGTTTGGTCAATAAAGTACGGCATTGAAGCAAATATAAATCATGGCAAATAACAACTGCGTGACGTGACAACATTGAATATATTGCACGAACATGAATCAACGGTAAGTGATGAATTCCCCGAAGCTTATGTCGTCTTGGGCAGATATTTCGTTGGACGGATCATAGCGCAAATTAAATTACATAAACATTAAACAGACATAGGGTGACTACTGTACTCGTATGTGAACAGGGACGGGCTGTCTGTAAAAAATAAATACAAGAAGGCGGGGTTATTTTAAAGCCTCTTTATTTAGTTACAATCAGACGCCACTGGGTCACCGCTGGGAGTCGTGTCTGCCCAGGAAGCGCTTGAAGGGTACGCCACGTGTTGTTTCTCTTTGAACAATTGCCTTTCGGTCAGAACGAGATCTCTGATAATCCGGGCTTACGTTTTTGAAAGCAACGAGCGCTCAACGTCTAGAGCCACTCAACCGCAGAGGGACGCGCTCTCAAATGGATCCAGGGCACAGATCTTTTACACAGATCGCGTATCGAGTAACGGAAAAAAATGAGACTCTTTCGGAAGTAGAATATTTGCACTGGACGGATCTGATGAGCTATGAAGCTCTGTTTTACAGTCGGCCGGTAGGAGCGGATAAGGACGTTATGATAACACACAATACTAGAAACATGGAGTGCACATTATTGGAAAGGTAAGCAAATCACAAAAAAATATACCAATAAACTAAACTTTTTTTATTTTACAAGGTAAAGCCCACTGAGCTATTAGCTTCGTTTTCAGAAGCGACCTGGCTATCACCAATGACAGCTCAACGAAGTGGCTTGTCATCGTGTGGAAATGTATAGCAGCCAAATACTCTAAAAGCGTGACGTTGATTCTAAACGTGGAGGGAAAAACCGGAGGACCCGGAGAAAAAATACACGCGACCACGGGGAGAACGTGCACATTATACAGGCATCAGGGTCGGGATCGAACCCACGACCCCCTGTATACCAGGTGATGAAGTTAACATCTCCTAGCCATGGTAAACCGGACTCCCATTGGTGCGCAATAAAAATTGCATGAAATCTGACGACACCACCGTACGTTGTGTTTATATTGACGTTGTCGCGTGCGACTTGAGCTCCTTCTCCAGAATCAGAATCTTTACCAAGATTCGAGGAATCCGATGGGCTTCGAAGATCCTTTTCACAGATGTGTCCTGTCGTGTCGCAATGTCCAGTAGACATCTGCTATTGTGTACAGCGGAAATACGTTCACGAGCTCGATGCCAATGTGTGGAGGTCCTGTTGCTGCTGCTGCTGCTGGCCACGGCGAAAGGGCTTCAGGAGAAGTTGACGTGGCACAGGCCACAGTGGGTTTACTGAGCGGGTCATAGTTCGGGTTTCATGGCCACAATCCCACTATGGCCCTGTCTATCACGAATCTCGACGCAAACGTATGGGTCTCTACGTATCTCTGTGAGTTGCTATGGGTCTCTATGCATCTTAGTCTCCTTCTGGCGTATGATGGCAATGCGTTCAGGAGCTAGATGCCCAATGTGGAGGGCCCTGCTGCTAGTCGCCACGACGAGAGGGCTTCGGCAGAGAGGGCGAGAGGGCGAGAGTGAGAGTTCGTGTCGTTTTGCTCTTCCTCCATCTTCATAGAAGGAGCGCTGACGACAGTGGGGTCACTCCATGGTCCGTAGTTTGAGTTGCATGACCACAATCGCACCACGACTGTCGCTTGTCACGATTTATTTTTACCAATTATGAAGGAGATTGTGCGCATCGGCCTGTTGAATTTATAAAACGCAATGGATCTTCTACGCCTTTCTCGGTAGAGTAATAACTCACCACAATTATCTAGGTATTTGTGTAAATTCAACACCGCCAAGGCATCCCCTGACATTTCTTGCGAGATTATGTACAATGTAACGCGCTAACTAAATTGCGCTTCATCACATCGTTTATCCTCGATCAGCCATCATTACATGTGCAGCCAATGTCGAGTATCTCATTGCACACACGAGCATCGCGTCGTTTTGAATAACAGCGGAAATTCCACAGTAATGTGGCGGGGCCGAGTGGTGGGCAAGGGACAGCGGCAAATAAAAAATTCCACCACAGACCTCGGGTGACCTTGGCCAGGATTTGAACTCGCGATTGAATAATTGAGAGCTCTGTTTGCCTGTAGGTCAACATGCGATTTAACACCAAATCATTTTAATCTTACCCTTCGTTGTCCATCAAGTGGTCTGCATATTAAAAGTCACTGTAATGACCCCAGCAACATCCATAAATCTCTCACTGTTATCCCTGCGTTCCCTTGTTCGCTGCCACCATTCAAGCCACGTGTCCCTTGAGCATTTCTTGCCGAAGCTAAACAAAGACAAATGTCCCCCGTGTAGCCTTGACAGCCTCGTGGGGCAAGTGCTGCTCGCGAGCACATTTCAGGGTGCCGACACGACTCACTTATGGGGTGGGTGTGGGCTCGCGTATTTCACGACCACCTTTGTATCCCCAATGTTGATCGTTTACACGCCGCACCAGGGACCGAGTCGACCTAGGGGAGGCCCAGGACCGGTTCAGATAATTATCGTCGCTGGTGTTGGCCGTGAGCAGGAATCGAATTCGGGCCGCCGGGTTCGTAGCACGGCGCGCTAACCGCACACACACGCACACAAAAAGATAAAGATCCCCCGTATAACCTTAACAGACTGTAGGGGCAAGTGCTGTTAGCGAGCACCTATAAAGGCCGGTACGGCACACGAGGGGGTGGGTGGCCAACACTACGCCCGGCCGCCTTTGTCTCCCTCGTGGCGATGTTTACACACCGCCTACTCATTGGAGGCGGAGTCGACCTAGGGGAGGCCCAGGACCGGTTCAGATAATCGTCACTGCTGTTAGCCGTGAGCGGGAATAGAACCCGGGTCGCCAGGTTTGTCGCGCAGCGCGCTGACCTCTACACCACCGCTCCCCCCCCACACACACACAGACACACACACAGACACACACACAGACACGCACACAGACACACACACAGACACACACACAGACACACACACAGACACACACACAGACACGCACAGACGTTTTCACGTTAACACATTGCAGCATTGAACAAACGATAGAACTCCTAAGGGCGACGTCGCTTATTGTCTCACGATCCCTTCCTCTCGCCCGGACAAACGCTTCCGAACGATGCCACTGTGGCGGGGGAGGGGTTCACTCCACGCGTCAACCTTCGAGGCTCATCTTGGAATCTAATTGTCCTGGTTAGCTTACTGAACATCCCTGGCCCACCGATTCAGACGCCCGTGTTCGTCAATATCACCACAATTACAGGAGCCGTCCTCTGCTTCAGGCGTCGTGCGCTTGCCCCGGAGCTGCCTACTGAACTTGACAGGCTAAACGATCGGTGAAACATCTTCCGATTCCGACAGAAAAAAAACCTCAGCGGCTCGCCGCTGCTGCTGCTGCTACTGCCGGTGGTTTTCACACCCGATGATGATTGCTTGTGTTGCAATCGAAACGTTGTGAGAATTTAATAGTTTTATTTTTATTATTGTATTACTTCCCTTCTGCGTGACTTTGCCGAAATAACTAAGAATATGTTGTTGTTGTTATTCCTGCTTAAGGAAACAGCTGTGTTGCCAGAGTTCTCTGCAGGTCACGGCACAAACACCGTTGCTGAGGCTGTGTATTTATTCCTGCTTGGAGGAAGGGAGGGGGGGTGGGAATGAAATAAATAAAACAAATGTAATAGATGTTATCCTTGGAAAATGTAACGTTGCTGATGATGCTCTGGCACCAGAGGCAACAGAGAGTGCGCGGGGAATCTGTGATGAAAAACCCACGGGTGCCTTTGGGGATGGGATTTAAAAACAAAAACGAATACAGTTCTTAGAGAAGAACACGGAATTGTAACAGGTATGTCATTAAGCATGATGTCTGCGGGACAAGTTGTTGTTGGTTGTTGTTGTTGCTGCTAAGCTGAGACTGTTTAAGAGTAACGGCCTTGTTTATTTTGCCCGCTGTCGGTCAAAGTTGTGGGTCAAACGCACGTGATGGGGTTGTGTGTTTACTGGTGTATGTGCGTGCGTGCATGTGCCTGTCTTTGTATTTGTGTGTGGAGCGGTGGTGTAGCGGTTAGCGCGCTGCGCTACGGACCTGGCGACCCGAGTTCGATTCCCGCTCACGGCCAACATCAGTGACGATTATCTGAACCGGCCCTGGGCCTCCTCTAGGTCGACTCAGCCTCAAATAAATACCTGGTGCGGTGTGTAAACATCGCCACTGGGGAGACAAAGGCGGCCGTGCGTGGGGCTGGCCACCCACCCCCTCGTGTGTCGTGCCGGCCTTCATAGGTGCTCGCTTAAGAGCACTTGCCCCAGCAGTCTGAACAGGCTATACGGGTGATCTTTCTATGTGTGTGCCTTTGTACGTGTGTCTGCAGTGGTTAGCGCACTGCGCTACGAACCCAGCGACCCGAGTTCAATTCTCGCTCACGGTCAACACCAGTGACGATTATCTGAACCGGCCCTGGTACGTCCCCTAGGTCGACTCAGCCTCAAATGAGCACCTGGAGGGGTGTGTAAACATCGTCACTCAAGTGACAAATTAACTTATGCCGCGGTGGCCTTCATAGGTGCTAATTAATAGTTTGTTAAGACTATAAGGTGATCTTTGTACGTGTGTGGTAGTGCCCACTATGCTATGAACCTATTCTCGCTCGCGAACACAACAATTGTGGCGAATATCTGAACCTAACTTGGGTCTAACACCTAGGTCGACTCAACCTCAAATGACTTCCTGGTCTGGTGTGTAAACAACGTGGTGGGGCACTTGCCCCAACAGTCTTTGTGTGTCTCTGTGTGTGTTGCCTGTCAGAACTCGCTTGTGGTCATTCATTAGCCCAGCGCCAGTGGCAATACACAGAAATCGAAATTGTCAGCGCCCAGTAACAGCATGCTGAGAGCCAAAAACGCGTTGCCCTGTGATCGCTTGCTCATGTCACTGATGGTCGAAGGGGCCCTACGCGAGACCCACTCTAGAGGACTCCTCTACCGTGTGTACTTGGCCAACTTTATCTATCACGCTGGCCAAACACCTCGGAGGGCACCCACGCATTTGCCCCACCACCTTCCGATCGACTGACTTGGAGGTGGTGTTCAGTACACATTCTCACTGCTGGATGGATAAAGCAGGGGGGGGGGTGGGGGATTCAAGCAGCTTGCTCCATGGTTTTAACTCTCGCGCCGAGATTTGAACCGGACAACCTCTGAATTGCAAGCCCATGGTGCTGTCTATTCCAGCGTGGTGGTGGTGGCATCCATGCCGACAGTGGAAAAAAAAATCTACTGGAATATTTGGGGCTCTCTTACCTATATAGCCTCTTGTTACAGCAGCCCTTTTGCCCACTTCAGCAATTGCTTCTTGCTGTGGTTGTCCCACCTGATGACGGACGCTTGCGTTGCGCCCGAAACGTGATTTAATTTATTTTATTTTATATCTACGTGACTTTACCGAAAGAACCAAAGAGTATGCTCAACAAGGAGTTTCACACACTCGTCGGTAATTTCCAGTTACGGTGCCTCCTATGGACAGAACACGATTACACGCTTGTCGTAATGAATACAACTAAAAACACGCGTACATTTCTATTTCATCTTACCAGGCAAGGCCCACTGAGCTGCCGTACAGAATTTTTTTTTTCAGAAGCGACCCTGGCCATGACAAATGATAGCTCAACGAAGTGGCTCATCGCATATGAATTTATAGCATCCAAATAATATCATCTAAACGCGTGCTGGTTCTAATTGTGGAAGGAAAAACTGGAGGGCCCGGAAAAAAAAAAACGCGACCACGTGGAGAGAGACACGCAAACTCCAAATATACAGCAGCAGCAGGCGTCAGGGTCGGGATCAAACCCACGACCTCCTGTACACCAGACGAGGTAGTTAACATCTCCTAGCCACCGTGATGATGATAAGAGAGGGACACACAAACTCCAAATATACAGCAGCAGGCGTCAGGGTCGGGATCAAACCCACGACCCCCTGTGTACCAGGCGAGGTAGTTAACATCTCCTAGCCACTGCAGCACCCCAACAACAACAGAGTGGCAGCCGAGTAATGGGATGCATTCGAGAGGTCCTCCACTGCGGAGATGGAGCCGCGAGATCGGCTGACGCGCAAGAGCTCAAAGGGATCGCTACGTCGCGCTGGTGGCAGCTTGCGGAGGCCTCCATCCAGCAGTGGACTGGCCATGGCTGACGATGATAGCAGGAATGATGCCACGCCTTTTGGCGTCATCTGGTCCAACACCAATGGAGACTGGGCTCTAAGAAAAGCTGTCTCGGGTGTGGACCAATCAACTTCAAGGACAGTGCATATCATTATCATCATCAGAGTTGTTTCTTTTTTTTGCATTTTAACTGCTTGTGTTGTGGTTATTGCTAACATGATGCCTTGTATAAAGGTGTCAGTTTTTGTACCGGTTGAAAGGGTAAAAACCTATTACTAAATTATGCCAGTGTTAAACCCATCATGAGCAATGCTTTGTGACCGAAGCACATCTATAACCTGCAGATTCCATCTAAATTGCTCTCTTTACAGTGAGGCGAAAGTGAATTTGACTTATTCACATTCAACCATCAATTGCAAAATGTGTTCGTGTTGCAAAAGCGGCTTTGTACAGAAGCACAGTCGTCGAATGTAATGAAACAATGGGTGGTGTGGAGAGGGAGGGGGGCGAGGTGGGGGAGATTTGACATAATAAATATAGATGGAAATTGTAATTAAATGTAAGTGCCTTGCAAACATTTAGATTAATGTTCCGAGCTTAATTGTGGAATTTATCAACAACAACAAAAATTCGAAAAGTCAACAAGAAATTGTTGTTGTCATGCGTTCTGTTCATATTTGGCAGATATTGAAGTCTAGAGGGATGCTGCTGATGCCAGAGCGGAATGGTTCGCACAACGGACTTGCAATCCGGGCGGCCGTCGGTGCGATCTCCCGGCGCGGCACGTTTAAAGACGACGGTGACAAGCGTCCGAAACCTCGTTTGTGCGACGTACGGTGCGAAAGAAGTTTAACGTACGTGCAGGGACACACAAAATCCGGCCCAGTGCCTCTGTTTCCACCCACCGATGTTCGTGGGCAGGTCGCGTGCGTTGGCGGTCACGTCTGGAGGACTCCAACACCCCCCCCCCCCCCCAAAGACGTCTGGCTGGCGTGAAAGAGCAGGCCAAAGTACCCCCCCTCCCCCCACGCCTTCCTCTACAACAGTGATTCTTCCCCTCTTTGGTTCTCAACAGTAATTTATTTTATATAATGTCAATAGATACGCAGGGCTTGATGAAACAAAGTCGTCGTACTTACGTGCCCGTGGGGAATTTGCGTTGTCGATGATTGACCTTCAAACAACAAAAATCTGGCCATGTCTCGCACCCCCAGAAAGGGCGTCTCGCACCCCCTGGGGGTCGCGTGCACCCCCAGGTTAAGAAGAAGACGAACCACTGCTCTAGAGGGCCCATCCTGCCAGCAGCGGCGTGCGCAAGCACTATTCGCAAGGGGCTGCTACTTCACCCACTTTGTACCGTGTAAATCCCAACAGCGTGGGGGAAGGCACCCGAAATGTAATACACTTTGAATCCCAAGCGCGATGGATTTAATCACCCGTACCTGCCGTGGAATGGTGGCATTGATTCGAGGTCATACACCAAAACTTTGCACGTCAATATATATTTATATATATTTTAATGGTTGGCACAATAACCGCGAGCTATTTCGAATGTTTAATCTTAAAACTTGAAGCCCACTGTAAATTTCACTGCTGGGAAAGGCAGTTTTTTTTTTAAATCCTTTATATTAAGTTCGCTTGCTTGCTTGCGTGCTTGCTTGCTTACGACCGTGCAAATCTTTCGGTCGTTTTTTAACCCACTTCCCGTGATCCAATCGAGCTGACATTTTCCACACAGACTCGTTGTGCGTGACAATTAATGTTCGTGAAATTTTTTTTTCAAAATTTTACACTGTTTAGGGAATTTTTTTTAAATATTTAATTACCAATTGCTTAATGCTGGCAGACAATCATCTGACCCATAGGTGGCAGCCATTCCAAGCCAGAGGACGAGAGGACTCTAGCCGCCACGCATATAAAGGATTTATAGTGAAAAACTTTGTTTTTACTGGTTATACTTATTACGTGCTCAAAAAGGGGGCTTTAAAGATTAATGCGGACAGACAAGGTGGTTGCTGAGTGGGGTCCACACGATCCACGTGAATGCACGTTGGTGTATTGGGCAAACCATCAGTGATGGACTACGCACGGTGGTTCACACCTCAGTAGTGGCTAGGATTCATATTCTTGGTTCTTTCGGTAAAGTCACGTAGAAGGGAAATAATAAAATAATACAAATATAAAACATAATAAAATGAAATGCTCACGACGTTTCGGCCACGTTTGCTTGCGTTGTGGCCGAAACGTTGTGAGAATTTCATTTTATTATGTTTTATTATGATTTGTATTATTTTATTATTTCCCTTCTACGTGACTTTACCGAAAGAACCAAGAATATGAATCCCTGCAGTCATGAAAGCTTTAAATCGAAATTTAGTGGCTCGGAAATGTGAACTCTCTCGCCTGGTATGCAGGAAGGTCGTGGGTTCGATCCCGACCCTGACGCCTGCTGTATATGTGGAGTTTGCACGTCTTTCTCTCTCCCCGTGGTCGTGTGGATTTTTCTCCGCGTCCTCCGGTTTTTCCCTCCACATTTTGCAATCACCATGCGTTTCGTGTATTTTGGCTGCTATAAATGTCCTCATTATGAGCAATTTCGTTGAGTTATCATTTGTGGCCAAGTCGCTTCTGAGAACGATCTACATAGCTCAGTGGGGCCTTACCTGTTAAAACATTGGGTGTGTTCTTGTTGATGGGTGGTGGCGGGGGTTATTTGCCCATATTTCACCGCGCTGGGTCAGGGCGGCCTGATGAGCCACAGTGCCTGGTTAGATACTCGCCACCGATGTAGGCCATGGCCGGGAATCGAACTCGGGTGGCCGGGTTTCAACGCGAACCCCATCGTGTCACTGTTTGTGAAAAGTTAATTTGAAAACAACAAAAATGACAATGTCAATTTCTTCTTCCGTTATAAAACCACTCAGCCTAAAATGCATTTATATCCTTGATTTATTTGCTACTCTGTTTTACTCCGCTTCCAACCCCCCCCCCCCCCCCCCGCTATGTTTATAAATCACGCGAGAAGCACTGCCATGCATAGGCCTAATGCGTGTTTCATTACACGTCAAGAGTACGCGGCCTGCAGCGGCTTATGCACCACTAAGCTGGAAAATAATTCTACAATCTTCTCCGAGGCTCAAAATGTAGTCATTCCCCTGGCGCTGTGGAGTCTCATTTCTCAGGACGACAAAATACTTCAAATGAGATCAGAATGTACACTTCATTCCGCCGGTCTGCATGTTATAGCCGCTCACCGTTTAATATATTTATATCTCTTTATTTATTTATTTATTTTTACCCGCTGCAAGAGTAGTCATTGTTGTTTTTCGCACACGTAAATAAAAACGTCTCGGTTTCCATGGGCCGGGTGTAATAGTATCTACATTCGCACACGGCGGTAAATAACATCTTCTGGAAATCCACGCATGAACGCACGCATCATCCGTTTGAGATGCGCTGGAGTGAGTAAAAATAAAAACATGCGGCCGTACGGACCGATTTGACGCTACCCATTTTACGTAAGAATCGATCGATTACTTTCCCATTCGTCTGCTCTTTGCAAAACACGGAGAGGAGGGGGTTGAGGAGGAGGCGTGAATGCCCGCGGCCTTTATTTTTTTTGCCGCGATTAAAACACGCGCGTCGTTCCTTTTTCTTTACAAAAGCATCTCAAATTTTTGGCTCCATTCGTAAATGCACAGCGTGCGCACCAAAAGATGCGCCTCCAGCAATGTCACGCGTGGAAGAAAAGGGGGTGAAGGGATTGGGGGGAGGGGGGCGACGGCGTTCGTTGCCGCGTGCCGCAGCAGTCACTCGAGCAGACACGGCCACGCGACAGCCCCCAGGACGCGTGCACCGGGTGGTGGGTTCGTGTACCCTGCGCTGTGGGGAAGAGGAGCGGGGAAATCGGACAGGGACCACCCCCCCCCCCGCCACCCACACACACATCAGTTACTCCCTTCCACCAGGGCCCTTGTCAGCCAAGCTTTGCCAGTGATCTAATGGATGCGACGTGGTGGGACAAACTGGTCGACCATCGCCAGCGACGTGCTCGCCTTGCCAGCAGGCTGTAGGAACAGATGCCCCTAAAAAATAGTTGTCAGCTGATAGCCCCGCATGAGAACTGCGTAAATATTACCCAGCTCGCAATGCCATCTCGGGGCACGTGAATGAAGAATACGAAGACGTTGCCAGGTTAGCGCGAGCGGCTTCGACATCCCACGTTCGCACGTGTCGCAGAAGCACATCCCGACAAGAGTACCGTCGGATTCAAATGTATTTATTTTTAATTTGGAGTTTGCGATGTTTATTTCGCGATGTTCGCGTGGGGTTTTCTACGCATCCTCCGGGGTTTTTCCCCCCCCTCCACGTTGAGACTGAACGCGCGATCAGAGTAATTTGGATGCTGCTCTAAATGTCCACGTGATGACAAGCCACTTGGTTGAGCTATCATTTGTGATGGCTTGGTCGTTTCTGACAAAGAGCTACGTAGTTCGGTGGGGCCTTAGCGCGGTAAAATAATAAATCGATAGTTTTTTTACGTGACTTTACCGAAAGAACCAAGAAGAAAAATAAATCGATAGATTCTGAAAATGCTATTCCGTCGTCTTTGTGGCATTGTCCCTCTCGGCCATTTGAACTGCCAGTACGTGTGAGTGAAAACTATATTATATATTTTTTTGATAATTTTTTTGTGCCATCGCTTTTCATACAAATCCATACGATTTCAACAACCCCCAACAAATATATAGCAATATAAAAAAATAAAATCCGCTTGATTTTGTCAAATTTGTCCCCTCCCTCCCCGTGTGTGTGTGTGGCCATGTATTACGTATTTACTTTCAAAGACCGCGACAATCGGTTGTTGGCTGCCTCCGGCCGGAGGGCGCGATGCAGCAGATGCGACGCGTCACGGCCGACGACCCCGACCTCGAGCCCCCCCCCCCCTCGCCGCCACCACGCCGCACGCGAGACGGATTTTCGCCGGTTCCTTCACGGAGTATCCGGCCGTGCGTGGCGGTGCAGTGCGATGGATATCCGCGATGCCAGGAGAAGTCTGGGCCACGTGCGAGGCGAGGGAAACGCTTGTCTCTTTCTTGCGTAAACGGGGACTCGCTCGTATTGAACTCCTCATCCACCTCCTCCTCCTCCTCCTTCCGTGTTGTTGTAATTCTAGCCGTCGTAATTCTAGCTGCAGCCCTAACACACGCCAGCACTGTGCAATTCATGGTATTGTGTTTATTACGAAGTAACGTCCAGCCGTCGGCTCCACCAGTATTTATGATGGCTTTGTTTTCAGAAAACGATCTGCGCCCGGCGCGCGCGCACACACACACGTGGCCCGCGGTCAGACTAACGCTTTGGGGCGAAGGGAAATGTCAGCCCACGCCCCCCAACCCACAGTCGTGAGAGGCATTGCCAGCGCCCCCCCCCCCCCCTCTTCACCCCCCCCCCAATTGTAATTCCGCGCATCACGCACGCCAAAGACAACCGCCGTGCGCCGTCGGGCCAGCACAAAAATAACGCCATGCAGATTTTCATACATTTTGGCGGAGGGGGGGGGTTGCAGCGGGAGGGGGAGGGGGGGTAAGAAAGGAAGCGTTGCGGGGCTGAGAGTCTCCGTCCCTTCCGCGCGGTGATGCGTTCGGATTACGAGCGCGCAAACCAAATTAGCGAAATTGATGGAGGCGGAGGCGGGGGTGGCGGGGGTGGGGGGTGGCGCAGGTGGTAGGGGGTGCGGCGAGGAGGAGGTGGTGGGGGGGGGCCGGGTGAAATCGCCGCTCGCAATCAACGCCGATTCATCCGGGCACAATTTGCAAAGCCGCCACCGCCCGGCGCGGCCACTAGGGTGGCGGCTTGTGGGGCTCTCCTCGCGCGCGGCCGACAAGACGAACGCGCTCCTCTAGACGCGGGGACCGGCAGAGCATCTGCCGGGCTTCAACGCCTGCCTGGGGCTACCAGCGCCGGGCTCAGCGAGGGGGGGGGGGGGACGCACGGGCCGCGACATGAACCGCCGGTCGTCGACCCCGAAAGAGGCTCCTCCAGCTCAGTGTGGCGTTGCTATCGAGTGTGCAGGCGGTGCAACTGCACCGGAAGGGGGGTGGGGGGGGGGTCAGGCGCCGCCGTGGTCTATGGAGAAGCGAAATTGATTGAGCGTCAAGATCAGATTTTTTTTAATTTATTCTGGAGGAATCTTATGAGATATGAAGCTCTTTTCCACTGATGTCCAGTAGATTTGGACAGGGGGGACCCCACATTGCCCCCCACATTGCACCGGGGCCCGTGGCATCCAGGCCACGCCATTGGCTGACTCTGGTGATCTGTAACTCATTTACACCCGGGCCGATTGAAGGCAATCGCATTTAGAGCCCCCCCCCCTCCCTCCCCGCACGATGCGAGGCGCTACGCTATGGCTTACTCAGCTTATGGCTGAATCCGGCAGATGACCGCACGCGAGCTGGGACAGAAGAACCAGCATCCTCACAACCCCTACGACTACCGTATCTCCTGCCCCCCCCCCTCCTCTCTATTAGTCGCACATGCGGAGGAAATACGGTAGGCAAACCCGTCATCCCCAACCATATAAGTGCGGGCGTTCGTAAGTTGGTGTGTCCGTAAGTCGGCGTGTTTATAAGTGTGGGCGTTCCTAAGTTGGTGTGTTCATAAGTCGGTGAATTCGTAAGTCGGTATGTTTGTAAGTCGAGGACCGCATGTACTAAGAAGCCATTAGATTAAAGCTCGTTTCTTTGAAACTTGTTAGGTGTTTAGTTTGTTGTCTTTCCCCCCTCCTCCTCGAAAGAGGTTCAGCACACAGGCACTACCCACCTAACGAATTACGTTCATAAGTAGAGGACTGCCCGCACATACATGCTGCTCAGTGCGGGTGGGTGAAGGCGGCAGATGGATGCGTGGAACTCTTAATGATGGAATACCCCATGGGTGGCAACCCCTAGTCCCGGTCTCAAGAGACCTCCTCAATCCTGTGGCCTGTTCGCGCAGGGCCCCGTGGCTTTGCACGTCGCACGCTCGCCAAACGCTTTGGCGGAGAGAGAGAGCGGAGAGGTCCTTCCAGGTGAACCACTCAGCTCAGCAACACACTCCTCCTGTTGCTAGGGCAGGCGGACGCTCGCTGGTTCGCTCGTCCGCCTTGGCTCTCGTTAAAACTGCATGCCGATCGCTCCTGTCAGCTGACCCCCACCCCCCACCACTCTCCCGGCGCCAGCGATTCGCTCGATGCGGTGAGTAGTATCTGTCATCTCGCACGCCGCGATGGATGCCTGCGTGGAGGATTTACATCAGTGATCCCATCGGGACCAGGGGATCAATGTGGGAGTTCACGATTTTGTACGTTGGTGTGACTCTCTCCCCTTTTATAAAAAAAGAAAAGAGATAGAACATGCTTCTAATTATTATCATTACAAACGTTAGTTTTTTTGTTGTTGTTATGGATTTATAGCTCAGCGGTGAGAGCAAGCGGGTCACGATTGGAAGGTTGAGAGTTCAAATCCTGATTGGGAGGGGTCAACCCGCACCTCCGATTAGCACGGTTGGCTACGTATGTTGCGAAAGAAGTTAAAAATTCTTGGGCACGTACAACTCGGCCCCATCATCACTCTGGGGTCAATGTAACGCACATCCGTTCGGGGAAGTCAACAGTGGTTGTCCTGTAGATAGACTTCGCCCCTGCCATAGGAATGCGGAATTGACACCATTGGCTCAAGGCTGCACAACGGGAAATGAAGACCTCATTTGAGCCAGGAAATCACTTCGCATTTTTTCGCATGGATGGTTCCGTTTGTCCCAAAATGAAATAGATTGCAATTACTCTGCACATTACTGGATCTGCATAAACATTCCTCCAGGTGTTGCTCGCAAAATATAAAAGTGCAGTCTGAATTGGATTTCTCCACGTCATCCAAACACAAACATTATCTGGCAAATCGTCGAGTCGTGAAAATGTTTCTGAACAAAAAAATTCGGTTACAATTTCCTCATCCATTGTTTTTACAATTATGTTATTATAATAATTTGTAAAGTAATACTGTAGTTTATAATTAAGGTAAGCTCATGCAATTAAATCACCCATTGGTGGAGTGAGCACGGCTGCATTAAATGTGTTGTGTTATTTTAATTTTACCACAATTAAATTACAAGATAATATAAAGCCCTATGTCAACCCGCAGCTGGGTGAAGATCTCCTGACACCTCGTGAGTTACGGGGAACGCTTGACCATAATTCACCACGCCGCGTCAGTGCGCGTATGATTAAAGTGAGGCCCCGAGAGACCGGTTCACGGATTATTCTCCGCGGATGTCAGCCGTGGTCGGGACTCGAACTTGGATCGCCCCGGGGTCTCATCGCGCGGCGCGCAAAACCATCGCAGGCCCGCCGCTTCGCCCCTCGTAAACTCACGACGAGTCAACATACGCGCGAACCCGACGCACCGCCAACTTTCCCGCATCTCAGTGGAGAATTGCGAATCTGCTGCGGGAGCCGAGCCAAGCTCTTGCCCTTGCCCTGGGCTCACCTCTCATTCTCGCAGCACCACCCTCCGTGCAGACAGAAACAAACCGGCTTCGATGGCCGCGGCGCGGGTGTCACCAATTTGCCGACGCGGATCCATCCCCCCTATGGCGAGAGCCGTCCTCGTTTTATTCTTTCAAATAGAAAAAAAGCACCGGCGGCGTGAGAGGACATTCACGTGCCACCGTATGCCGCCGCTGAAGTCAGAACGACGGCGATGTCGGGCACGGCGCCCTCCAGCCACGCTCGGTCGAGTCGGATCAGCCGTCCGCGGTGTGACCGCGGCCGACGAAATGTCGGCGCGCATCGCGACGGGCGGTGGAAATTTATCCGGAGGCAACGCGCGGTGCATACATCACGGATGCACCACATGCCACCACCACCCCCTCCCCGAGTTGGACAATTGAATTGGAGCGTCTGGGGGGTTGTTTAGCGAAAGAGTTCTGGAAGCTCTGCTGCTTCAGCCGTTTGCCGTCAAGG
Source organism: Lampetra fluviatilis (assembly GCF_964198595.1). Classification (NCBI taxonomy): domain Eukaryota; kingdom Metazoa; phylum Chordata; class Hyperoartia; order Petromyzontiformes; family Petromyzontidae; genus Lampetra; species Lampetra fluviatilis. The sequence goes on from NC_136331.1 coordinate 7,741,909, forward strand.
TGCCCATGAGTTGAGAGCGCGGCGGAAGGGCGGAAAATCATTGTCAGTTGGGTGACTGTCTCTGATGCCCCCTTTGCGTGAAAGCCCCAAATCCGTGCGCAAAGCTTGGGTGTTAAACTTGCGGTGACATCCTCACCCAAGTTTATCAAGGAACTAGATTTGTTTTGTATCTGCCAGGTGAGGCCAGCTGAGCTCTACGGCTTTGGCCACGAATGACAGCTCAACGAAGTGGCTCATCGTCACGTGGACATTTGTAGCAGCCAGCCAAATAGTCTAAACGCGCATTGATTTGCAGATGTGGAGGCACAGCAGGCATCAGGGGTCGGGATCGAACCCACGACCTGCTGTATACCAGGCGAAGTAGATAACATCTCGAGAGCGTGGCGCCAATTACATTAAACGCCACCCACCCCCCATCAATAAAAGCGAGCTCCTCTTTCGTAAAGACAACCAAATAAAGTTATAAACTACCATCATTATATGTTCAGAAGGAGCCAATGTTCAATTTCCAACGAGTTCCTATATCATCATCTGGAGCGGAGAGATTTCTTTTCTGCCGTGATTGAATAAGCGAAAAGCAACGGGAGAGTGGACTGCCGCTGAGTGATTGCAGATTAACTCCTAATTACGCGGGGAAATGTCGCGCCGCGCACATGGTAGCACGCGTGTGTAGCGGTTAGCGCCACTGCACCGCGAACCCGGGGACGATTATAGGAACCGGTTGCTGGTGCCTCTCCCCCTGGGGTCGACTCGATCTCAAATCAGTACCCGGTGCGATGTCTAAAACATCGCCGCTTGGGAGACAAATGCGGCCGGGCGTAGTGCTGGCCACCCACCCGTCCACCCACCACCTCGTGTGCCTTCCCGGCATGGATCGGTGCTGCTCGCCAACAGCACCTTGCACCCCCCCCACCAAACGGTCTGTTAAACGATCTTCGTTTGCGAGAAGCGTGTCACCCTTCACTTTCTAATTAGTTTTTGAACGAGCGCTTGATCCACCCAACTTGTTTCACTTTTTCGATTTAAAGCTTTCGTGACTTCAGGGATTCATCTTCTTGGTTCTTTCGGTAAAGTCACGTAGAAGGGAAGTAATGAAAATAAAACACAATAAAATAATTCTCACGACGTTTCGGCCACAACGCAAGCAGCCGAAAGAACCAAGAAGATGAATCCCTGAAGTCACGAAAGCTTTAAATCGAGGGTGTTATTGTTGTTGTCGTTGTTGGTGTTGTTGTTAGCGTTGCTGTTGTCGATGTTGGTGTCGTTGTTAGTGCTGTTGTTGTTGCTGTTGTTGGTGTTGTTGTTAGCGTTGTTGTTGTCGATGTTGGTGTTGTTATTAGTGCTGTTGTAGTTGCTGTTGTTCTTGACGAACGCGTGATTTGCGCTCGTGCGCCACTGCCATCCGCGGCGTTTTCACCAAACATCGCGACCCCTTTTGCAGGAGTACCCTGCCAGGTACATTACTGGGGGGGGGCTGACGGGGGGGGGGGGAGGGGGTGAAGGTGGGGGGGGGTGGCGAACTTACCTTCACCCCCCCCGGACTGACTGATGGGAAACGCGCTCCGCGTGAACGGCGGGCGAAGTGAGTGCTCAACGTTCGAGCGCCGACGGCAATTGGACCCGTGACCTGAGGCTGCACCACGTGGCCACCGGAGCGGCTAACGACTCTGGGGTCAACCGCTCGTTCAAAAAGAGACAAAGATCCCCCCCCCGTGTAGCCTTAACTCACTGCAGGGGCAAGTGCTGCGAGCGAGCACTTATGAAGGCCGGCACGGCGCACGAGGGGGTGGGTGGCCAGCACCACGCCCGGCCGCCTTCGTCTCGTTTGAGGCTGAGTCGACCGAGGGGAGGCCCGGGACCGGTTCAGATAATCGTCACTGGCGCTCGCCTGTGGGCCGGAATCGAACTCGGGAAATCCGCGTTCGTAGCGCAGCGCGCTAGCCATTACACAATCTCACATGCTCACACGGGGTGAAGAAGCGTCCTTTATTTATTTATTTACACGGTTTTTATTAACTCACTCTGTCTGTTGTTGTTGTTGTATCATCAAATCTTCTAACTCAATTTTTACCCACTTCACAATGTAGTATATCGACTGCAAACTTTGTATACTTATGTCATACTGATGAAAATACTAAATTCTATGATAAAAAATGAAATATATATTTTAAAAAAAATGTTATATGTTATGTTTCGGCTTGGGTCTAATTGTCCACGGTAAACTGACGTTGGCTGTAATTGGCCACGGTTCGTTACGTTATGGCAAGCTTCGGGGCCACTTCCTGGAGTCTTGGAGTTCTTCCATTGCTAGTACGGTACATTTCATTACAGCTTGTTTTTAAAAAAAGTTTTTTTTAATAAATATTACTTATTAGCGGTCAAGCTGACACTCGGAAGAAGAAGAAAAAAACACAAGAAAGAAGTATTGACGGGAGAAGACAGCTCGCAGGGACTTTGACATAACATTCCATAGGTCACTGCCTACGCAGCTGTTACGGTTTACTGATCCCGCGGATGACGGGATGAGTTAATGTGCACGCAATTTACTCCGCGTGTAGAAGAGACACACAAAAAAACCCCGCGGGAAAAAATAATCTGCTTAGAATTCTCTCCCGTGTAAGGGCGAGGGTGGAGATGGGGGTGGGCTGGGGGAGGGCGATTTGTTTGCATTCGACACGGACACGAGTGCGGATGATTTTTCATTCAAATGGGATTCATTGGGGACCTATCCCGACTTGCCGGGGCTCTCTGTAAAGAGATGCTTAACGTTGACGGTTGCAAGCCGCGAGCCAAGACTAAACGTGAACTGCATTACGATGGCATTAACTGTTGAGACGAACATTTTTTTTTGTTCACTGACCAGCGGTGATAGGGGTATTTTTCTATTACACATCGCACCAGGTACTTATTTATTATTCTGCAATCGCAGGGCCACATTCACCGGACGTTACGCGCGCGATAGTTCGTGTCCGGACACTGCTCCGCAACGTGCAATTTGAAGACGCAATAAAAGTCTGAAATTATTTTGAACAAAAATACGAGGATATCTACGCGAGGATAAACTAAGAATTAAACATTAGAATTGCAAATTGACAACAACAACCGGAGGTGCGGGGGAAGGACAACAAACTAAACAACACAAAGCAGTTCTAAAGGAATGAGGTTCCAATCTAGATCTAATAGTGCGCAACTCTTCCCGATATTAGGAAGTGGCTTCCTAATATCGGGAAGAAGAGCGTTCCAGACGGCCACAAACGCGCACCCGAAAGCGCGCGATGCGGTTACCACCGCCTTAGATCAACGGCCAGCCAAAAAGCCGCAGCCAAAAGCCGCCGCCGCCGCTGCAGCTTTTAGCTGGCCATTGGCGAGATCAACAAGGGTATTGTTGGTTGATTCGTGGCAAGCGCTTCACGTGCAGTGAGTGTGACCTTATGATGTCATTATTCGGCAAACCGGAAGGCATTAATTCTCGATTTTTTATTACAGTGAATGTGGCTGTAACGGTTCCACCTGAAGACGGAAGCTTGCGTTGCCTCCGAAACGTCGTGATTTAATGTAGTTTTTTTACTTGACTTTACCGAAAAAACCAAAAGAGTATGAACCGGAAGGCGGTCCATCTCGGCGAGCACTGGACTGACAGGGCCGGATCTTGCACGAGCTGTCACCACTCGTAGCCAGAGACTTTTATCGAAGGCCAATTTGCAACCTGGCCTCCGATACCTCCGACTGCCCTGAAGGTCCAATTTCCTGGCCGTATATATATTTATTTTAGAGGAAAGAGAGACGTTATTATCCTGCAGGCTTAGCAGGGGGGGGGGGGTGGTGGCGATGATCCTCGGGCCAGCGGGGGGCCCCAATATAGCCCACGACTTCGTTTCACGCGGCTAGCTGCCCCCCAACGCGGGCTTCAGCGCCGTCCAATCGGCCACCGCGAGCGATATTCATCAGTGAGCAGCGTCTTAGCCGCGCTCATCGCGGACTAGAGGGCGATATTGTCAACCTGTCAGCAGATTGTAAGCGCCCGGTCACTTTTTTGTTTGTTACTGCGAGTGTCTCTTGCGGTCATGAAGGCGACTGGGGTTGTGTGCGTGCTTGATGTTTGTTTTTGGCCTGCCGATGGTAAGTCAAAAGTCCATTTCGGCCATCGGCAAGGAAAAGGTTCCTCCTTTAGGGGCACGAAGGAGAGTGTGTAGCAATGCAGCACTGCATGAAGATTGTTCTGCATTGACCGAAGAATGCAGCACTTAGTTTCAAGACTTCGGCTAAGAAAATTCCCGCCATTGGTGCAATTGTCCAATGAAATAGAATTGATTGCAGATTATGAACCTACTTGCTGCACTGGCATCTAACACCTGCATAGTGCCGGAGATGTAGAAGGTGAAGGATACTTGAGTAGTGGTGATCACATTTGTGAGTCATAATACCGATGTTTCATTTCAGAGAAGCGTCGCACCGCCCCACAACCACACAGCCCCACGGCCCCAGAACCCCGCGGCTCCACAGCCCCACAGCCTCACAGCTCCATCACTCCACTGCCCAAGCCTTGCTCTCTGCTATCTCACTCTCCCAGCAGGTAGACGTCACACGGGGCCAAAATGCTTGGCTGATAAACTTTGCCGTGCGCCATCGCTGGCTGTGTCCCTCAATAACACGGCGGCCTTTAAAGAGAAAAAAAATAAGCAATGGCTCTTCTTCACGGTACATCCGTAGAGAGGCCAGAAGGGAGACGGAGTGGATATAAGAGATGGCGAATGCACGCTTACACCATGGTGCCTGATGAGAATTTGTTTTAAGTGTTTTCTGATCTCCGGTTATTAGATTGTCACTTGTCTGTAAAATTTGACTCTCGATAAATAAACGTCGCATACGATAGGTTTGTTGATCAATTGCAAATATCTGTCAGAGAGACGCAACTGGAAAACACAGCAGAGATGAAGGGTGACCGGCATCAAAGTTGGGTAGTAGTATTAATAATAAGGCAGATAAGAGCAGGTTGGATTGCTTTCGGAAAGCTGAAATTGATAATTAAAGTTAACATAGCAAGGCACCAGAAATGTCGCTGGTCACTCGCCAAAAGAAATGGCAAAAAGCGCAAAAAATGGAAAAACGCGCAAAGAAAGAGCACGTGGGTTAGAATTTGTGAGCAGGTGTTAAAGACATCCTCGCAAAGGCGCCACGGTGGCTAGGAGATGTTAACTCCCTTGCCTGGTATACAGGAGGTCGTGGGTTCGATCCCGAGCGTCACGCCTGCTGCTGTATATTTGGAGTGTGCGTGTCTCTCTCTCATCATCATCATGGTGGCTATGAGATGTTAACTCCCTCGCCTGGTATACAGGACGTCGTGGGTTCGATCCCGAGCCTGACGCCTGCTGCTGTATATTTGGAGGTTGCGTGTCTCTCTCTCTCCCTGTGGTGGCGAGGTTTTTTTTTTCTCTGGCTCCTCCGGTTTCCCCCCTCCACATTTAGAATCAGCGTGCGTTCAGAGTATTTGGCTGCTATAAATTTCCACGTGATAAGCGACTTCGTTGAGCTGTCATTTGTGGCCAGGCCGCTTGTGAAATGGAGCGTTTATAGCTTGGTGGGTCTTACCTGGTAAAATAAAAAGTTTCGTTTAGTTTAAAGAAGTAAGTGGGGTCATGACTCAAGAAGTTGATGGCCAATGGTGCAGATTAATCATGGCATGGCAGCCAAGGTCCAGAAATAAAGTGGATGCCTAACGTGGTTAATCTGATTTAATATTTATAGAGTGCCTTTGATCAAGGTGCTTAATATAATTTAAAAAACGGTATAAACAATGAAATGATTGAGATGACAGGGGTGTCCAAGGGATGAGGAGAGCGTTAGCCACGACAGAGGGCACGTAGGGATTAGGAATAGGCAGAGGAGGGAAGGATTGGAGGGGCGAGGGGAGGACAGAGGACGAGAATGGGCGATAGAGAGAAGAGGCGAGGTTTTAAGAGAGGAACGGAAGGAGGTTTAGGAGGGGGGCTGCCTTAATGTACAAGTGCAGTGTTGAGTCTATGGTGCAGTGTTGAGTCTATGAGCAATGTGGAGTCTATGATGCAATGTTGAGTCTACGGTGCAGTGTTGAGTATATAGACAGTGTTGAGTCTATGGGTAGCAGTGTTGAGTCTATGGTGCAGTGTTGAGTCTATGGGTAGCAGTGTTGAGTCTATGGGCAATGTGGAGTCTATGGTGCAGTGTTGAGTCTATGAGCAATGTGGAGTCTATGATGCAGTGTTGAGTCTACGGTGCAGTGTTGAGTATATAGACAGTGTTGAGTCTATGGTGTAGTGTTGAGTCTATGGGCAATGTGGAGTCTATGATGCAGTGTTGAGTCTATGGGTATCAGTGTTGAGTATATAGACAGTGTTGAGTCTATGGGTAGCAGTGTTGAGTCTATGGTGCAGTGTTGAGTCTATGGGTAGCAGTGTTGAGTCTATGGTGCAGTGTTGAGTCTATGGGTAGCAGTGTTGAGTCTATGGGCAGTGTTGAGTCTAAGGTGCAGTGTTGAGTCTATGGGTAGCAGTGTTGAGTCTATGGGCAGTGTTGAGTCTAAGGTGCAGTGTTGAGTCTAAGGTGCAGTGTTGAGTCTATGGGTAGCAGTGTTGAGTCTATGGGTAGCAGTGCTGCTCAATGTACAGGGGAAGTTGATTCCAGTGGAGGGGAGCGAAGAGGGAGAAGGACCGGTGACGAGATTGGCCACAGGGAGAAGGAGGTACAGAGACAGGGAGAAGATTGGGAATGAAGAGGATGAGAGGAGGGGACATGTAAGGAGACGAGAGGCGAGGTGGGGGGGGCAGGGCCATGGAGAGATTTAAAGTCGGGCGATGCAAACGCTTTAGCACGGAAATTGAGGACGTTATCAAAAGAGTGCGAGCCGATAATTGCCCCATTTTATTGCCGAAATTATTGTGAAAGTGATTAGGCACCTGGGGTGGCAGAAGGTTGATGGGCATCGGAGAATGTGTCACCAACAACACCACCACCACCCCACGTGTGATGTGTTATCCGACCCCTTCCACGCCTCCGCACGGACTCCGCTGCGGGATGGTAATGTCCCGTGACTTCGTGTCATCGCAGTTTAAGCCTTTCGTCAAATGTGTTGTGTTTCTTTTTTTTTCTTCTTCTTAAAATTTCAGCCCAACGCGATGTTTACCGTCTCTGTCTCTCTCTCTGTGCCGTGAATCAGGTCGCCTCATTGTCGTGATTTTGCTAAAGCGCCAACGACGCCGCCGCGGTGTCTTCGCGGAGTGGCACGTCCAATCTCCTGGAGCGGCAGTCGTAACAACGGAGGGAGTTTCCTAAATCCACCACCCCTCCTCCTCCCCCCCGCACCCACCCCAACCCCACGCCGCTCTCCAACCCAGCGTTATAAATAGGTGCGGCCCAAGTTCGTCGATTTCCTAAAACTAAACCTTTTTTTTTACTTTACCAGGTAAGCTACGTAGATATTTTTTTTAAAGAAGTGACTTGGTCATCACAAATTGAGAGCTCAACGAAGTGGCTCATCACCACGTGGACAAATTTACAGCAGCCACATACTCGACATGCCTGATGTTGATTCTAAATGTGGAGGGAAATACCGGAGGACCCGGAAGAAATACACAGGAAGAGAGAGAGAGAGACACTCCAAATATATATAGCAGGTGTCAGGGTCGGGATGGAACCCACGACCTCCTGCATACCAGGCGAGGTTGGTGGGGTAAAGCGTGGGTTACTGCTTCCCTCCCCCCTGTATTCCAAGACGTCTAGCCGGCCTCGAAGGAGTAGGCCCAAACACTCTCTTGGGAGGGGAGTATGGGGTAGGAAGCCTATCTACCAGCAGTGCAACCTTGTACCCTGTTAGCGGCAGAGGTGCCACCATCACCTCGCTTTTATTTTGCCCCCCATGGTTTTCTTATTCTCAGTGCTATGCCCCCCCTCCCTTCCCCACCCCCCCCCCCCCCGCGTTTTCTGCCCGATTCAGACGAAGTTCAGAAAGTCGAAGGGGTGTAAAATTAGCCCGAGGAGGAAGCCCGCGGAGCAGAATTTCATTTATCAGACCGGCGGAGGCCATCCAATCAAGGCGAGACGGATGCCGTGGAGATTCAAATGTCCGCGCGTGTGCGTGCCAAGTGTGTGGCGCTGCGAGGCTGCGTGCAAGGGCGCGCTGCGCGCAAACACGTCCCCGCCATAATTGAACCGCTGATAAGCAAAAAAGAGTAAAAACTACTTCGCGCGGAACTCAACCGAGCGAAACGCCAGGCACGTTGGTCACCAACACGCGGGGTGGTGGTTGGTGGTGGTGGTTGGTAGGGGTGGTGGTGGTTGGTAGGGGTGGTGGTGGTTGGTGGTGGTGGTTGGTAGGGGTGGTGGTGGTTGGTAGGGGTGGTGGTGGTTGGTAGGGGTGGTGGTGGTTGGTAGGGGTGGTGGTGGTTGGTAGGGGTGATGATGGTTGGTAGGGGTGGTGGTGGTTGGTAGGGGTGGTGGTAGTTGGTAGTGGTGGTGGTGGTGGCTACGTTGCTGCAAGTGCCTGCCTGTAATCATCCAGCGCTGTGTAGGGGTGAAGCAGCGAGGGTTGGTGGCACACACACACATGTTGTTGTGAAACTCCTTTCCTCCTGTGGACATCGATGAGCTGCCCCGTTACCCTGCCTCGCCAGGAGAAGGAGGCGCGTCAACAAATGTGGACACCAAGTGTATTTACCCTTTTACAAGGAATCATGTCTGCATTGACCACATATACAGTACTTGTGGTGAACATGAAAACGAAAAAAACTTGCTCCGATAGTACATGACGCATTGTTTTTGAAACTAGTTGGTCCACACCAGAGGCAGCTTTCTTTAGAGCCCAACCTCAAACAGTGTTAGACCAGAGGACGCCAAAATGCGAACAGCGCAAAAACGATGTTTTATTTCCAGAAAGGGTAAAATCTATTCTGATATTGTGATACTGGCAAGATAAGTCGCATGTACACCATTGGAACCTCATTTGTCAGAAGAAGAAATATGATAATTGGTTTTATACCCTTTTATCTGGCAACAAAACTGACACTTTTTTTTACAAGGAGTCATGTTTGCATAGATCACAATACCTTCAGTCATAATGCAAACAAAAAACATAACTCTGATAATGTATGCACTGTCCTTGAAGTTGATTGGTCCACACCCGAGACAGCTTTCCTTAGAGCCTAGTCTCACATGGTGTTGGACCAGATGACGCCAAAAGGCGCATACATTATCAGAGTTATGTTTTTGTTTGCATTATGACTGCAGGTATTGTGGTCTATGCAAACATGACTCCTTGTAAACAAGGTGTCAGTTTTGTTGCCAGATAAAAGGGTAAAAAACCAATTATCAGAAGTCGCATGGTGAACCAAATGTTTTATTAGGAAGCCACTGGAGCCGTGCACTTTTAAAACTAGATTGAAAACTTATTTCCCTTAGAGCTGCTTTTTGTGTTTAGTTTGTTGTGCCCCCCCCGCACCTCCGACTAGCACGGTTGTCAACGTACGGTGCGAAAGAAGTTCAACATACACCTTTTCTGTCTGTGTGGAATAGAGTGTTTCCCCCTCGCACGTGCGGGTTTTCACCGGGTGCTCCGGTTTCCTCCCACGTGTACAAGCACTCATTCATTGGCTGATAGCACCTCCACATATAGAGGATGGCAGAGCTTGGAGGGGGGAGGAGAGGGGCATGGCTGCCTTTCCCGCTCGTCTTTGGTGAATGGTTAGCCGCGTTTCTGAGTCGTCCTCTCTCTCTTTCTGTGCGTCTCTGTCTCCCTCCGAGAGTGAGCGAGTGAGTACTGTGCAGCGACGGCGTGTTATAATTCAAAATTATGATGATGATGATGATGATCATTATTATCGCTACATTTACAGACACGTAAGCGCATCGGAGAAGTTTACAGCGCAAATCGGTCCATTGGCACACCCGCGGGCTCATTATCGTCATCTTCACGAAGGCCTCACGTTGTGTTTGCTTTTATTGACATCAAGCAATGATGAAAATTAGCGAAAGGCTTGAAGAGCTTCCTCGCACATTAGCTGCATTGTTTTGGACAAAACGTTTGCAAACATTGACAGCGCCATTTAGCCCGTTGCCGAGAGAGGCGCCACTGATTTATGTCAATTAATTTGAACGACAACAACAACAACAATGTACAACACATGCCGAGGATGCTGCCGTTACCACGCTACCACTTTGCAGATTTCGACCGCGTTAAATGGCCACTAATACGCGAAGTGCGCGTGCGTGTTTGCCTTAATTGCAATTAGCGCAGACGAGCGCATGCAAATCGCCCCAAAGAACACACCGACTGCTGCTCGCTGAGTCCACGGCATGAACACGTGTCACAATTGGCCTTGGCACATGGGTGCTGTGTTTTCTTTAATAAATATTTTGAACGTGCTCCTAAAATAAATATCGGCGCCGAGTGATATTTGCAGTCCGATGTGTTCGTCCGAAGAATAAGGTAAAAACCAGAGCGAGTTAATTTGACAATAAAAAAGCGTCTGTTTGTGTTGTTTTTATTTATTACGGACAAAAAATAAAAAAGGTCACACTTGCGTGGAATTGATCATCGTAGCAATTATTATAATTAACCCAACGTTTCATGTTTTCCCAAACATTGTTTTGTGAATCGCACGTTAATGCACAATGCGTGGGCTGCTTTACACGCGTCCACGTGTGCCTCTGTCGACGCCGCTAATTATTGTGAGAGCGTCGTAGTTTTGTTTGTGTTGGGTGAGTGGGCGGGGGGTGAGTGGGCGGGGGGGGGGGATATTGGACCAGATGTGTCTCGTCTACAAATCTGAAGCGTAATAGCCGCTCGACTCCGCCGTTGCAGTCCGATTGAAAATGGTAAATGCCCACCGTGCCACGATGTATCTCTTCGTTGACAAGAATCACGAGCTTCGGGGAGGGCATGAACGCAGCCCATCGCTACAACACTGCCTCGCGTCATCGGCCATGAACGATGTACTGCTGGATGAAGAACGCGCTTCCTACGAGCGTGGGCAAGCGGCGGTGCAGAGGTGAGCGCTACGCCGCGCTACGAACCCGGCCACCCGAGTTCGATTCCCGCTCGCGGGCCAACACCCAGTGGCGATTATCCGAACCCGTCCTGGGCCTCCCCTAGGTCGACTCAACCTCAAATTAGTTCCTGGTGCGCTGTGCAAACATCGCCACTGGGGAGACAAAGGAGGTCGGGCATGATGCTGGTCACCACCCCCTTCATAGGTGCTCGCTAACAGCACTTGCCCCAGCAGTAATGTTAAGGCTACACGGGGGGTCTTTATCTATGTTACTGGAACAATAAGCGAGGACCCCTCTCGCACTGAGAGACAGAGAGAGGGACACGTGGGTTAGAGCGCGGTCGCAGGACGAAACGCATCGCTTTGATCGACGAGTGAAGCAAGCGGGATTGGCCAGGACGCGTCACGTGCAGGGATGATGTCGTGGGGTTAAGTTGAACTTCTGCCCGCACCGTGCGTAGCCAAGCGTTGCTAATCGTGGGGATGCGGGGGCGGTGGGGGGGGGAGAGAATAACAAACTAAAACACAAAAAAGCAGTTCTAAAGGAAATAAGTCTTCGACCTAGATTCAAAAATGCCGAAGCTCCGGTGACTTCCTAATTTCGGAAAGGAAGAGAGCTCCGCGTTCCAGACGGCCGCAGAAGCGCGGCTAAAATGCGCGCGACGATGCGATGGCTTCCGTCGTCTTTGTGCGATGGGCGGCCCAAAGCCTCCCGCGGCGGCGGGGGTGATGGACGGGGTTTCGAGCGACGGTCTTCATCGAAACTCCTCGGACGAAATCGGCAAAAAGGCGTCGAGGTTCATTTGCGGCGAGCGCTCCGCGTGTGTCGCGATGCGCGCCGATGGTCGAGTTTGGCGACGGAGTGGCAGCAACAAAAGGGGCGCGAGGGGAGGGGACGTCACCCTCACGGAGACGGAGCCGCGAGGCGAGCTCACGTGCGCGAGAGGGGCTCCGCGGAGCGCTGCGTCGCTGGATCGATGAGCGGCGCAGGGGCGCTGGGGGTCGCCTTAATCCAGGAATGGATCGATCACGGGCGACGACGATGATGGTGATGATGGTGGTGGTGATGGTGGTGATGGTGGTGATGATGGTGATGATGATGATGGTGATGATGGTGATGATGATGATGATGGTGGTGATGATGGTGATGATGATGGTGGTCATGATGATGGTGATGATGATGGTGGTCATGATGATGATGGTGGTCATTGGATGGCGTCACGCCTGCCCGGTGTACAACTACGACGAGTCAACGCTCCACAGTGAAGACGCAGCCAACGCTCCGCACTGAAGACGCCCACGTTCATCCAAATCCATTCCCCCCCTCCCCCCCAGAGAAGTGACCCCAACCCTCGTGTCGAGGCATCCGTCGCCGCCTCTCCTCGCCGACAATTGCGCGCGCATCTCCCGCCCGCCTCGCTAATCAATGCGCGCAATTTAACCACGGCCATTAAGGCACACGCCGTTTGCCTCGATTGATCGGCGCAAATGAACACCGCAACGCCGTTAATTTGGCCTCTCGCTCTCTCGCTCGCTCTCTCACTCGCTCTCTCTCCTTTTTTTTTACAATCAGTGGAAACAAGAAGATGCTCGGTGTAGTCGGCACTTTGCTTCGTTCATCATTTCGTAATTTTTTTTTTAAACTTTGCTTTATGTAAACCCCCACCTCTCGCTCACTCTCACGCTCTCTCTCTCTCACTCTCTCTCGTCTCTCTCTCTCGCTCTGTGTGTGTCGCGTGATTGCGGTGACCGCTCGCGGATGCCCCGAAACGCACGCACGACTTCGCATTACAAGGCATAAGCGGACACTTAAGACGTGCTTTTATTCATTCATGTTTTATTGTACACCTCATTTTAAAGAGATTACCTATTCATAGCTTGACTCATAAAGCACGCCTGTCCCTCCCCCCGCCGCCCCCCAACCCCCCCAACGGAGACATAGGCTTGATATATCCGGCTGTGATTTATTCACTGCTGGATGACGGACAGTCTCACCAACACCACCCCCTTCCACCCCTAACCCTCTCACCCTCACACCATTGCAATCTCTTCGATGCCACGGTCCATCTCGCTGCGGCACGCGACCTCGTCTCATGGCTCCGTCTCTACTCTCGGTCGTCTGTCCCCTCCTTCAGCTGCGATTTCGTCTCCGCCTCGACCATCGGCCACCGTCTCTCTTGTTTGACCACGACGCGTCTTGCCCAAGTTCACTCAACTTTCTAAACAGTTTGGAGTATGTATGTCTGCTGAACTCTGGAAGGACAATAAACTAAACACACACAAAACTGTTCTAAAGAAATTACTTTTCAATGTAGTATTGTCGTGTAGTGTATAGTAGTGTATAGTGTAGTGTGTATTGTCGTGTATGTATTCCTGTATAGTGAACTTCTTTCCCACCGTACGAAGCCAGCCGTGCTAATTGGTGGTGCCGGGGGAAGGTGAACAATCTAAACACACAAAGCAGTTCTTAAGAAATTAGTTTTCAATTTAAATTTAAAAGTGCGTAGCTCCAGTGGCTTCCTAACATCGGAAAAAAGAGCGCGTTCCAGACGGCCGCAGAAACGCATCTGAAAGCGCCGAGCGATGCGGTGACCACCGCCTTTGTTCGATGGCTGAGCAAAAATCCGTCGCTGCGAGGGTGACCGGGAGTTGGCGAGATGGTTTATGCTCCTTGGCGAGATCAGCGAGCTATTGCGCGGTTAATTTGTGGCAAGCACTGTTGTACGCAATGTTGTGTTAATTATCGTGACGTTTGTTTACCAAGGAAAAGCCTCAAGGCTCTTTTGCAGGAGAGTTCTGTAAAGTCGTCACGGTGCTGTGCGCATCTTTGCGTGCGGGGAACGGTGGCGTAGCGGTTAGCGCGCTGCGCTACGATACCCGGCGTCCCGAGTTAGATTCCCGCTCAACGGCCGGTCATGGGTCTCCTCCCCCTAGGTCGACTCGGCCTCAAATGAGTGCCTGGTGTGGTGTTGTAATCATCGCCACTTGGGAGACGAAGAGGGGCGGGCGTGGTGCTAGCTACCCCACCCGCTCGTGTGCCGTGCCGGCCTTCAGATGTGCTGCTACTCGCTAACAGCACTTGCCCTCGAAGCCTGTGGGGGCGGGGATCTTTGCCTTTGGTGGCCGTGAGTGATTCCGTTTGCTTCCCAGCGGCACGTTAAAGATCCCGTGGTGTCAATGCACGTGGCGTGCTCATCGCGTTGCTGGTGGCACAGTCCATTGAGCAAACGTCGCCTTGTCATGTATATAGTAAGTTATTATTTAGTTATTATTTAGTTATTAAACGCTGGCATGGGAGAGGTTAACGACGTGAAACCGAGACAGAGTCAGAAATTATTTTGTTTTAATTCACTCGAACGCGTCCTTTGTTCGCCTACTCATATATATACATATTTATTCAATAATGTATCTGTTCATTTATTTAGTTATATTCGGCGCACCCAGATTTCGACGGCGTAGCCCCGCCCCCACCCGCCCCCACCCTCCCTCCCTCCCTCCCGTACCGCCGGCGACATCATCAATCTCACTTGGCGAAAAGAGACGGCGAGTTTCGGGACCATTCATTCCACCGCCGTCCCCCTCCCACAGCCGCCTCGGCCTTCCAGCCACCTTCTGCTGTATCAAGGCGGAACACATTTTAGCCGTAAGTCACGTCGGTGCCACGTTGACTGGGATTCCATTAGGCAGCTGCTGCTGCTGCTGGCTGCTGTTCTGCGAACTGCGAGGTGGTTTATAGCCTTTCGAGCAGGAGAGTCGGCTGCAGCGATGCCTCCTCTCGGGACATTAAAGCCTGGATTATCCAAGCGGTGTGTGTCAGTGTCAGGATGGAATTACCCGTTACTGGTGACATTTTCTCCTCCTGCTAATGTCAGCCCCGCAACGATAATCCCGTCTCTTCTGCCACATCCTCTGCTCAGTTCTTACCCCTGTGAAACACGGCAACAGAAATGGGCGCACGGCCTCTCATCTCATCTTAACGAGATTTAACATAGCGTCTTCACGGCAATTATGCAATTGTACGCAGCATGATAATACGTTGAAATAAAGAACGGGGTTATTTGTACGTGGTGTGTAGTTGTGATGCTGTAAAGCAAAGCGGATTGATAAGGAGGGGTTGGGATAGCGCCTGGTCGTAGTTGGGGGGGGGGGGGGCGAGAGTATAGATGGGGGGGGGGGGGGCTGAAAGGTAATGAGGCAACATTGCATGGGGAAGACGAAGCAGAGTGAAGGGGCCCACCACGTCCGAGTCTCCGTGCATTTATGCAGCAGCAGCAGCAGCAACAATCCATCAGCAGTTCCCCAAGAACTCCACCGTGAGTAACTTCAGTATCACCATCGACCTAAGCGAGGGCAAATGTGATCGACTGTCCAGCAGCAGCAGCAGCGGCGGCGGCGGTGATGCAGAGTGGGACATCTGTGAGCCAATCGGTCACGTCTCCTCGAATTCGTTTGTGATGGTGACCCCAAGCACAAGACGACCCACGGTGCACTTCTTCTGGAACTGCTGATGGTTGTTGTTGTTGCGTAATGCATAGAGGCTGCGTGCTGTGTGCACGTGCCTTATTGTGTTAATGTGCAACTTTGAAATCGAGATTGAAAACTCGTTTCTTTAGAACTGCTTTCTGTGTTTAGGTCCGCGTTCTTCCCTCGTACCTCCGACTAGCACGGTCGGCTACGTACGGTGCAAAAGAAGTTCAACATACATCGACTACACCATACACTACAATGCACACTACACTATACACTACATACTACCCTACACACTACACCATACAATACAACACATTACTATGTGAAATTGAAAACTCATTTCTTTAGAACTGCTTTGTGTGTTTAGTTTGTTGTCCATCCCCCGCACCTCCGACTAGCACGGTTGGCTACGTACGGTGCAAAAGAAGTTCAACAAACACAACGTTCCGACGCCGGTGACGGCGCCGTGGGGAGTGGTGGTGGGTGGCGCTTTCTCGTCAATTACAGATTTGACTTCACCTCCAAAGTGTCACCAGCTCAACCCTTGCCCCCCCCCCCCCCGCGGCTCTTTCGCCAAATAAGGTCACCACCGCTAATCGACAATCTCGGCACGCGTTGAAGCCCCCCCCAAACCCCGCCCCCAACCCCCCCAAACCCACTCCCCCCAACCTCTTTCAAACCCCCTCCCCCCAAACCCCTCCCCCCAACCCCCTCCCCCCAACGCCCTCCCCCCAACCTCCCCCAACCCCCCTTCCCCCAACCCCCTCCCCCCAAACTCCTCCCCCCAACCCCCCCAAACCCCCACCCCCCAACCCCCTCCCCCCAACCCCCCCAAACCCCCGCCCCCCAACCTCCCCCCAACCCCCTCCTCTCAACCCCCCCAACCCCCCCCCATCCCCCGACGGAGCATCACTGTTTCTTTCTTTCTGTTGTTGTTGTTGCAAACTTAGAAACTCCAGGCCCCTTATCTGCGCAGACGCAGCGACTTATTAAAATATTACAAACCGAGATAGCGGAAGAGGAGAGAGAGAGAAAAGTAAAGATAACGTTTAGAAATTGGGTTCTTTGTATCGCATCGGCTGCTTTGCCAGCAATTATAAATCTCTACTGAATTAGCTTACTCTGCTCACTATCAAGTCTCAGCAGATGGGAATACTGCGCACACACAAACACACACGGACGCTAATTTTTTCTTTCAAAGTGAACATCGATTTGTGAAATCATTCCAATTCATCGCCCTAAAAATTCATACCGCGGACGACTCCCGAGGTGTCGAATATCTTCGCAGAATCCTCGACTGATGTTTAAATAAAAAAATGCCAACAAACTAAAAAATAATCATCTCTTCCGCGTTGCCATCTGCGCGCCAGAGATTTCTCGCGTACTTTGCCGAAGGGGGGGGGAGGGTGATTGGCCAGGTAATGGGGCTCATTAGGTGAGGACGTGGCGTGGGACAATGAGCGCGGCTCACCCACTGAGATGAAACGTGTCAAAATGCAAGCCGAGCAATTACGTGCGCATTATTGAGGTCGTAACTCACTTCACACAAACGAGTGGCCAAATGTGCCGGGCGGTGGTGGCTACGCGCGCGTGGCATGTAATTGCGGCACCTGTGGAGACACGGATGTTCGCGAAATTCCCTTTCCGTGGGTGTCAAGGTGCCGTAATACCCCGGCTCGCCAGGAGAGGGCGGTGCAGCAGGGTGCGGACTAATCTCCATCTGTCCCACCTGCATGGGATAGAGCGTTGACGCTGATTAATTGGCTGAAAACATCTTAATATATTCAGGACTGCAGAGCTTGGGCAATTGTTGGTAGCGCCGACTCACTGTCTGGCTGTTGCCTTCCAGCTCGTATCTGTGGGTTCCCAGCGAATGTGAGGTTTAATACACCACGAACAACGAAGACGCTATATATATACCTACAAATAAGACGAACAAACACGTGGTAAAAATGAGCAACAAACCCGTCGCTGTGATCGAAAATAGTGGCGATGGAGAGAGGTCGGACACGGAGGGAGTTGTGGCCGGATTGTGTGACCGAAGCACCGGTCGAAATGGAGATCTTTCGGGATCGATTTATTCTTCCTGTAGTTCTATTTTTTTTCGAAGTTTTCATTTTTTCATTCTCTAACCTTTGCGTCACACCTCTTCCCACGGCTCTGTGCTTACAGCGAGCTAACCACAGCGGCACGAATTGCCACTAATTCGAACCGCCACTGTCAGGGCATCGCCGTTGGAATGAATGATGGCCAGTGGCTCAGACGAATTACCGAGCAGCCCCAGCCAAGTGAGGGCATGTGCCTGAGAGGGCATCGACTGGAAGAATCCGATGAGCTATTAAGCTCTTTTTTTCACAGACGTCCACCAGGGACGGGTCAGACGTTAAGAGATGGAGTAATGTATCACAGCTCGTGTGCAGGTGGATTCGTGCGTGCTAGGACCATGGGAGATTTAAACTTAATATTTTATTTCGACCAGGAAAGAGCTTTGTGTATGGCTCTTTCTCAGAAGCGACCTGGCTATCAGAAATGATAGCTCGACGAAGTGGCTTATCGTGTGGAAAGTTAGAGCAGCCAAATACTCTGAACGCGTGATGTTGATCCTCAATGTGAAGGGAAACCCGGAGGACCCGGAGAAAAATCCGCGTGACCACGGGGGAGAACGTGCCAACTCCAAAAATACAGGCGTCGGGGTCGGGATCGAGATCGGGATCGAACCCACGACCTCCTGTATACCAGGCGAGGGGAGTTAACATCTCGCCACCGTGGCGCCTTCAAGCTAGCAGTGGATCGATCGTGGTTCACGATGATGATGATGATGATGACATTAGCTCAAGTCAAGTCAGCATCCCGAGACAAAAATGAGTAATGCGTTCACACTCATCTCAGCAGCGTCATACGCAGCCTCGAGCCAAGCGATGACAATTTCTCATTCCCACTATTGGGGGCCAAATTGTCTGTAGGTCAACCGCTGGTGGCTGGGTGACTGCTAATTAGCTCATCATCGCAGTGGCTGATATCATCATTACCATCATCATCATCACAGCTGGTAATGTTTCAGCCAGGCAATCTCAACACGTGTTGATTCTAAATGTGGGGTGGGGGGGGGGGCGTGTTTTTTTGTGGCTCGCGGAGCCTCCGGTGGGCAGCTGCATCGCTTGCGCCGCTCGATAGCTACGCCGCCGTGCTGGCTGGGCCCGCCCCTAGGTCGACTCGGCCTCAAACGAGTTACCCGGTGCGGTGTGTAAACACCGCCACTGGGGAGACGATGCCGGCAGGGCGTGGTGCTGTCCACCCACCCCTGTCCTGTGCCGTGCTGGCCTCCATAGCTGCTGCTCGCTAACAGCACTTGCCCAAACAGTCTGTTAGAGGCTACACGGGGGAGGGGCGGGGAGGGAATCTTTGTCTTTGATAACCATAAAATAGTCCCCATCCAGCGGCACGTTAAAGACCCCGTGACGCCGTTCACGAAGTCGTGCTCATCGTGTTGCCGGTGGCACGGTCCACAGAGCAATCGTCCCCTCCCCCCCCCCCCCCTTGCTACTAAAATGTTAGCAGGCCTCACCTTGATTTTGGTTTTATTAAAACGCTGCCACGGGACAGGTAAACGTCAAAGTCAGGAGTTGTACCGGCGTCCGTCAGCGCGCTGGCACGGGCGATCGTGGACGCAGCGCGCTGAGTGGGGTTTCCGCAAGTGCGGGTCACCGAATGAGCACGCCTAATTTTGAAAGAAAGAAACTAAAAAAATATTCGCCAACCTTTCCCAAACGTGTTAGACAAACCAAAACAAATAAAGAATCTTAATGTGCGCTGTTATCCGCTTGAGGCTAACCGGGGTGAATTTAACGTTACCCATTGGTTCTTTCGGTAAAGCCATGTAGGTATAAAGTTAAATAAATCACGACGTATTAAAACGAGTTTGCACTCATTCATAATTAATGCATGAGAAATGATGGGATGACGAGATGGGCAGACTAAATTCTATACACGTATGCGATTGTACACATCATGCATCAGCCCACCCATGGGTGTTAACATTATCAATGCTTTGGAAATGTTAATACCCAAACACTCCAAACAGCTCCAGTTTAACACGTAGGTTTTCGCGACCAATATTATCCATAATAGAGTTTTTTTTAGTTAGATCGCGTGAATATGAACGTGTCGTTAAACCCGCCACCACTCGACGCAGCCAATTACTCTCCAACACACCTGTGTACTGAACAAGTAACGAATTGGCACTTTCTGTTTACGTGACAAACCTTACTAGTTGGCTGTGTCGGGTGGTGGCGGGTTTAACGACACATTTATATTCATGCGATCTAACCCCCCCAAAATAATAACCTCTTTTGGATAAGCAAACCGCCTTCCGTGCGCTCGCGTACCCGTGCGGCGTCCCATTAGGATGTTTCCGGGATGTGGCAATGATCAAATCTGCGACTGACGAGAAAAAGACGTAATTGAAGAGATTCGATTATTGCTGGCGTTAGCCGAGCTAATGGGCCCAGTGGTGTAAGAGAGAGGGGGAATCCACCTTCTGCGGTTCCGATCGAGCAAACTTTGCAGCAGTGAGGATTGGTGAGCATGGTGTGCTGATGAGTCCGAGTGAGGATGGAACCGGTCTACAGTTGTCTATCTCTGTCTCACAGCCGCCTGCAAGTCAGACAGATTTTACTCAAATCTATTTTTAAAACTCTCCAATCGTAGTAGTGTGACCGCGGTCATCCAAGAACAAGACCGTACAATCTGGCTGTGACGGTCCCACCTGATGACGGAGACTTGTGTTGCCTCCGAAACGTCGTGATTTATTATTTTTTTTCTATTATTATCTCTAGAAATGTCATTCTTTTTTTTTACCTACGTGACTTTACCGGAAAAAAAACCTAAGAGTATAGCACTTGCCCCAACAGTCTGTTAAGGCTACACGGGGGATCTTTGTTTGTTGTGACGGTCAGGTACAAATGTGCGATGGAGTACACCGACAGAGTTCACGATTGCCTTGGTAAAGTGGCCGAGTGATGATGGAACTTTGCACTTTTGATTAAACCCACGATGTGCAAAAATTTAATATTTTAATTCGCACTACTTTAAACGCTCATGGGGTGGAGGGGGGGACAAAAGATGTTCCTACGGATGTGTGATTTCTAATTGAACGGTAAAGATGTCCCGTTAATTAAAGCTTGCGCCTCGCTTTCGGCTTTCATCGCCAAGAGCTTAGATTTACATTCACACCGCAATGTGTGCGGGAAGCGGAGGAGTCCAAATGTTTGGACGCGCTGCGTCACACCTCTGCCGCCAGCAACATGCATAATGCGCAGCAGTGCATGAGCTATGTTTATTAACGCGCCTGCATTCATGTCTATTTAGAAATAAAAATTATAATATTCAATTATTTTATGAACTCTGGGTGCTTTAAATGCCTGCATTGGTGTGTCGATTTTTTATTTTATTTTTTTACTCATATACGGTACATTTGTATGCCAATTGCACGTCAGCTGGGTGGCGGTGGTGGTGATGGTTGGTGGTGGTTGGTGGTGGTGGTTGGTGGTGGTTGGTGGTGGTGGCTGGTGGTGGTTGGTGGTGGTGGGTGGTGGTTGATGGTGGTGTGTGGCGGTGGTGGTTGGTGGTGGTGGTTGGTGGTGGTGGTTGGTGGTGGTTGGTGGTGGTGGTTGGTGGTGGCTGGTGGTGGTTGGTGGTGGTGGCGGTTGTTGGCGATGGTGGTGGCTGCACGTGGCTGCCTGTAATCATGCACCGCTGTGGAGGCAGCAGCGAGGGTTGGTGGACCACGCACAGATCGTGTTACGAAACCCCAGGCTCGCCAGGAGGAGGCGGCACAGCCAAAAATGTGGAGTCCGCCTGTTCCGTCTGCACGGGATAGAGTGTTTCCCCCTCGCACGCGTTGCTTTTCTCCGGGTGCTCTGGTTTCCTCTCACATGTAAACACTCATTAGTTGGTCACATGCCGACACTCGTGAGTGTGTGCTACGTGAGGAGCGGGAGTGCAGCGGTTAGCGCGCTGCGCTACGAACCCGGCAACCCGAGTTCCGATTCCCGCTCGCGGCCAACATTGGTGGCAGCGATTATTATTATTATTATGAACTCAGTCCTGGGTCGCCCCTAGGTCGACTTAGCCTCAAATAAGTACCTGGCGCGATGTGGGAAGATGGCCACTCGGGAGACAAAGGTGGCCGGGCGTGGTGGTGGCCACCCCACCCCAATCGTGTGCCGTACGGACCTTTGCCATTGATGCTCGCTAACAGTACTTGCCCCAACACCCTGCTAAGGCTATACGGGGGGGAGGGGTAGGGATCTTTGTCTCTTTTTCCCCCCCAGGCAAATCCGTGCCGGTCGCCCGAGCGGGTGGCTCCGCATGGCATCCCAACGCTGTGACATCGCGCGCCAATTTCTTTTGCAGTTGTGACAATGGGGGGCTTAAATCGTCGAGTTTAAAAACTCCACCCATCCGCAACCCCCCACCTCTCCCCCGAGATGAATGAGTGCCCCCCCCCCTTCCCCGTTTACCCAGCCGTAAGATTGCCCCACCCCGTACCTCGTCCATCCACCGATGTGTTCATCGTCTTGACCCGAGGGCAAGCAAAAAATTAAATGCCACGGACAATTAAGACGGGGCCGTCACCAGCTTGCTAATCTTTCGAGCTGATCGACGCAATCAGCGTCTGCGTTTATTTTCTGTTTCTCATCTCCCACCGTGAATTATTATTCGAGTGCCTTCGATTGCGGGAACCTTTGCATGAGACGGCGCGTTATCCCCCCCCCCCCCCCCCGGGTATGATTAGAATCAAGCCAGACACGTCTGCCATGATTCACGTTCTCGTGCATAATTATCATCGAAGCTGAAGGGGGGTCAAGGGTGTGGGTTAGAAGGGGTAGTGCCCTCATGACCTTTTTAGCCAACAAAAAACCACCCCCCCCCTTCGCCCGTGCGTGCTGCCCACGGCACGGACCACGAAATGAAATTGTGACGAAGTCCGCTCACTGCTGCCACGGCCCTCGATTGGGAAAGTTCCCAACTGACCGTTGTGTTTGTTTGCGTGCTTGCGTGTTAGTTCAGCGGTGATCGGCAGAAGTGATCCATGACTCCACACAATCCGATAGCCCGGCTTTCTTTGTTTCGTTCCTTCCGTCCGATAAATGGGTTGTTCAGTTCAACACGTGGTAGACTTTCGCGACCGATATTATCCATAATAGAGGTGTTTTTTGGGGGGGCGGGGGTTTATCGCGTAAATATATAAATGTGCCGTTAAACCCACCACCACCCGATGCAGCCAATTAGTTCGGTTTATGAATTGAAGAGAAAATGCCAATTCGTTACTCGTACAGCAACACCCTTCAGCCGCGATGATTGTAAATGTTGTGGATTTGCTCTCCAACACACCCGGTGTGTTGTACTAGTGACAAACTGGCGTGTTGTATTTACGTGACAAATCTTGCTAGATTGCTGTGTCGGGTGGTGGCGGGTTTAACGACACATTTATTTATTTACGCGATCTAACCCCAACACAAGGCTGTATTAAAGGTGCGTTGTTGTTGCACGCTTGCTCGGCTATATGAGGGGAGCTGTGTGGTCCAGGAGAGGCCCTTTGAGATCTGGGCCTGTGATCCAAGCAAGTCGATTTATTCAAAAGCCAACGCAAACTGCTGTGGATAAAAGCCCCCAATTATCTTTGAGCAAAAAAGAAAATTAGACAAATACGTGGCAACTCTTGTGTCGTGCGTCTTTCTTATTTTCAGTATTTCCATTGCAAAGGTACAATCTGGTCTGAGTCGGTGTGTGCCTGGCGTACTAAATTTAGCAGATTATTGATCCGTTTCTGGTTTCGGAGGGTAATAATTTCAGCGCAGCTATTACAGCAATGTCTAATAAGCTACCTGCAGGTTCTAGATAATAATCGCACATATATTTTACGCATTGTTACGAAATATCGACGTGGCCGAGGGGGACTTGCAGGAATCGGAGCATTCGCCTGCCAGTTGGGAGCGACGATCGCTCTGTGTGATCGCTGGCTGAGTCATCATTTGTTAATCACGTTTGAAATATACTCTTAGTTCTTTCGGTAAAGTCACATAGGTAAAAAATGAAATCAAAATTAATAAAAATAAAAAACAAAAACAATAAAATCACGACGTTTCGGAGGCAACACAAGCTTCCGTCTTCAGGTGAAACTGTCACAGCAAACGTTTGAAATGTTCACACGCAGAAAACGCACTGATATCTTTGACGATCCGAGATGGATTTAAAAAATTTTTACCGAATGAACGCATGCAACATTACAGCTTGTTTCTTCTCCCGCAGTCACTGAGTAACCTTGGTAACCGGTCTCAGACCGTCAGCTCCGCTTGCCGTTGGGGAGGTCACTCGGCCCAGTGGTGGCACGGCTCGTCGCTCGTTGCAGAGGCCCGCGGATCGACACCGGCAGGCCGCCCTGGTTAATACTGCGGCGTGCGTGTGAGTGTGTGTGAGTGGGGAGCGGTGGTGTAGCGGTAGTGCTACCCCGCGCTACGCACCCTGGCGACCCGAGTTCGATTCCCACTCACGATTCACGCTAGACACAAGTGACGATTATATCAGAACCGGGCCAGGGCCTCCCCTAGGTCGACTCCGCCTCAAATGAGCACCTGGTGGTGGTGTGTAAAGATCGCCAATAGGGAGGCAAAGGCGGTCGGGCGTGGTGTTGGCCACCCACCCCTTCGCGTGCCGTGCCGACCTTCATAAATGCTCGTGAACAGCACTTGCCCCAACAGTCTGTTACAGGCTATATGGGGGGATCTTTGTCTTAGGTAACCGTAAGTGATGCCGACTCCGTTTGCTTCCGAGCAGGACGTTAAAGATCCCGTGACGTCACTAACCAAGCGTGCTCATCGTGTTGCTGGTGGCCCGGTCTACAGAGCAATCGTCGCCCCCCCCCCACTGCTACGAAAATGTTAGCCAAGGGCCCACCTTGTTTTTATTTTTTCATCAAGTAATCTTGGGAACTGGGTAAGAGGTTGTCCTGGATAAACAAACGAAGTGTTGATACTAATACGAATCATGATGGCAATGTATACGTTCCCATTGCTCGATTGAGTGGGCAACCGTCCGGCTAAGCGAAAATTGTTGAATTTCTCCGCGAATAATTAAAGTGCAAGCTGAATAGTTCACACGGCTACGCGCGCATTCTAATTTTTCACATCAGCAATCCTTAAGCGTTGCCCTTCCCCAAAGTTATCCGCTGACGTGCGACAAGAAGGCTCTCCCACTTTTCAGGGCCTCACTTTTCACTTGACCCACCGCAAGACCAACGTTGGGCCGCGCGCGCGCCCCGACAAACCCCAAAAAAAAAAACATCGTCGCATCCCCGCAGCGTCAGACGGCCATTGAAATAATGTCCAAACAAGCAATGAATCCCTCCTGTTTGTGTCACGGTTCTCGAGCAAAAAAGCGTCCGTTGACCGGTGCGCTTGCAGATGCTCCGAACGGGTGCGCCCATTAAACACATTCCTGCGGAGGGAGCTGGTAGGAACGTTGGGTTGCTCGGTCAATGGCCAGGGTCAACGGCGGCGTGGTGTATTCCGCAAATATGCCCGACTGTGAGGGCGGGCACAAGCCGGCGTGAGTAGGTTAAACGTTGCGTTTTATAAGGGCACCACGGGGTGACCAGCCCCATTCCCACCCAGCCCCACCCCTCCCACCCCCTACCCAGCCCAACCCTCCCCACCCAGCCCCTGCCCACCCTCCCCACCCAGCCCCTCCCCACCCTCCCCACCCAGCCCCTCCCCACCCTCTCCTCCCCACCCAACCCCTCCTTCCCCACCCAGCCCCTCCCTGCACGGCGGACACAATAATCCCCTGTGGGCTGGTGTAACCAGGAGGTTCCTAAAAGTATAATGACAACAACACTTGGGCGACTGAAGTGAACCCCTCTGCTGTAGCTCACACGACGACCGAGACACGCCGACTTGCCGCCGAACAAAATTGATGAGCATGATTGCCGACGCTAACGTTTCACATTTCGCCGGCGTGACCAATGCATCCTCCAGTAAAAGTTAAGAGTCGTGGTCGCTTGCTGTTTGTTGTTACTTACTTACACCGCAGTCGCTCGTACAGGTACATCCGGTGTGCCTAGACGCGGGCGTTTGAACTTACGGACCAACTCACCGTTTCGCTCGTCGAAGGCTGAATGCAAACTTTTGCGGCGATCGTATTTCACGGTCGTCAATCGGTGCGGTGTCACTTTCCTGATGGACAGCGCGTCAACGTACTGGCAGGAGAATATTGATGTATTATTTCGCTAACACAAGCGCGGTATCTTATTTAATCTACGAGACGTGACAGGCGTTATGAATCACCTTAATAATCCACTGTGCTTGTAATTCTACCAGGACAAAAAAATTACATCCGCTATTCAGAGGAAAGTGCCCTTGGGCTAGAAACGGGCTGCATAACATTATGTTGCTGATGCTGCTGCTGGGTTGGTAGTGTTTCACAATGACGATGAACAACAGAGCACATTCGTCAATCACACTGTGGCGTTAATATATATAATTGGCAATATTTTGGACAAGCAATGCTCATTTTTCATAGCACATAGAGAGAGGCAAGAGAGGTCACCTCTAGAGATGTCAGCTCTAGAGAGGTCAGAGGTCACCTCTAGAGAGGTCACAGAGGTCACCTCTAGAGAGGTCACCTCTAGAAAAGTCACAGAGGTCACCTCTAGAAAGGTCAGAGGTCACCCTCTAGAGAGGTCACCTCTAGAGAGGTCACCTCTAGAGAGGTCAGAGATGTCACCTGTAGAGAGGCCAGAGGTCACCCTCTAGAGAGGTCACCCTATGGAGAGGTCAGAGAGATCACATATAGAGACATCAGAGCGGTGACCCTCTAGAGAGGTCAAAGGTCAGAGAGATCACATCTCCGACCTCTCTATGGCAGAATTTCTTTAGAACTGCTTTTTGTGTTTAATTCGTTGTCCTTCCACCCACCCCTCTGATTAGGACGGTTCGTCTATGTACGGTGCAAAGGAAGTTGAACATACGTACGTACAGACAGAGGGGCCATTGCCCTCCACAGCTTAGCTTCAGAGATCTGACGATATCGAGGAGTTGGTTGCCCACGAAGCGTTGATTATAAACGAAACAAAACGACTCAATGATTTATTGGGTGAATCGAGGACTCATATCTCAAAGTCTGAATAAAATCAAACAAAGGAACAATTCTACAGATATATAGTCTTTTAATGATATTCATTAATGAGAATATATCCGTTCATTAAACGCCTACCATCAATGATCTCCGACACAGCAGCAGCAACCAACACCTGCGCACAACACTGACTCGCGAAACTAAAAATCGAGACACGGCAAAAAAAACAAGTTAACGCTCAAAGCCACGCGCTGAAGTCGCCAAAAGCTTGAACAAGTGTGCGTGTTGCAGATAAGATGCAAGACGAGCTCTACAAACGTCAGCAGACTCGGAGAGATCCCTAAGAGGAGATCTCTTGGGAGAGAGAGTGAGAGATAGAGAGAGTTACAGAGTCTTGTGGGAGGGGGGAGAGAGGCACTAAACTGGGAACAGTTCAGTCACCCGTGTTTCATAGGCTTGCTAACCACACGGATCGCTTTGCGATGGAAGAGCAACGCCGTGACATCCCCAAGCGTAATAATCACCCGCTCTCCCCCGCGTTGCAAGTAGAATGGGCTGAGGTGTCACTTTGACAAATTGCGCAATTTTGCATCGTGATAATGGCCCCGCTACTGTTTAGTGCTCGGAAATGTTATACATATTTATTTTTTTATTTACTTCCCAAACCCCCCCCAGCGTTGTTCTGTATTCTCCTCGGCGGCGAAATAAAGAAAAGAACAAGGGTTACGGGGGAGGGGAGGGCCCTTCTTATCTCGCTCCCGTGCGAAGAAGAGAATAACACCTCTTCACAGGGCTTTGTGTTGCACGAGGCCACGATTTGATGTGATGTATGCGCGCCCGTTGCATTTGATACGCAGCGTTATTATTGCAAACGGACCCCGTGCGAAATTCTGCGAGCGAATTAATTCACCCCCTCCATCCCTCCCCTCCCCTCCACCCCCGAAACGAATCGCGGCGTGCCCCGTTTTAACGGATGGAATTGACTTGAGCGAAATTAACAATTTGCACCTTCTTCTTGATGAGCGTGGGTCAATTATTTATTTATTTATTCTTGCAAAAAAATATATATGGACAAAGGAAAGATCTCGCCAAGGTGATGCCTCTCCAACCTTAGCAGCTTTCATCTCCGGACCTATCGACGGCCGTGTGTGAGAGCTGATTAAATGCAGACGCCATCAAGAATATGTTAGGGCGGCCGAATAATCTAAACGCGTGCTCATTGTTTTATGTGGATGGGGACGAACAAAGTTGAGCAGCCGGAGAAAAATCCACGCGACCACGGGGAGAACATTCAAACTTCAAATATACAGCTGGCGTCAGCCCATGTGCCACAATTCCCTAGAGGTCCCAACAATACCCATAAATATAGGGGTTTTTGTTTGGGGGAGGGAGTGGGGGGGTTTAGATTGCGTGAATGTAAATGTGTCGTTAAACCTGCCACCACCCGACACAGCCAATCAGTAAGGTTCGTCACGTAAACGGAACGTGTGAAATAGTTACTAGCAAAGCAAGACTGCTCGTGTGTTGGAGAGCAAATCCACAACATTTACAATCTTATTACGACGTTTCGCCAGTAATTACAACTAGCATCATCAGGAGGACTGGCATAATGCCCATGCCGTCCTCTCGCTGAGATATTTCCTTACCTGTGATTGTTTTCGATATTAAGTCTAAATCCCAACCACCACAATGCATGTGTTTTTTTTTCGTTTTAACAAAGCATTTTCGTAACTCGTGCGTCACTTATCATCGTGATCATCATAACCAACCCACAGCTGGATGAAGACCCCCCCCCCAAGCCATTGCCGTGCGCCACGACCCCGCAATCTTAACGATCTACCGAACACGGCCCTCCCACGTTGATACCATCTCACTGTGTCCTCGGTGGGCATCAACTCAGACGCCTTCGACGACGCGCGCGTCGCGTTCCGCCCAACATCTCTCGCCGCTCATTGTGTCCTCATCGTTTCACAGAGTGTCCGCGTGTGTTCCAGTGTCAGTTTTGCGTGCCCATCCATTTGTCAACTTCTCCTCGATTTGTCACTTGAGGCGTGGGGTAGGGGAGGGGTGGGGGCGCTCGGAGGTTGTCGCGTCCTATCCCTCGGCAAGAGTGATTAAATGGAGTGGTTGATGGAGTCGTTGCTGATTGATTGGTGGAATTACATCGCGATGGTCTGCAGAGCCCACGGGAGCTTCAGGGCCGCAGAGATAAATCGAGCGTTGCGATGGGGAGGTTTCTTTTTTTCTCTTTAATCCGCGCGATTGATTCCTGCGACAACCCGCCCGGTCCCGACTGCCGTTGCTCGTCATCGACACGCGTCACAATAGCAACACCACGTGGTCGATAGGGGGGGGGGAGTTGATTTGGCGGCCAATGTTATTCATATCATTCGTAATCATTCATTCAAACATTATTCCGAAGGCGATGTGGATATTTCCTCCATAAACGATCAAGGGATTTCACCAAGCTAAAAACTATTTTTTTAGTCCGATAGCTCAACAAAGTCGCTTATTGAGTGGAAATTTACAGCAGCCAAATACTCAGAAGGCATGTCGATTCTAAATGTGGAGTGAGTAAGTAATATTTAAAAATACTTTTTTTTAAACACGCGCTAACCAATACACTACCGCTCCCCATTACACTCACCTTCACACACACATTCATACACACACACTACACTCACCTTCACACACACATTCATACACACACACTACACTCACATTCACACACACATTCATACACACACACTACACTCACCTTCACACACACATTCATACACACACACTACACTCACCTTCACACACACATTCATACACACACACTACACTCACCTTCACACACACATTCATACACACACACTACACTCACCTTCACACACACATTCATACACACACACTACACTCACCTTCACACACACATTCATACACACACACTACACTCACCTTCACACACACATTCATACACACACACTACACTCACCTTCACACACACATTCATACACACACACTACAATCACTTTCACACACACATTCATACACACACACTACACTCACCTTCACACACACATTCATACACACACACTACACTCACCTTCACACACACATTCATACACACACACTACACTCACCTTCACACACACATTCATACACACACACACTACACTCACTTTCACACACACATTCATACACACACACTACACTCACCTTCACACACACATTCATACACACACACTACACTCACCTTCACACACACATTCATACACACACACACTACACTCACTTTCACACACACATTCATACACACACACTACACTCACCTTCACACACACATTCATACACACACACTACGCTCACCTTCACACACACATTCATACACACACACTACACTCACCTTCACACACACATTCATACACACACACTACACTCACCTTCACACACACATTCATACACACACACTACACTCACTTTCACACACACATTCATACACACACACACTACACTCACTTTCACACACACATTCATACACACACACTACACTCACCTTCACACACACATTCATACACACACACTACACTCACCTTCACACACACATTCATACACACACACTACACTCACCTTCACACACACATTCATACACACACACTACACTCACTTTCACACACACATTCATACACACACACTACACTCACCTTCACACACACATTCATACACACACACTACACTCACCTTCACACACACATTCATACACACACACTACACTCACTTTCACACACACATTCATACACACACACTACACTCACCTTCACACACACATTCATACACACACACTACACTCACCTTCACACACACATTCATACACACACACTACACTCACCTTCACACACACATTCATACACACACACTACACTCACCTTCACACACACATTCATACACACACACTACACTCACCTTCACACACACATTCATACACACACACTACACTCACTTTCACACACACATTCATACACACACACTACACTCACCTTCACACACACATTCATACACACACACTACACTCACCTTCACACACACATTCATACACACACACTACACTCACTTTCACACACACATTCATACACACACACTACACTCACCTTCACACACACATTCATACACACACACTACACTCACCTTCACACACACATTCATACACACACACTACACTCACCTTCACACACACATTCATACACACACACTACACTCACCTTCACACACACATTCATACACACACACTACACTCACCTTCACACACACATTCATACACACACACTACACTCACTTTCACACACACATTCATACACACACACTACACTCACCTTCACACACACATTCATACACACACACTACACTCACCTTCACACACACATTCATACACACACACTACACTCACCTTCACACACACATTCATACACACACACTACACTCACCTTCACACACACATTCATACACACACACTACACTCACCTTCACACACACATTCATACACACACACTACACTCACTTTCACACACACATTCATACACACACACTACACTCACCTTCACACACACATTCATACACACACACTACACTCACCTTCACACACACATTCATACACACACACTACACTCACTTTCACACACACATTCATACACACACACTACACTCACCTTCACACACACATTCATACACACACACTACACTCACCTTCACACACACATTCATACACACACACTACACTCACTTTCACACACACATTCATACACACACACTACACTCACTTTCACACACACATTCATACACACACACTACACTCACCTTCACACACACATTCATACACACACACTACACTCACCTTCACACACACATTCATACACACACACTACACTCACTTTCACACACACATTCATACACACACACTACACTCACTTTCACACACACATTCATACACACACACTACACTCACCTTCACACACACATTCATACACACACACTACACTCACCTTCACACACACATTCATACACACACACTACACTCACCTTCACACACACATTCATACACACACACTACACTCACTTTCACACACACATTCATACACACACACTACACTCACTTTCACACACACATTCATACACACACACTACACTCACCTTCACACACACATTCATACACACACACTACACTCACCTTCACACACACATTCATACACACACACTACACTCACCTTCACACACACATTCATACACACACACTACACTCACTTTCACACACACATTCATACACACACACTACACTCACTTTCACACACACATTCATACACACACACTACACTCACCTTCACACACACATTCATACACACACACTACACTCACCTTCACACACACATTCATACACACACACTACACTCACCTTCACACACACATTCATACACACACACTACACTCACCTTCACACACACATTCATACACACACACTACACTCACTTTCACACACACATTCATACACACACACTACACTCACACATGTGCGCACACAAACACTCACTCCCAGCGCGAGGCTGACTGTTTACATCTCACGGAGGATTTCTCCACTGAACAAAATAGTTCCGCGGTTAAAATTGCAAGTGTGAGTTCGCGTTTAAGTCAATGGGAAAACAATTACATGGAAGCTGGTTCGTAAGTGTGGGTGTTCGTAAGTCGATGACTGCCTGTACATATATTTTTGTCTTAGGGGCCGTCAATAAATGACGTCACGCACCTAGGGGGGGGGGGGGTCAGACATTTGTGACGTCAGATCAAAATGCGCAACTTTAAATATATATAGACAACACGTTCTACTTAATTAAATAGACTTTTTTATAAATGTTTTCTCCTACAACATCAGAGTGCAGTGGTACATTAAATGCGCACAACAATGACAATAGTTTAAAGCGATTTAAAGCATGTTAAAAAAAAATTGGGGGGGGGGGGGGCAGAGCTTTGTGACGTAATATTTGAGGGGGGGGTCTGACTTTTTGTGATGCCGTGTGACGATGGGGGGGGGGGGGGGTCAAAAATCGTCCAACATCGCGTGACGTCATTTATGAACGGCCCCTTAATCCCGTATTTGTCTTGCCTTTTTTTCTGAAAAAACGTGTGTGTTTCCAACGGCATCCGTCCCGCTTTTGGAGTCACCGCCAACACGCGCCAAGGACAAACACCGATGCGAATCGTCCTCCCTTCCGGCGCGTTTTAGTCACCGCCGCTATTACGCGCGGCAAGCTCGCGCGCTGGAAACCAGCAAAAGCCATCAAGGGTCTGCCCCGGGAGGCTTCGTATCCGTAGAGATGGAAGATTCACGGATAGTGTGGTCTATGAAGAGATTTTGTAAAATATTTGCGTTTTTTTTATTTTGGGAATTGTTTTTTTTTACCAGAATTTTTTGCCCCTTCATTTGTATTACTTCGAGTAGTGTGGATGTTATTCTTGCATACGAGCACCTTAGGTTAGGATTCGTAGGTTGGAATTGAAGCCCGAAGACCCCTCCAAGCCCAAAGCAGGACCGAGGAGATAAGGCACCGTCGGGCTTGACATACTCGAGTTCTAATAATAATTATAATACGAAGAAGAGCGATAATTTCGTGCAATTTGTAAAAATATGGGATGTCGTTGCTCTGGTTAACTGGTTGGCACCACTGGGCTTGTGATCCAGAGGTCACCGGTTGGATCTACCGGAGCAGCGGTTGAATTCATTGGCCAGCTTTCTTAAGTCCACCCCAGAGCACGTGTCCAGCAGCAGACATCGGAACACCACTGCTAAGCCGATCGGTATGGCGCGTGTGGTGAGGTGAGTGTTGGTGAAGGACGCTGCTACTGGGCAGCTGGAGGCAGTCGCCCTCCAACAACAACGGAGGGCGGAAGAGCAACGCTCACAACAACGAGCGGAGCGCCGGGTGGCTAAAGCACAGCAAGTTGGCACAGTAGGGGGCACAGGTGGTGCATCAGCCAGTCATCTCAGTCACTCGACCTGTGGCTGCTGGGTCTGCCCCGTGACCTCCTGCCAGCGGGCGTTCGAAACTTCACGTGGCCTCAAGGTGCACATGGCCTGGCACAAGTGTCGTGGTGACGTCATCGCCTCTTAGTGGCGAATGGCGGTTGTTGTTGTTGGCGACTCCCAGCTGTGGGTAACTCGCAAGCGTGGAAGAGTAGGCCAAACACCACCGTCGAGGAGCTCCTCCAGAGCTCTCTCTAGCGGAAGGTCCTCACCCCGAGCAGTGGCGTGAGTGAGCAATTGCAGGGCTGCACCTTTATCACCACGACCACCACCTTGACGAAATTATGTTTGCGTTAATTAAACATCAGTTTTTGACGTCTCATTCGTGACCTTTAAACACGAAGCTAATCATTCGAAAGGAACTCAGAATTATACTTCGATGTTATCAAACAAGAATGTAGGTGAGCACAGTGCACGCAATTAATCACCCGTTAATGCATCACGTGTGGTTAACAGCTGCTAATTAAACTTAACCAACATGCTAATACTATGCTAATCAATTCTCGGTGAGGCTCGTATTTTTTATTCTATGAATACCATTAACACCGCACATGCACAATTACGGTTAAGGATGTATTTATGTAAATACACAACAACAATTGGAAAAAAAAGGTAGAACAGTTTCTGGACATTTGGCAAAGATCGCCCGGTATAGCCTCAAAAGACTTTTGGGGCAAATGCTGTTAGCGAGCACCTATGAAGGCTTGAAAACACACACACACACACCTGAGGATTAATTTGAGATGTTATCGTTGTGTTACGGCCAATCCTACAGCCAGTCCTAGACAGAACCACGACTGATTGTCTCATCATATGCGTGGCTTTTCCATGGATACTTCACGACCGGATTACCCAGGGTGCACCACCGTTAGATCTCGGGCGCTCGGCAAGGAACGAGCGTGGATTCGCATCTTAGAATGGGCGACCTAACGACACAGCACAGGCGCTGTAGGCTATGGGGCAATGAAGCGAAATCCACTGTTTTACTCCAACTTCTATGCTCACGCTAACATCCTCACCCTCACCCACCAGCGCGGTGAAGTATGGTTAATTAACCCCTCGTGAATAGTGCCCCCTCCCATCCCACACGGTGGTTCTGTCATTTGCACTATTTGCACTATTTGCACCATTTGCACCATTTGCACCATTTGCACCATTTGCACTATTTGCACCATTTGCACCATTTGCACTATTTGCACTATTTGTACTATTTGCACTATTTGCACCATTTGCACTATTTGCACTATTTGCACCATTTGCACTATTTGCACCATTTGCACTATTTGCACTATTTGCACCATTTGCACTATTTGCACCATTTGCACTATTTGCACTATTTGTACTATTTGCACTATTTGCACTATTTTCCCTATTTGCACTATTTGCACCATTTGCACTATTTGTACTATTTGCACTATTTGCACCATTTGCACTATTTGCACCATTTGCACCATTTGCACTATTTGCACCATTTGCACTATTTGCACCATTTGCACTATTTGCACTATTTGCACCATTTGCACTATTTGCACCATTTTCACTATTTGCACTATTTGTATTATTTGCTCTATTTGTACCATTTGCACTATTTGCACTATTTGGCGGCGTGTGAGCCGGATGTGAATTTGACCTCCAGACAAAGAAAAACACGAACCGACGCAATTCTGTCGTAACCCTCCACCACCCGACGCATGCCAATTGGTAAGGGATTTGTCGCGTAGACAAAACGCCGATTAGTTACTGCTTCAGCCCGCCGGTGTGCTGGAGAGTAAATCCACAACATTATGAATAATATTGGTCGCGAAAGTCGAACGTGTTAAACCGACGCGATTCTCTTAACGCTTTCAGCTGACAAGGCATCAGATGCCCCATCTCTCACAGATGACACGAGTGACTCTAAGATTATCGCTCGTTTGACCCATTGCCCTTCATTTTTTTTGTTTATCTTCATAAACAAGACGGGGAAATCGCGCACCCTGCTATCGGGTGTGCTAACTAAAAGCAAAATGACTCCGTGGTAAAGGTGCATTCACATTGGATCATCTTTACGAGAGAAAGCATTTATGCGCCAATCCACCCACTCCACCCCTCACCCCCTTACGGAAGGACAGAGCTAATTCATGAACGCTTTCAACTTCATGGTTGGAAAGCGCGAACAAACAAAAACATCCATCCCGTTTTGAATTTCTAAATTAATCCGAATGACTCTTAAGACCAATTACGGTAAGGCAGCCGTGCGGTTAGCCAGCGACAACAATTTCCCAAGCTCCCTGATCCTCTCTAGAAACACAATTATATTTTCAGCCAATGAATGAATGCCTCTGTGAGGGAGGAAACCGGAGCATCTGGAGAAAACCCACGCGTGCGAGGGTGCAACGCTCTATCCCCGCTCAGATGGAACACATGGAGTTCACACTTTTCTGCACATCACCGTCTGTGCGCGATCCGCACATTGCGGGGTTACAGGCAGCCGCGTGCTTCGCCGCCACGAACATCGCCAGACGCCCGGCACCTCTACATAAAACGACAACATCAAATTAAGTCAATCTTTATTTAATTTACTTTGTGTTATTTGTTAATCATCAAGATGGATGGCCTGCGACGGACTTGCTCCAGGCTGTGTAATATAATTGCTTCGTGGACTACGACAACAATACAAATGTATAACAGCATTAAAATCCAACGTAATTTTCTTATTAATTTATACCACCCACATTTGAATTCATGACTGGAACCGATTGCATTAGATTATTCCTATCGCGTAAACATCGGTAAGGAGTTTAAATAAATTAAACAGCGATAATGAGGCCCATTGGTGAAGGAACACTTAAACGTGAACGTGTCCCTTGAGCCCACTAAAGTGGCATGTAGGTTCAATGTCATTGCCTCGTGGTTGTGAATAGAACATTGGCACCCCTGCTGCTGATTCTGTTGCCCCAGCTGCTGTCGATGGAGTTTCATCCCTGTTTTGTTCAAGGCCACGAGGGTGATCCGTTGGCATCAGGCTGCCAGTCGGGGGGCAATAATTGATGCTGCTGCTTCTGCTGCCAGCCGTGTTGATAATTCCCAAACTCGGTAAGTTGCGGCGTAATTTTTGCCATTGGCAAACTCGGACCCTGACGCCAAACACGCGATGGCCTAGATTTGAAGTTTTCGTGACTGCAAGGATTCATACTCTTAGTTATTTCGGTAAAGTCACGTAGGTAACAAATGAAATTAAAATTAATAAAAATCAAATAAAAATTACGACGTTTTGGAGGCAACACAAGTCTCCGTCATCAGGTGGGACCGTCACAGCCAGATTAGCTGCATCACTTGATGCAGCAAATCTGGCTGTGACGGTCCCACCTGATGACGGAGACGTGTGTTGCCTCCGAAACGTCGTGATTTTTATTTGATTTTTATTAATTTTAATTTCATTTTTTTACCTACGTGACTTTACCGAAAGAACTAAGAGTACGCGATGGCCTACTCATCATTCGATAGCGAACGATGTCGGGGGGATATTAAACGTTCGACATGAAGCTGACGGTGGGTAGTGCGCTATAGGTTGCGGTTATTACACCCACAGCCGTGGCCACTGGATTCAAACAGTGACGATGGTCTTGATGGTGATGATAACGACGATGATGATGATGACGATGGTGATCGTGAAAGCCACAGTGGTCACGTTGAACAACCGGCGACGCATCATCACCGCGCGGCACGGTGGAACGGCACCTCGAAGCTGCACAATGAGCAGAAATTGCAAAGTTCGCGAGGCTTGAAGGTGCAATTTCATGCGTGTACGCTCTCGATTGCTGGATTTGCAAATGAAAGGCTCCCACGGCACCCCGACCCATGAAGCCAGAGATGACATCTCAACAAGGTGTTGGCCATGGTCCTGAGTGGCATCAAATACACACTTTTTTGTAACGTACAGTGCGAAAGAAGTCCAACACTTGTGGGCACGTACTCACCGGCGGCTTAAGACTTCCTCACGGCTGAATGTGACGTCGACAACGTGCGGGGACGTTTGGTTGGTAAGATAAACACCGATTTGAGCTTCTTCAGGTGGAGTTTGAAGCGCGGCAGTCGGGTCCGCTGATGCGGGCCTCACTCCGTTTCCTGGTGCGCTGCCCTCGGACAAAGGTCAGAGCCGCGGTTGGAGAGCAAAGTCCGTCGGACGTTGCTGAAGGTAAAACATTCCGTCGTGCAAAAGTATATTTTTCTGCTTAAACGTGACAATCTTATCGTGCGTTGGAGGGTTAATGGCGAGATTTTTGGCATAAATACTACTACTACTGCCTTGTGGGCCGACTCATTCATCTCGATGTCTTGATTGTGGCGTACACCCATTGACGTTTGCATTTCATTGTATAGAACAGCACCATCTGACCCCCCTTACCTCCCCCTCCCATTTCGGCAATGTGTTGTAGCCCTTACCACATTTCCCATAAAAACGTATTTATTTTTATCGCGTATTTCTGAAATGATGTAGTCAGCTGCGTCGTGTCGGCTGCTCTGACTCACTTGAGTGTGAGTGTGTGAACAAACGATGTTTATTTTATAAAAAATGTATGACCATTCTATAACTGTTCTCATTCAGCTCCGACGCGTTACATGCGTCGATCTGTCATGGAAAGGTCCATTATAGTCCTGCCAAAGCCACGCGGTGCTTATTCTCCGTTCCTGTGAGCCACACGCCGTGGCTTGCGGCGCGGGGGTTCCGATGGTCCGCGACGGCAATAACGCGACGGCGATAACGTGTTGAAGATGATGATGATATTGAACACGATGATGATGGTGGTGGTTGTGTTGAAGATGATGATGATATTGAACACGATGATGATGGTGGTGGTGGTGTTGAAGATGATGATGATATTGAACACGATGATGATGGTGGTGGTGGTGTTGTTGAACTCGATGGTGATGGTTGTGTTGAACACGATGATGATGATGGTGGTGGTGTTGAACACGATGATGATGATGGTGGTGGTGGTGTTGAACACGATGATGATGATGATGGTGGTGGTGTTGAACACGATGATGATGATGGTGGTGGTGGTGATAGTGGTGTTGAACATGATGATGATGATGGTGGTGGTGGTGATAGTGGTGTTGAACATGATGATGATGAACACGATGATGATGATGATGATGAACACGATGATGATGATGGTGGTGGTGTTGAACACGATGATGATGATGATGATGGTGGTGATGGTGTTGAACATGATGATGATGAACACGATGGTGATGATGGTGGTGGTGTTGAACACGATGACGATGGGGGTGGTGGTGTTGAACACGATAATAATGTTAATAAAGGTGGTGGCGATAGACACAGCAATGACACTGATGATGACACTGATGCTGACACTCATGACAGAGCGCCCTGTTAAATAACGATAGTGTCGCGTGTGTTGGCTCATGGTTAATCTCTGCATTACACGCATCAGCTGCGATGGAACAAACGGCACAGATTCCTTAATGACACAATCTAACGTTGCCTCCGCGCGACATGAACTTCACACAGTGTTCATGTTCTGCCCCATCGCGTGGGGCGCACGAAACGGGTCCTGCACCCCCCACCGCCCTAGCCACCCTCGCTGGCCCATCGCCAAAGCTGCTCCCACGGTCAACACAATCCACACCGCTCGAGCGCGTGAGATCGCCGCCGTCTCGCTCATTCACGGCCGTGGGTCCGTGCTTTGAGGAGGGCGAGTTCTCCCCTCTTCCTCCTGGGTTGTTGACATTCCGTCACCAGGGCTCCTCCGTCGGACCGTCAAAATCTTGTCTCGAGACGTGGCCTCCCCCTAAGCCCGTCACGGCGTCGCGACGGGGGCTTCAGTTTCAGTTTAATTTATTGTGTACTAGCTTTACTACCAGGTTTAGCCCGGGACTTGGATTCGCCAAGCCCGGCCGCCTTTGTCTCCCTAGTGGCGATGTTCACACACCACACCAGTTACTCGTTTGAGGCTGAGTCGACCTAGGGGAGGCCCAGGAACGGTTCAAATAATCGTCACCGGTGTTGGCCCGTGAGTGGGGTTCGTAGCGCGGCGCTCTAACCATTACACGGATGTGACGTCACAGCTAACTTGCCGTGCAAAAATATGCATTATTGCGCCCCCAACCCCCCCAAAAAATAAAAAAGTGTATATTTTTATAATGTTTGCATGGTGTACAGTCTGGAAAGTACCCACATGGCAAATTTCAAGTGTGTTGCATGTCGGGAAGTACGTTAAACATTTTGAACAGACACATACTCACAACTTTGCCTTTAATATAAAATGATATAAGATAACCCTGTGAGCCGTGCGGCTTTTGACTCGGGTGCAACCGCAACAAAACAAAAACATGAACAAGAAACATCTTAAAGTGACTACACGCAACAGAAAAAAATCCTGGAAAAAACAGCAAAGTCTTCCATAAAAAACACCGCATTTCAACGCTGCGTGCAAAAATCCCAGCGGGATGCAAGTCAAACAATAACAACCACGAGACAATGTAGATTAAAGTTATCAGGCTAAGTCTGTACTACAACAAACACACAGGGCTAAACCAAAACGTTTTCAAAATAAAGCTATAAAAACAATGTAGCAGTGATCATGGGAACTGTGATTCAAATTTAACAATAAACGATATACATAACATGTACGACCAATTTTTGTAGCCATAGCTGGCTGCATGAGTCACTCCATAACAGCAGGAGTATCAGTAGCAGAATCAAACATTTTCAATATACTTTCATATTCTACCGCTGGCCGTGTAGGGAGATGATCGTCAGTTTAACACGTAGGCTTTCACGACCAATATTATTCATAATCAACGTTTTTGGGTTTAGATCGCGTTATTTATAAATGTGTCGTAACCCTCCACCACCCGACACGGCCAATCGGTAAAAAAGTGTCACGTTGACAAAAGACAAATAGTTCACTGCTTTAGCCCACCGGTGTGTTGAAGCGTGAAACCACAACATTTACAATTCTTTGTAGTTTCACGCTTCAACACACCAGTGACAAAGCAGTGAACTATTTGTCTTTTGTCAACGTGACACTTTTTTACTGGTTGGCCGTGTCGGGTGGTGGAGGGTTACGACACATTTATAAATAACGCGATCTAAACCCAAAAACGTTGATTATGAAGAGATGATCGTCAATGCCTCGGCGCAAGTTTGTGCAGGAATCCCCCGTCGTTTTGACATCGTGCGTGGCGTTTGTTTTTTGCTCGTGCTTAGCCTGAGCCTAACTTGGCAGGCTGCGAGAAGTCTTCGAACATTTGCTCGAGTTCATTGCCGCTGGCTTGTTGCAAATGAGTGTCTCGTCAGTAAATCTTAGACGTGACGCATCTACTCAGCTTGAATTAATATATCCTTTCACACGTCACTTCTAATCATCCTATCAATGCCCCTCGCGCATTTAAAGTGTTTAAATACACTATTATTTTATAATCACATCATCATCATGCTTTCAATTCTCCCATTTATTTGACTCCGTGTGCGCGGACAGGTCACATGCTGCTTAACGCAGCATTCCCATCAATTGGCTCGGCCACAAGAGACTTTGGCTTTTAAACAACTTTTATTGCCACCAGCAGCAACAGCAGTGGAGGCAATTCCGATATGAAACACACAAAGTCACCAGCAAACAAAGAATCGCTATAAATCCACGCGCTGTGGCGCACGCCACGGTGACGAGCGAGCGCTTCAGAAGGTGAACACGAGGGTGCCGTCCACGCTGGTACAGAGAGAGGCTTGTCCGGCTCCCCAGAGCGGCTCATGGGAATGTTTTGAGAGAGGTCGCGATTTCAACTCCCGTTGTCGCAATATGCAATCAGCACCACTCGTGTGACCACGTCAACAGTCGGTTGCCCTCTGAACAAACGTCTTCCTTTGCTCCCGCCATAGGAACGCGGATATTCCAACGCTGGCCGTGTACGGGAGATGATCGTCAATGCCTCGGCGCTAGTTTGAGCAGGAAATCGTCATCGACGTTTGACTTCTTAAATTTTTTTTTAATTTTACGCGGCTTAAGAACCACGAATTCACATCCATCAGCACGGAGCGGCTGGCGCACGAGCAACATGGCACGTCGATGGTGTCTTCACAGGCAGTAGCTCTATGAATTGTAGGGACCCAAGAGTCAGTGCCGGATTATACTCGTAGCAAAAGTATCTGCATATGTAGTAGCTACATATGTGGTAGCTGCATATGTAGTAGCTGCATATGTGGTAGCTGCATATGTAGTAGCTACACATGTAGTAGCTACAAATGATGCTATGGGCCCCGCGCTTTCAAGGGCCCCGCGCTAAATGCTTTCAAACTATCAATTCCGGTTCAGTGATGCTGCACTTGCTCTATTACTATAGTACTATACTGCCTTCGACTTTTATGAACGACTGTGTGTCTATGGTTAGCGATTTGTTGTATTATCTGGCTGTATGACAAAAAAAATACATGATTTTACTATGCAAGTAAAACAATTTGTGTTTTAACATTTACGTATTTTTTTATTTTATTTAGGGCCCCTTAATGACATATACTACAGGCCCCACACAACCTTAATCCGGCACTGCCCAGAGTCAATACCCCTGACGAACGCTGACGTGCATGCCTACCCCCAGCGGGGCCAGCCCCGGTTTCGGGAGTCTCAGAAATCTCCCCGTGATCCATCAACCCCGTCCCACCAAGCGCGCCGAATCGCAGGCGCGTGCCACCGCTCCACGGGCCGCGCGCGATCCGAGGGCACGGCCGATGGCGGTACCCTCGCGGCAAGAAGGGCCTGGGTTCGATTCCTGCAGTGGAGTTCTTGTGTGTTTCTCACCCCCTACGCCCTGTTTTGCACGGGTTTTCTTCCTAGTTATCATCTTGTTTGTCTCCCCGCTCGCTAAAAGGGCCATGCGCTGTACCTGGCGTTGGACAAATTGTCCCACTGCTCAACGATTCGCCTGCAAATTGCCCAATTGGGATCGCACGCAACAGCAGCAGAAGCAGCAGCAACAGCAGAGTCGGCGCCGACTGCAAGACCGTGGCAGGGCCGTCTTGAAAACGAGTTTTGAGGCTGAGTGAGCCTTTCCTTGCTAAACAAAACGTAACAACAAGAATAACTTCATGTAAAACTGTCAAATGTTCCCTATTCCTTAATACTACACAAAAAGACAAAGATTCCCCTGTGTAGCCTTAAAAGACTGTTGAGGCAAGTGCTGTCAGCGAGCACCTATGAAGG
Organism: Lampetra fluviatilis; assembly: GCF_964198595.1. Lineage (NCBI taxonomy): Eukaryota > Metazoa > Chordata > Hyperoartia > Petromyzontiformes > Petromyzontidae > Lampetra > Lampetra fluviatilis. The sequence continues at coordinate 7,784,790 of NC_136331.1, forward strand.
CCGGAACGGCACACCAGCGGTTTAGTGGACAGCATTACGCCCAACCGCCTTTGTATCCCGAGTGATGATGTATACACAGTGCACCAGCTTCTCATTTGAGTCTGAGTCGACCTTGGGGAGGCCCATGACCGGATCAGAAAATCGTCACCGGTGTTGGCCGTGAGCGGCAATCGAACTCGGGTCGCCGGGTTCGTAGCGCAGCGTAGCGCTAACCGCTACACCACCGCTCCCCACTAATGTCATGAAGATAAAGGTCCCCCGTATAGCCTTAACAGACTGTAGGGGCAAGTGCTGTTAGCGAGCACCTATGAAGGCCGGAACGGCACACGAGGGGTTGGGTGGCCAGCACCACGCCCGACCGCCTTTGTCTCCCCAGTGGCGATGTTTACACACCGCACCATCATACACACACAGGCACAGACACGCAACATATCTGTACGTTTCTCAGTGCGGGTTGGTGAAGGGCGGAATCCAGGCTCGGTTCGGTAATAATTCGCCCGGCGATGTTGGCCGTGGCCATGAATTGAATTCGGGTCACCGGGTCCACAACGCGACAAAGCTCGCCACTGCGCCACTCACAACCTCCCTCCTCCTCCACCTGCAGGCGTTGATAAATGCCAGCGCAGGGAGCGAACAGGGGGAATCCAGTCACCCATAGAGGCTGGTACGGGGGACAGCGCCCGCGTAAAATATCAGAAGTGACACTCGGCGCAAGGCCTGAGAAGGGTGGGTGGTGGTGGCGGGGGGCGGGGGGGGGGGTCTTTAAGCGCTCGTGGGAACACGACGACACTTTTAGCATGCTCGGTGACTTCCAGATTGTGTGCGGGAACACCAAGCCCCTGGCGTCTTAGCGTAGTCGCGATGTTTCTAAAAGTTCACCAAACTGGCAGGGGGGGAGGGAGCAGCGAGGGAGGAGGGGGGGGGGGGAAACAGCACGCGTTTATTTACGTAGAAATGTATTCAGCAATGTATTTTTTTTGTTATATACGGAGGGCATTGCTTGACCATGAAGCCTGCCGCAAGAAGGGTCCAAAACACCGGGAGTTGGGGAAAAAGGAAAAAAAAGGAAAAAAAGAAGGGAAAAAGACAGAAAAAAAACAAAAGAAAAAAAAATAAAAAATGAATAAACTTACTCCTCAGAACGGCGGCAGCGACGAGCCGTCCGGAGTCCACCACGCGGGTCCCGATCTCGCCGCTCCGTCTCCGCAGTGCGAGCGTCCCCTTGCCCATGAGTCCCCTGTGGCTCGTGTGTATCCGTTACTTTGCCGTGTGTGTTGTGCAGAGTTGAACTTCTTTCGCACCGCACGTAGCCAACCGCGCGAATATACAGCGGGCGTTAGGGTCAGGATCGAACTCACGACCTCCTCCATACCAGGCGAGATAGTTAACATCTCCTAGCCACCGTGATGATTATGATGATGAGAGAGAGACACGCAAACTCCAAATATTCAGCAGGCGTTAGGGTCAGGATCGAACCCACGACCTCCTGCATACCAGACGAGGTAGTTAACATCTCCAAGCCACCGTGATGATGATGAGAGAGAGAAACACGCAAACTCCAAATCTACAGCAGGCGTCATGGTCATGAAGTTAGGTAACCTACCCTGATTAAAACTACCTTAATCCTAAGACCTAAATGCCTCCCCTCACGAAAAAAAAACTTATAGCTGCCCTAAAAAGGTATGCTTTTTATGTCCCGGTAACATGAATCATATTGCATGAGCGGTATTTAGAAGTGAATGCGTTTTGTCACCAGGGGTGTGGTGAAGCTGGGACGTCCTCGGATATATGCTTGCATCAGCTGAGTGATCCACAGTTTGAGAAACCCTGACCGAGCGCATATCCCACCACTAATGAACCACCGTTGTACCCACTTGCCTTAGAACGAGACTTACACAGCAAGGATGCATGATACATTTCACCCAAATCGTTTAAGTTGTTTTTTTATTTCTTACACTCGCAGGCGCTTGCTAACATCACTTTGCGTGTGGCAGTCCACTCGGAGCCGCGGTGACCTCGATCCAGGCAGCTATTGGCAATGGAATCATCGGAGAAAACCAAAAGGGGGAAAAAAATGTAATCCGTGCCACCACCGCGTCTGCGGCACGAATGTAATGACCGTCACGAGCCGCGATGGATCTCGGCTGAGTACACGCGACAGACGCGGGGCACCATCGATCGAATAGCAGCAGCAGCAGCAGCAATAATAACACAAAATAGCAGCAGCAGGATGGTGCAAAACGCTTACTCTGTTTGATTTACTCCAAAGACAAAGATTCCCCTCCTCCCACCTCCCAGTGACGATGTTCACACACCGCACCAGGTACTCATTTGAGGCTGAGTCGACCTAGGGGAGGCCCGGAACAGGTTCACATAATCGCCACTGGGTGTTGCCCCCCCCCGTCGTCGTCACACGGCGTCACAAAAAGTCACAAAGCTCTACCCCCCCCAAAAAAAATATAAAACATGCTTCAAATCGCTTTCAACTATTGTCATTGTAGTGCACATTTAATGTGGCGCCGCACTCTGCTGTTGTAGTAGGACACATTTATTAAAAAGTCTATTTAATTAAGTAGAACGTGTTGTCTATATTTATTCAAAGTTGCGCATTTTGATGTGACGTCACATTTCTCAAACCCCCACCCCCTCGTCACATATCGTCACAAATGTCTAACCCACCCCCCCCCCCCCAGGTGCGTGACGTCATTTATGGACTTCTCCAAAGATAAATATCGCGTGTAAAAGCGACGCCGATTTTGATGAATTCCACACGGAGGTTTCTTTCACGGCCAAACATTATCACTCGTGATTCGCTGGCTCCTGGGTCAGACCGTGTGGGTGCCATGGCAATGTTCGGCTGGATAACCCGCGCGTTGCACCCAGCATCGTGAGATGTTGACACTGAAAGAGCTTTCTCTAGACAGCTAAATGTTGTTGGACTTAATCTCCAGCGAAACGTTTTGCTCCATTTTAACGGTTTGAGAACCACTGCACGATGTTAGCTACCTCGCCTGGTATTCAGGAGGTCGTGGATTCGATCCCGACCCTTGACGGTGCCTGTATTTTAAGAGTCTGCATGTTAAATTTCGATTTAAAGCTTTCGTGACTGCAGGGATTCATCTTCTTGGTTCTTTCGGTAAAGTCACGTAGAAGGGAAGTAATAAAATAATAAAAATATAAAACATTAAAATTATATTTCGATTTAAAGCTTTCGTGACTGCAGGGATTCATCTTCTTGGTTCTTTCGGTAAAGTCACGCAGAAGGGAAATAATAAAATAATAAAAATAAAACATAATAAAATCATTCTCACGACGTTTCGGCCACAACGCAAGCAGCCGTCCTCAGGTGAAGACCAGGTCTGTCGGGGAGACAGCGGCTGAATGAATGACGCTGTCTCCCCGACAGACCTGGTCTTCACCTGAGGACGGCTGCTTGCGTTGTGGCCGAAACGTCGTGAGAATTATTTTATTATGTTTTATTTTTATTATTTTATTATTTCCCTTCTACGTGACTTTACCGAAAGAACCAAGAAGATGAGTTTGCATGTTCTCTCTTCCTGTGGTCACGTGGAACACTCTCAGGCTCCTCCCGTTTTTCCCTCCACAATTTGGAATCAACATCACGCGCTTAAAGTATTTGACTGCTATACATTTCCACGTGATGAGAAGCCACACGTCAATTTTAATATAAATTGTCTTGTGGTTGTTATTGTTTGACTTGCATCCCACTGGAATTTTTGCACACAGCATTGATATACGTATTTTTTCTGGAATATTTTGCAGTTTTTTCCTGGATTTTTCTGTTTGCGCGTAGTCACTTTAAGATGTTTCTTGTTCATGTTTTTGTTTGTTGCGGTTGCACCCGATTCAAGAGCCGAATGGCTCACTGGGCTATACCGAATAAATGAAACTGAAAAAAAAACAGAAAAAAAATTGGCGCATTTACCTCCGCGACAACTCGATTCGATTGGCTCCGTCAGTTGGCGGAGGTGACAGCAACACCTAAAACATTGGCATTGCACACGACAGGGCCTAAGCCGAGAGGAGCTCATCACGAATCGCTGATTTGTTTATCAGCCGTTCCCATGCCGCACAGAAACGTCGCGCTCAAGTGCAGTATCCAGTTTTCACAAATTATTGGGCGATGCTGATGATGCTGATGGTACTGCCGATGCTTTTGCTTTGGCCGTAGTGCACAAGCACAATTTACACAAAAATAAACACAAAGAGGGCCAGGATTGGAGGGACCAGGACTGCTTTTTTTTAAATTAAATCTTGAATTGTCAGGCGAGACGAGTCTGTGTAAAACATTTCAGCTCGTTCGGCTTCGTAGATCCGAATATATTCAGCGTCAAAATTTTTAAAGAATATAAACAGACAGCGGGGCAAAATTCAATAAAGTGTGCATAAAAAGCCACTCCAAACGTTCAATATCAATAGCACACGATGGCCTTCAAAGGAAAACAATGTATAATGGACAACGTTTCGAGCGGTGGACTTTAATCATAATTTTGCCCAAAACGTTGCGCATTATTATTCCCTTATTCCCTTCAAAGGTCAACCGCGGTGTTATAGAAGCGTGTGCTTACCGTACTGAGTACTGTCCTCTACGGGAGCGACGTTGACTCGAGCCACAGCATGGGCCTCTACCTGGACAAGCGTCGTAACCACGACGGGCGCACAATGTCAGCCAGGTGGTGACGATGGGAAGCATTTCCGTGCCCGGCACAGCGCGTCCAGTACACTCCTCGCAGTGGCAGTGACTGTCAATCACGCGCCACACATTCCAGTATCACAAAATATCCAGTCAGAAATAAAGCCATGAAAAATAAAAAAAACGTAAGTAATCCTTTTAGCACATCCAAAGCTCTAACCTCAACACAACCCCCTAACCACAACAATTAAAGAAACCCCTACCCCAACGCTAATTAAATTGCAACCGCGACACTAACTCCCTAATAATGGAAAACGCCGTGTCGGAGCACAAGGCGCGATCCTTAATTGTAAAGGCCTCCAATTGAATGGCCACAGGTCAGCAGTTGGGGCTCGCATGGGATGGGTTGGTCCTGGAGCAAGGAATTAAATAGTCGCCCCCGCCCCCCCCCCCCCATCTGTCCAATTTACCCTCCTCATCATAGTCCGGTGCCTCTGGACCCCTTCAGTCTGGTGCCCCCGCTCTAGGTGCCCCCCCCTCCCGGTGACCCCCTCCCGGTGCCCCCCTCCCCTCCAGGTGCCCCCCCTCCCCGCCCCGGTGTACCGTCGGTTCACTCCATGAGTTCTCTACCGCTGTCGCCAGGGATGATTGGAATTGAAGCGGTGCCTCTCGGAGACTCGGGGGCTCGCAGCTTGAGGCAGGAGACCACATCGGTGAAACCACCACGTGGCTGAGGAACAGTCTCAACAATTCAAACTCAAATAATAAACCCCATTACTGGCACAAATAACAGAGCCTCCCCCCCACCCCGCTCTCCATGGGTGCCGGGAATTCATCAGCATAGCGATTACTCCACAAATGAAACATCTGTTGAAATGGAAGGGAATGCACTTTTGCTTGGGCGATGAAGGGATTTCTGTTTCAGGGTGCAATCATTTGACTGGGTTGGTAACCACCACCCCCCGCCCCCCCCGAATCTCTCGACCTTACGCACCTGGGATTTTGTAGTCACACAAAATAGTCACACCTGGCGCCTTTCCAAACGTTGGGCCAACAACGTTTCATCTTCTTGGTTCTTTCGGTAAAGTCACGTAGAAGGCAAGTAATAACATAATTAAAATAAAACATAATAAAATAATTCTCTGAAACATTCAGACGTTGTCTCCCCGACAGACCTGGTCTTCACCTGAGGACGGCTGCTTGCGTTGTGGTCGAAACGTCGTGATAATTATTTGATTATGTTTTATTTGTATTATTTTATTACTTCCCTTCTACTTGACTTTACCGCAAGAACCAAGAAGATGAATCCCTGCAGTCACGAAAGCTTTAAATCGAAATCCAACAACGTTTGTTGACGTTGTTGGGCCAACGCTGCCTCAACGTTTTCATGTGTAAGAGCTGACCTGATCTGCCGGGGGGGGTGGGGCTGATGGGTGGGGGGGGGCAAGGTTCCATCTATTCTAGATTAACATCTTCTCTAGATTAACATATTCGAGGCGGCGGTAGTAACAACCTCTCCGCCCGCCTCGCCGAAATCATCGCTGCATTTTTAATAATCCAGGACGCGACTGACTGGCTGTGACCTCATTAACTCGCTTCGCAGCCACCGAGAGCGAGCGAGCGAGAGAGGAGAGGGCCCCATGTATTGCTCCTGGCGGGGGTGTTGTTTCTGTGCGTGCCATTGCCATTCGTGAGAACGCCGTCCGCCGTCTTGACCACGGATGCGCGCTCACAGCACCGGTGGAGCTGGGGAGGAGGGGGGAGGAGGGGTGCTGCTGCTGGTGGTGCAAACTCATCTGCTGCTGCTGCTGCTGCGGCGGCACGAAGCTCACGCGGCGTTGCAGACGGAGGCTGCAATTGCTGGGCGCGCGCGCGCGCGTGCATTTGAGTTGGTGGATCATCCCGGGAAGCAGCGCTCAGCGGCGCACTCCGCGGGGAGCGGTCGTGTTCGCCGTCAGCGCTGCGCTGCGAACCTGGGCCACCCCGGTTCGATTCCCGCTCTCGGCCAACACCAGTGAGGATTATCTGAGCCGGTCCCGGGCCTACCCCTAGGTCGATTCGGCTTTAAATGAGTAACTGGTACAATGTGTACCAGGTACGATGCCATTAGGGAGACAAAGGCTGGCCGGGCGAGGTGCTGGCCACCCACGTATTCGTGTGCCGTGCGGGTCTTCATAGGTACTCGCTAACAGCACTTGCCCCAACAGTATGTTAAGGCTGTATGGGGGGTCTTTGTCTTTGTATGGGTTGGTGGACCCTCCCGTAGAATAACGATTAGCGCACACACTGGAGCAATCCGATGAGCTATAAAGTTATTTTTTCACACAACAACCGCCATTCGCCACTAAGTGGAGGTGGCGTCACCACGGCGCTTGTGCCAGGCTATGTGCACTTTAACGTCACGTGAAGTGTCGAAATAGCCAGGGGTTTACTGACTTGCTGTGTTTTATCTACACGGTGCTCAACTTGTTGTTGTGAGCGTCGCTCATCCGCCCTTCATTGTTGCTGTAGGGTGACTGCCTTCAACTGTCCAGCAGCGTCCTTCACGATCCTCCTCCACAGAGGTCGATCTTGACACCCCTAGTACCGGTCATTGTCAAGTTCACTCAGCTCCATTACACAATGGGGTAGGTAGCACACACACACACTGCTATTGAAATTCAGAGGTCTTCGGTTCGATTGCGTCTGTCCACCACAGCATTTGAAGCAATGGGACGAGACTCTGAAATCCCACCTCCGCCTTGGGTGATGCATTGTTATCATTAAATTATTAAAACCCGGCACCGTGAATGTCCTCGGGAAGAACTGACAAATTTCGCAGGGAACCCCACCACAAAATAAGACAATCTTGTAAAAAAAATCCAAGACAGGTGGCAACCCAAGTTGTTTCTAATTCAAGAGGAGCTTGGCTAAAGCGATCCCACTCGTTGCCGCTGCTTGAATTAGTCATCGAAATCACCCCTCCCCCCCGCAATCTGATCAAACTCCTCTCTCCCTTTGATCTCAGCACACTCCCTCCGCCCCCCAATTATAATTTAATTTCAGCTTCAGAGCCCCAAAAAAAGGAACCGAATTTGACCCCAAACAGCGCTGACTCCGAGACGGCTTGTATGCGTGCAGCTCGGATTCATCCGCTAATTACCTCTGCTGCGAGTTTCACGGGCGCGACGGATGCACAACGCAGACACGGAACATCCGTTAATCGATGTCTGAATCGGTGGACCGGATAAGGGGGGAAGGGGTGGGCCTGGCACGGATGCTGTGCCAAGAAGTGGGAGGGTAGCGGCCGCAGGGCGATACGGAATTAATTTTCAGTTTGTATCATCATCGTAATCGCCATCGTCATCCGTCACGATCGATCCACCGCTGGAAGAACGCTGCTGTGCGAACAGAGTGGAACAAGTCCCAAAACATCATCGCCACCGTCTTGGCTTTGGGGCCGTCCATAAATGACGTCACGCACCTAGGGGGGGGGGTCAGACATTTGTGACGAGGGGGGGGGGTTGAGCAATGTGACGTCCCATCAAAATGTGCAACTTTAAATAAATACAGACAACACGTTCTACTTAATTAAATATACTTTTTTATAAATGTTTTCTCCTACAACATCAGAGTGCAGCGGCACATTAAATACGCGCTACAATGACAATAGTTTAAAGCGATTTGAAGCATGTTTTATTTTTTTTGGGGGGGGGCAGAGCTTTGTGACGTCATATTTGAGGGGGGGGGTCTGACTTTTTGTGAGGCCGTGTGACGAAAGGGGGGTCAAAAATCGTCCAAAATCGCGTGACGTCATTTATGGACGGCCCCCAAGCGATGTTGGCCGTGGCCAGGAATTGAATTCGGGTAGCCGGGTCCATAACGCGACAACGCTCGCCACTGCGCCACTCACAACCTCCCTCCTCCTCCTCCTGCAGGCGTTGATGAATGCCAGCGCAGGGAGCGGAAAGTGAGACTCCAGTCACCCATAGAGGCTGGTACGGGGGACAGCGCCCGCGTAAATTATCAGAAGTGACGCTCGGATGGCAGGGGCGGGGGGGTGACTCTCAGTACAAGGCGTGAGATGGGGGGGGGGGGGATGAGTGCTTTAAGCTCTCATAGGAACACCACGACACTGGCATGACGATGAATAACAATGTACAAATTAATTTCGATTTAAAGCATTCGTGAATGCAGGGATTTATTTTCTTGGTTATTTCGGTGAAGTCACATAGAAGGGAAATAATACAAGAATAAAAATAAAACATAATAAAATACAATTCTCACGACGTTTCGGCCACAACGCAAGCAACCGTTCTTCACCTGAGGACGGCTGCTTGCGTTGTGGCCGAAACGTCGTGAGAATTGTATTTTATTATGTTTTATTTTTATTATTTTATTATTTCCCTTCTACGTGACTTTACCGAAAAAACCAAGAAGAACAATGTACAAATGACTGTAGGAGGTAGGTAAGGAGGTAGGTTGAAGCGCTGCCTCTTGCAGATATTGCAACGGGCAGGGCTCTGCGGTTGACCGCAACGAAAGTGATCACGAAGGGACGGCGGGGTTCACGGCCACGTGGCAGATCTGAACCACGATCCGTCCTTGTACAACAGGGTAAACATGCGCAGATATGGCACGCAGTGCTGATGACGGGGGATAATCAAGGGCTCGAACCTTCCTCAGTGGCCTTGTCACGTTCATCACAGCGCGGGGGGGGGGAGTGGGGGGGGTGATCCGAAAAAACCCACAACGCTGACAAAACCGCTGAGAAGAGTCCACGATGATGTTTCAGGGCACGTGGATCGGTGGATTCGTGTCCGCGAGGCAGCCAACGTGAGACGACATCTCCCGCGGCACGCGACAGGACGGGGACATTCGCTGGAGGCTGCTCTGCTCCCCGTCCTCTCTGACAGCTGAGCAGGGAAAGCTGTGAGCAGGGAGAGATGTGAGCAAGTGTGACAGCAGAGAGTTTGCTGAGCATGCTGACAATTACAATAACTTTCTTTAAAAAAATAATGATCGTCATGACGAGTACATTTGGTATTTGTGTCATTTGTATAGCTGCTATGTATAGATGGGTGGTGATGGTGGGGGGGACAATTTAATTGTCTTAGTTCATGTCAGTGCCGTTCCGGCCTTCATAGGTCCTCGCTAACAGCACTTGCCCCGATAGTTTGATCTTTTTCTTGTGTGCATGTTGAGCTTCTTTCGCACCGTACGTAGCCAACCGTGCCAATCGGAGGCGCGGGTTGAATGACAACAAGCGGAACAACAACAAAAAACAGTCCTAAAGAAATTAGTTTTCAATCTACATTTCTAAACTGGTGATGGATCACCACCAGTGGTTCGCGAAATAGTTTCTGGAAGTGGTCCAAATCCACATCGCGGTATTATTCACTACGGCACGAGCGCACACTGAACGCCTCTTAAAAGGTTGTGCACAGAATAATTATTGCTGCACTGGGACGCACGGATTCTGACAATATTAATAATTACTAAAACAAACAAAAAACTTAACTTTTTTTTATTTTACCAAGTAAAGCCCATTGAGCTCTATGGCTCTCTTTCAGTCGAATACTCGAAACGCACGTTTCACACCTAAACGTGGAGGGGGGTGGGGAACAGGAGGACCCGGAGAAAAATCCACGGGGAGGGGGAGAGAGAGAGACACAAACTCCAAATATACAGCAGCAGGCGTAAGGGTTGGGATCGAACCCACGGCCTCCTGTACACCAGGCGAGGCAGTTAACATCAATTGTGTTGGGCATTCACGCCACTCGTATAGATCGCAATGCGATCACAAAGGCGCTGCTGTGTTGCTGACTGTGGCAGGAGGGACCGTTGCTTGCCACGTGGTTTTTGCCCAATTCGCTACATAGTCGGACGACTGTTTTTTTAAATATCAGGTGACATTACTCTTCAACGTCAGCCGCGAAGCACGCATTTAATGTTGAATTATTATAATATTCGTACGCACGTGTGTTTGACAAAGTGCGATGTTCATCGTACAAATGCGAACTGCATACGTTATAGATTTACAACAATAACAACATCTTTGTTTACGTGTCATTTGGCGTTAGCTATGCATGCCGTAAATCGACACCACGGGCCATCCTTGTATAGTGACTGACTCGGACACACGAAGAGTTGGAGGCGCTCTCTTTATTTAACACGGCTTGACAAGTTAACACTTCCAGTAACTCGTCTTTAACGGACTCCCGTTCCCAGTCAGGACAGCCGCTAGGCTGCCTGACTGGCGACGCCGAGACGGTGAAGACGGAGATGGCCGTGAAGACTCAGGCAGCGCGACGGGACCCAACTCCACACGACAGCCCCGAGCTCCCCTCCCGGGGCCCCTTTTAAACTGGCAGCGTGGCCTGGCTCCGCCCACGGTCACGCCCCCTTTACGAAACCTACCCGCGGATTTTTGCACACAGCGTTGGTGTACGGTGTTTTTTCTGCAATATTTTGCTGTCTTTTCTTGGATTTTCTGTTTGCACTCAGTCACATATTCACTTTAAGATGTTTTTTGTTCATGTTTTTGTTTTTTGCTTGTTGCGGTTGCACCCGATTCAAGAGCCGAATGGCTCACAGGGCTATACCTAATAAATGAACTTGAACTTGAAACTAAATGAACTGGTTCCACGGGTTCCTCGTGTGTCCCTTCCGTGACCTTTCCCCTAGACCCCCCTCTGGTCTACCACGTGGCCTGCTGTCGGCGGGGCTGCTGTAAGCTGCAGATGCCCTTCCCTGGCAGCAGCCGGCGCTATGCTGCTACGTGACAGATTCGATGTCACTACACGTGTTAATCGAGGATGCTCCGTGTCTCAAAGTGTCATTGAGTTTGTTGAGCCAGCTAGCCAGGATTGGGAAAACAAACCTAGCGCCACCTTGCACCCAGGCATCTGGAGAGGATCGCAGATGGCATTGTTTCGAACCTAACGTTATGACCACACAATAACACGTAAGAATCACACTTAAGAGACAGACACAATTGTCGTTTCTTCATTTGTTTAGTTTTTTTTTGCTTTCGAGTAGGGGTTTTCATGTGCTTGGTAGTCGTGGTTGTTTCTGGGATTTTGTCCTCGTATCGTATGTTGTTCTTGATCTTATGGGATGCGATTAGTATGAATAACGCTAAAAAAGTATCATGATATATACTATTCAAAATAAAAATTACGTTACTCAACCATCTTGCTGTTATTTTTTTTTTTTAAACAGTGAGCACCGACTGAACGCTGCAAAGAAAATGTTTGCAAATAAAAAGCAGTACTTGAACGCCATCGATCTGGGTGATTAGGGAAGGGTAACATTTTCCAATTAGATGATGAAAAAAAATTGATCAAATACTGAGTCGGGGGACAATGTTAAAACACACTCACTCGGGGAGCAGTATTAACCAGGGCGGCCGTTTGTTTGTTTTTAGAACCGCGAACACTCTGCAGCTGCAGCAAGTACAACAACAATTTGTGAGCGGCGAGTGCTGTGCTGATCTGTGGCCGTCTGGAACGCTCTTCCTTCCGAAATTACTGGGAGCTATGCACTCTTAAATATAGATTGAAAACGCATTTCTTTAGAATTGCCTTTTGTGTTTATTTTGTTGTCCTTCAACCCGCGCCCTCGATTAGTACGGCGCGAAAGAAGTTCAACGTACGTACAAGATAAAGATCCTCCGGTACAGCCTTAACAGACTGTCGGGGCAAGTGCTGCCAGCGAGCACCTAATGATGGCCTGAACGGCACATTGGCATGCACTAAGACAATTTATTGCCGTAAGATTGCGTCTTTTGAGCAAACAAGATGGATAAGGCCCAGGCAAGGGCTTTGAAGGCAGTCATCGGGAGGGTGGGAGGAGTGAAAAATGTGATTAGGGTTAAGCGTGAAGCTTCGGCTGGAGGAAAAAAAAAGTGAGGATAATCTAGCTGTCACCTCTCGTTACTTTAATCATTCGTTCAACAGGTAAATGCGTGAGCGTGGACATCAATTTCCCTTCCACTTTTTGAAGCTCCCCCCACGCTCGCGCTGATTTTACGATCCTGGCAGGTGTATTTTGTGCCATTTATATTGTATCAATATCTGATTATTATTTTTATAATCGTGAAAAATGGTGCTGGAAAGCAAATTTGATCAATGTCGCCACCCCCACACATCTTTCCTCCACCACGGGTGCCGTGAGTTTATCGGCGCAGTGATTACTCTACAAATGAAAAATCTGTTGAAATGGAGGGAAAGGCACTTTTGCTTGGGCGATGAAGGATTCATGTTTCACGGTGCATTTATTTGGCTGGGTTTAGTAACCACCCCCCGGATCTCACGGCCTTACGCACCTGGGATTTTGTCGTCAATAAAACAATAATAATATACAGTGCCTTTCCAGTTTAAACGTGCAAAAACCTTGAGCCAACGTTGCCTCGACATTGGTTCAACGTTGAGGCGAGGAAATTACGGAGCGTGGCCGGGTGACTGCCCAGCAGCAAACCCACTGCAGACCAAAGCGTGACCGTGACGAGATTAAGTTAATTAGCTTGAGTGAATACAGCAGACCAGAGATAATCCAGTAACTTTATTAGAGACGGCAGTGCGCTGTGGAGGGTTAAACATGTGTAACTGGCAATCGATGCGCATGACCACAGATGTACGCATGCATGCATGTGTCCTGGAGCTTCTTTCGCACCGTACGTAGCCAACGTTAATCGGAGGTGTCATGCATATTCACACTCTACCTCCCAGGCCTTCGTGTTGTGAAGATGTTTTTTATTCCAAAGTATTTTATCAAGATGTAAAATATATATTGGACTAAATTCTCGACCGCTTAAGTCGACCAGAACTAAAAAAAACGGCATCATCATCATCATCATCTTCTTCTTCTTCTTTTGTAAGGCATTTTTGGGGGATTGCAACAGATCACAAATCGATTTTGAGATTTGATCTCCCCAATCGACTGCTTCAGGAGTAGCCGCTTGAATTTGTTTCGGATCGCCGTTTAAATAATCCGATTGGGGCAGTCGATTCACGCGATAAAATGCGACCTTTTTTGCCAATATCAAAGTATGAAAAAAATAAGAATGTGTTTCACCCTCTCTGGCAATAAAACAGGTGTTAAGATTTTGATTTAAAGCTTTCGTGACTGCAGGGATTCATATTCTTGGTTCTTTCGGTGAAGTCACGTAGAAGGGAAACGTCACGTAGAAGGGAAATAATAAATAAAGCAAGAAAATTTGCTGTGGATTTCACACCTGATGATGATTGCTTGTGTTGCAGTCGAAACGTCGTGAGAATTTTTTTTATTTTATATATTTTTTTCTTTTATATATATTTTTTTTATTATTTCCCTTCTACGTGACATTGCCGAAAGAACCAAGAATATAGGTGTTAAGATGTTCAAACACCAAGTAGAAACCATTTGCAAGGAATCAAGTTCGCATTAACCGCACACCGGTGAGACTAGGCCCTAAAGAAGCCTGTCCCTGGTGTAGGTCCATCAGTTTCAAAGACAATGCGGATATTACAGTGGTCAACACACTTTTTCTGGAATAAGGTATTCCAACGGTTTTAATGTATTTTTGGGGTGCTGATTCCAAATCTGGCATCAGTTTTTGTCTATCACATCAGGTTTTTGAGATATCAAATATTGCATTTTCAATAAAAACTGCAGAAGAAAAAGATTAAATAAATGTGGATATCTACATTAAATTATATTATAAACACACTATCCTAAAAATACAGCACCATATTTTAACACTAAAGCAGTCACTGACTCGTAACAACTTGCAATCATGAGTGACAGAGTAAATTTCGGGTAAAATCAATGAAAATGGGGTATGCCGATAGCATAAAAATTAGAGGTGATAGAGCAAATCTGAGATCAAATTTGGAATCAGCACCCTGAAATTAGTCTAAAACAGCTGCAAGAGTCCAGGCCAGAATTTTTTTTTTGTTGACCAGTGTTATCAGAGCATGTTTGTTTGCATTTATCACGAAAAGTGCTGTGTGGTTAATGCAGACTTGATTCCTTGCAAAATGTGTCTATTGCGTGTTTGATCAGCTTAACACCCCCTGTTTCATTGCGAGAAAGGCTAAAACCTATTCATATTTTTGTTTCCATACGGTTCACGATATGTTGTTTACTCGGTCTCAGATGTTGCACCGCCACAGTCACAAACTGGGCTGTCGTTCACCTTCCACTCATGGGGAAAGTGTCCCTAACGTCTTCCATGGAGTGTTCAGATCTGAGTCAAGGAGGAGCCAGAACTCCCTCGGTCGGCCAGTTGGAGGATTGTGGGGCTTTGCTGACGATAGATGTTTGCAGCAAGGATGGTTTAACACGTAGGCTTTCGCGACCAATATTATTCATAATCAACGTTTTTGGGTTTAGATCGCGTTATTTATAAATGTGTCGTAACCCTCCACCACCCGACACATTTATAAATAACGCGATCTAAACCCAAAAACGTTGATTATGAGCAAGGATGGTGTTTGCCCACGCCTTCCCTCCACCGTGCTTCGGTTCCATGAAATCCACGGACTCGAGACTCGACTCTTAACTCCACATGGTCGTCGTCGTCGTCGATTAAACTAGCGGCTACTACTCAGACATATATAACGCGCCTGCAATGCTGACCAAAGCGACACTGAGCTCACCCCTGGGCTGTGGCTTTCAACGTGAACGAACTTTTTAGCGCTTCCGCAGATTTCTATTTGCGCATCTCCTTGGGGGTGACTTGACCTTTGGGGCTCATCCGAGAACCACCCCTCCTACCCCCCAACCCACCCGCAACCCCCCAGCCCCCCCTCCTCCTCCTCCCCTACTAAGGAACCCTACGTGGCATTGGCCCCGGAGTTCCTTTAAATAATTTATCCTCTCGCGACACGTAGGAAAGCTGCCGCCGTATAAGACAGCAATGGATAAAATATGAGTGAGCGCATGCATATTTCAACGGCGCTTAAAGGTTAACCAGTAGGTTTTAATTGTACCGTGATTATTAAAAGCTCGATTCCTTTCGGAGGCCCCTGAGTGTTGATCGTGCCCTAGATTTGGTAAATGTGGCTCTCCCTCGATCGCCCAGCGGAGATTCATCCGGTAGCCACCCGCGTAGTCGCACTCACTCACGTTGTGCATCTCACGCGATGAGCGGGGACGTTTCAAGCACTCTCTGCTGCGAGGATGGTGGTGGGTGGGTGGGGCAAGGCCGTAATTATAATATATATTGGGGGGGAAACATCCCCCCCAATGTTCAAATATGCTCAAAATGTCCCCACCCCCCCCAATATATTGCTATACAATTTATTTCTGTTTATATGATTATGGTTACGGTTGTACTTTTTTAATCCCTAATCTCTGCCATTACATACAATGAAACAAGATAAGGTGAAAAAGAAAAAAAAACAGAGCAATATAATATAATTCACTATTAGACATTAATGTAAAATAAAATAAAAGTGCATCCTATGTGTTAGTGATTTTTTTTTTTATTTTAGGCAGGAAATTAGTTTTCAAATCTAAAAAAAATTCTGGGGGGGGGGGGACCTCCAGACTCTCTGGAAGATTTGTTCCTCCCAATGTTGACTCCATGGCTATGGCCTTGATGGGTGGTGTGTGTTTGTGTGCTCTTGGAGGTAGTTCTGCGATGTCCACGTCCGCGTGGCGGTTCGCGCACACGGAAGGGGTTTCGGCAACTTGCGGGCAACGTCGCTTCTCGCCACGGCGTGACGCAATGTCCGATGGAGCAACGGTCGACGATAATATTTCGTCGAAAACAAATAAAAAAAAACATTGGAAAAGGGAACAACACCAACAACAACAACACAAATAAAGCGTCTCATTATACAAGAAAGGTTTTAATATCAGCAAGAACATCTCTCTATTAAGCGATCAAAACTTCAAAGGGAAGATACCTCGAGCACCGGAATTGAAAACGCTGCGCTCTTTGATGAGACTGGCGTGGAGCGACCCAGCGCACTCGGAAGACCCTAAACAATAACTAAACAATAACTAAACAATAACTAAACAATAACTAAGCAATAACTAAACAATAACTAAACAATAACTAAACAATAACTAAACAATAACTAAACAATAACTAAACAATAACTAAACAATAACTAAACAATAACTAAACAATAACTAAACAATAACTAAGCAATAACTAAACAATAACTAAACAATAACTAAACAATAACTAAACAATAACTAAGCAATAACTAAACAATAACTAAACAATAACTAAACAATAACTAAACAATAACTAAGCAATAACTAAACAATAACTAAACAATAACTAAACAATAGCTAAACAATAACTAAGCAATAACTAAACAATAACTAAATAATAACTAAACAATAACTAAACAATAGCTAAACAATAACTAAACAATAACTAAGCAATAACTAAACAATAACTAAACAATAACTAAGCAATAACTAAACAATAACTAAACAATAACTAAACAATAACTGAGCTGATCTACAAAGTGGGTGGAGGAGGGGGGGGGCCCTTGGCTGCCTCATCGCTCGTGAACCAACGCCGTTAACCGGCACGGCTTGGCTGGGACATTCGTCTTTTTATTTGATCGGGGAGCAGCTCGCCACTGATGCAAAATTAATCTGTAAGCAGATCTTACGTTGGTGTGTGGGGGGGGGGGCGCTCTGAGTAAACAAACACAGATCGCGCCCCCCCCCCCCCACCTTGCCCCCCCCCCCTCACCGATAAAATCTCACCAAGTGCACACGTGGGCTTTAGACTCAGCCTCGTAGCGGTCGGGGCAGGGGTACGGGCGAATTGAGTGGACTAGCCCCCCCCCCACCATCTATCGCCCCACTCCATTGCCCCTCCCCCTCTCCACCCCCCCCGCTCCATTACTCCCTCCTCCATCGCCGCCTCCCTCCATCGCCCCCCCTCATCGCCCCCCCCCCTACATCGACACCCTCCATCGCCCCCTCCCCTCCATCGCCCCCCCCCTCCATTGCCCCCCCCTCCATTGCCCCACTCGTCCACCGCTGAAGTCGCAGCCCCCCCCCCGTCCCTTCCTCAACTCTTCAAGTCAAAGCAGCAGCCGCTCCAGTCGCATGCAAACACCAGCGGAGTGTTCGACTCTCCATTGCCCCATCGCTTCATTAGTACAAGTACAACAGCAGCGGCTCGGAGAACGGCCTCACAGCCTCGCGCGTGAAGAGAGAGGGAGGGACAGCCTCTCGAGTGCCAGCCTATCGCACCGTGGAATCATTCCGTGTAGCGGTCGTATCGTTTGCGTGTTAAAAGTTTGTGTTAACATTTTGTGTTAAAAGTTAGCGTTAGAAGTTTGTGTAAAAAGTTTGTGTTAAAATTTCGTGTACATTTTTTTTGTTAATTTTTTAAAATAAAAATGTTGTGTAAAGATGTTCTGTTCAAAGTTTGTCTTAAAAGTTTGTGTTAAAAGTTGTGTTAAAATTTCGTGTAAATTTTTTTTGTTAAAACTTTGTCTAAAAATGTTGTGTAAAAATGTTCTGTTAAAAGTTTGTGTTAAAAGTTTGTGTTAAAAGTTTGTGTTAAAAGTCAACATCGACTGTATGGTGCTTTTGGCTATGCCATCGAGCAAATGCGGTGGTCACTGCATTGCGTGGCGCTTTCAGACGCGCCTCTGCGGCCGTCTGGAACGCTCTGCCGATATTAAGAAGCCACTAAGAGCCCTGCACTTTTAAATAATCTCGATTATTTCTTTAGAACTGTTTTTTGTGTTTAGTTTGTTGGCCTTCCCCCGCACCACCGATTAGCGTGGTTGGCTGTGTACGGTGCGAAAGAAGTTCAACGTGCACACGCAACTCCCAGCTCTCCGCGCGTCTTTGCGCACTTTGCAGACTTTATTCCATTTTCTTTGTCAATGCAAACTTAGAGCCCCAAACAGCTCAAGGGGCCGTGCATCCATACATAATTAGGGGTTCACCAAACAGCAACTAAAATCCTAATTAAGATAACAAAGCTAATTAATCTCTTGGCTTTCATCTTGTCTGTGCATCTCTCTTTTGTCATCTGACTACATTTCTCGATGTAAGTCCACATTTCTCATCATCTCACTACATCCGTATCTCTTCTCTTCCTACCTCTTCTGTCACCTCACCCGAAAGAGACATTTGTTCTGAATCACCCCCCCCCCCCAGGCCCCCTCCCCAGACCCCCACCCCCTTCCCATAGGCCAGCATCACCATCGATTGGTCTCTGAATTCATCCCAGAATTCAGGGTCAGATGGCCTCTCTTTACAAGGCGCATCTCAGCCGTGCGTCGTCGATGCGTGAAACAGAATCAAAATATTGATACTGGATGAACCTGATGAGCAATGAAGCTCCTTGTTCACAGATGTCCGGTAGGGGCACGGGGTAAGAAAGTCACAACAATAAACATTACAAATACACCGATAGTCGTGCAAAGTGCAAGAAAGGTTCAAAAATCACCTGAAACGCATACAAACACAACACTAAACCATCCCCATCCTACCAAGCAAATGCCCACCGAGGTATTAACTTATTTCTCAGAAGCGACCTGGATGCCACAAACGATGGCTCAACGAAGGGGCCCATCCGCTGTGATGCGTCCGTCCCACACAGCCGCTCGCTCGCTCGCTCGCTTCGAACCGAAGTCTCGGGCGTAGCCGAAGTTGGCGGTCGCGTGGAGTGTTCTCCGTGTTTTCCCTCCCGCCACCCACTCCCCCTCCACATTCACAAATAACAACAACAACCACAACATGTTTAGATTGTTTGGCTGCTACGATACATTTGAAGAGGAGACTCGAGCTGGTTAAGAAGGATCTTTATTTTCAACCACACTGCCACTCGTCATCTAAAACCAACCCAGGAACTCTCCAACTCCGTTCCCTTTAAGAGCCCCGTCTCCCCCCCCCTCTCATGCCAATCCCATCAGAGAGTCCTCCACTCAATAATCGGATTGCGTGTCGCGCGCGGCAGTGTTCCCGTGACCTCTCATCCTTAAGCCGTGGTGGCTGCGTGGCGTTTGTGTGTGAGGATGTCCCGATCATCCTCTGCACATTGAACACGCGTGGCGACGGCACTGATGGTATCAGCCAATGAAATGAGCCATCATCGCATGCGGATACGGATGATGTCGCATTTCGGAAATGCGTTTCGGGATATTTTTGAAGGTTTTGTTGTTGTTTTTTTTCGAAAGAATGTCTCGCCCTGAAAAAGCACAGTTTTTAGTTTTACGCGCTAAACTAATCAGGTTTAAAATGGCCCATCCGCTATCATGATCATCGGGGGTTTAAAGGGGGGACGATAGGGGGGGTGCAATGGATTCAGCGTTACACGTCGCACCCATCAATAGTAACCAGCGCCCGCCTCCTTCCAGGGGACGCGAATGATCCAACCGGCGGTGACGGAATTCTGCGAGCTGCATCTCACAAATGCACACGCTACTTCACAGACGACCGCCATCATTAGCCACGGGAAATCCACTGCTGGCTGTGAGCCTCCACCAAACCGTCCCCGTCTCTCATCGTCTTGTGAGATTCCTCCCCCCCCACATCCATCAGCTGTACGCGAACCCATTTCACCAACTCATCATGGCCTCTCAGCAAATGTCCCTTTGGCTGCCACTCTCACGATCTCTCCTGGCCACGTGACTTTCCCAAGCCCACTTACTTGTCTTGACCTACGCATGCTCCCTCTTCCACGTGATGCGTTCCTCCCGTTGCCCCTCAATGCAATTTCAAGCATCCCCCACCCTCCCATGCTTCTTTGTGCACTTTTAAGCATTTTGTTCATTTTAAACTGAAACTATCAAAAGACACATTTTGTTTGCTTTTACCAGGTAAGGCCCACTGAGCTTATCGAGATTTCTTTTTCTCAGAAGCGACCTGGCAATCTCAAATGATAGCTCAACGACGTGGCTAATATCATGTGGACATTTATAGCAGCAGGCAAACAATCTAACCGCGTGTTTATTCTAAATGTGGAGGATGGGCGGGGGGGAGAAGCGGAGGACCCGGTTAAAAATAAACGCGACAACGGGGAGAGAGACACGAAAATCCCAAATATACAGACATCAGGGTCGGGATCGAACCCACGACTTCCTTTAAACCAGGCGCGGAAGTTAATACATCGCCACCGCAGCATCCTATATATGTAATTTTTATGTTATTTTCCAATATCCTTATTTCTGATCCACATATCATAACAGGTAATATACGCACCGATGAATCACTTTTACTTTAAGGCACAGTCATAGGTCCACACGTGCACGTCCACGAACCCGCTCGCTGCTCGGAAATTTCTTGGCCGTTTTAAGAGTTTCACAAATCTCTGCGTGAACTTTTTTCGCGCCGTACGTAGCCAACCGTGCTAAACGGAGGTGCGCAGGGGGGGGGGGGTAGACAAATTAAACACACAGAAAGGCGGAACAAAAGATAGATGGGCAGAGCTAATGAATGCACACTTTCAGCGTTAGTTGGAAATCATTTAAAATTCGCGTGGAACAAGAATGAGGAATCCTTCGTCAAAGGATGAGCAACGTTGCCGTGCCGATAGGCGAGAGGTCACACACACAGACGAGAAGAGAGCCGCGTGGCGGTAGCAACGCACGCGCGTAGTCCAGCAATGCGCGCGTGCAGTGGCCACGGCTGGTGGATCGCCGGTCACAGACGGAGTGAAACTCCCTTCGCCCGGGGACGTCGAGCAGATGCCGCACACACACTGCTTCACCAGGAGAAAGAGTGTACACATGTAATGGCAATAGAGCCTGCATGCGGTGTGAGGGGACTGGTGGCTACGGTAGGTAATGCCAGGCAAGGCCGTAGCCATGGAGTCAACATTGGGTGGGGACCAAATCTTCCAGGGTGTCTGGGGGTCCGAACCCAGAAAAATATCTAAATTTGAAAACTAATTTCCTGCCTAAAATATAAAAAAATTTCACTAACACATCAGGTGGACTTGTTATTTATTTTTTACAATGTCTAATAGTGTAATTGTATTACATTGCTCTGTTATAACTTTTTTACCATTTCTTGTTTCATTGTATGTAATAGCAGAGATTAGGGATTAATAAAGTACAACCATAACCACAATCATATAAACATAAATCTATGCATTAATTTATATTGGGAGGGACATATTGAGCATATTTAAATAATTATAATTACGGCCTTGATGCCAGGGGAGTCAGCTGTGAGTGCGAAGGGTCTGGTGGCGACGGGAGGTAATGACAGGGGTATCAGTTGTGAGTGTGAAGGGACTGGTGGCGACGGGAGGTAATGACAGGGGTATCAGTTGTGAGTGTGAAGGGATTGGTGGCCACGGGAGGCAATGCCAGGGGAGTCAGCTGTGAGTGTGAAGGGACCGGTGGTTACGGGAATGTTTGAGAAGGGAGCGTGGTCAGGCGATGGAAGAGGACGGTGGAGTCTGCCGGTGGAGCGAGCGTCCATTCGGCGAGAATGACCAAGAAGGGGGGCGTGGCCTCGTGTTGGTATATAAGGGAGAGATGCGCGCGAGACTCGGTGCTGTTGCAGTGGAGGTCTCCGCCTGGTGTCAAGTGAACGTGTCTTCTTATTGGTTCTTTCGGTAAAGTCACGTAGAATGGAAATAATAAAATAATAAAAATAAAACATTACAATTATTTTATTATGTTTTATTTTTATTATTAATAAAACACCAAAAATATTTTATTATTTTTATTTTATTATTTTGTTATTTCCATTCTACGTGACTTTACCGAAAGAACCAAGAAGATGAATCCCTGCAGTCACGAAAGCTTTAAATCGAAATTTAAACGTGTCTTCACTAAAGTGCCATCTCAAGAGAAGTGTGTCAAGTCGTCATTACACAAGCAAGTGGACTCGTCTCCCCTCTGTCTTCACGCGTATGGGGGATAGAGCGTTGCCCCCTTTTTTGCGCAAGGCGTGGGGTTTTCTCTCCAGATGCTCTGGTATCCCTCCCGCTTGTACAATACACGCTCGTGAATAAGTGGCTGAACGCATCACAACATGGAAAAAAAAAATGTAACAGCGGGTCCCTCCCGAAAAATATTGTATCTCTCCTGGATACATAGACAAGTTAGAAAAAAAGCAATTGGTACGTGAGAAGTCACTACTTGAACGGGGTGAAGGGGTTCGATGTTGACACGCTTTGCCATTGCCAAGGGCGCTTACACACCTGAAGGGATATATCGACAGTCGAGGGCCCTACGAATTATAAGCAGCACATAGACAAAGATGCCCCGTATAGCCTTCACAAGCTGTTGGGGCAAGTGCTGTTAGCGAACAGCACCTATGAAGGCCGGAACTGTGGCACACGAGAGGATGGGTGGCCAGCACCACGACAGGCCGCCTTTGTCTCCCGAGCGGCGATGTTTACACACCGCACGAGGTCGTCATTTGAGGCCGAGTCGACCTAGGGGGAGGCCCAGAACCGGTTCAGATAATTGTCCCTGGTGTTGCTGGCCGCGAGCGGGAAGCGAACTGGGGTTTCTGGGGTTCGCAGCGGTGATGAGCATTCGTTTGGCACGACACGATGTTACTGCAGGCATGGCCAATCTCAGCGTTATCGCAGTGACCTTTCTCTCTCTAAGCGCATTACAGGCTGGTTGAACACAGTGTCCTTGATTTCGTATCTGTCGTGTTCACCTAAAAAAAAACCCATCTATTTAATTCCACAGACAATGTTACCAAAGTCTCCGGCTATCATCACGTGTGGCTGGGTCGCCTCGGAAAAAGAGCTAGAACATCTCTGTGGGCTTTAACTCGTAAATTCGATCTTAGTTTAGTTTGGTGTTTAAACTTTGTTCGACTTTCGGCAACGGCTAACGAAATCTGCACCTGCCATGTCTTACGGGCACCTCCCTCTTCGCCAACCCACACTGACCATCTTGGTGAAGTATGGTCAAACATAAAAAAAATAAACACTCATGACCGACACGGTGAAAGGGAGGCTTTCGACAAAAATGCAATTCACTAAACGTTGATAATTGTTATAGATAATTAACATTTATGAAGCGCCATTAAAAATCGTTCTCGGTGAGCTATATTGACAAATATGACACAGAGCCATTGACTTAGACATATTTAAATATATATATTAATATAATATCACCCGATGAGTTATTTGCCAAGACCAAACACAATGCCAACCCAACGCACACGCTCGCCAAAGCCTGCGGCTGGCTGGGGCTGGCGTCAGGAGCTGCGATGCGTCTGCAGAGTTACTTACCCGCTTGTTCGCGTTGTTTCAATAAATCTGCCGCCCATCCCGCAAACACAACAACCCGATGCCATCTGCTTCCGTTTGTTCGTGGTTTCCAGAGTTTCTAATACTTCGTTATCACCGCCGTCTCACCGCGATGCCGAGTGCATTGGACGAACGGACCCGCGGTGCCTTTGGAATCGCGGGCACGTTCGTTCAATTCAGTGGTGACAACAACAACAACAACAACAAAAAGATGAAGGGTTTGTTTCTGGTTTTACTTCCAAAAAAAAAACACATCGAGCAATATTCGCGACCGGCCATCAGACGATTCCCTAGGTCGTCCTTGCACAGCGCGACCATTTACTCGGGGCCTCTCTTTAAAAATGAAATCACAGAGGCTGTGTCAAAGCCGGACAAGATGAGACGCAACAACAGCCACGGTGGGTTTTTATGACCGAAGAGGAGCCTTTTGATGGAGGTGCAAAGAGAGAGAGAGAGACAGTCTACTCGGGATGAGCGCAAATTATTTGCACTCGGGCCGCATAGGAAAAAAAATTGAGCCATGCCGAGCGCTTGTCTTGCTCCAGTAATTTACTCTGTTCCATTCCCGCCCCCCCCCACCGCTTGGTGCGAGATACACCCTCACCACGGGGGAGGGCAGAGGGGAGATGTCGCAGCCGGCGCCCATCAGAAACGACCACGCGGAGTCGTCAAATGGGACCGCCACCTCGAGCCCGCCCGCACAGCGACGGCGGCGAGCGAGTCGTGGGCCGGAGAGAGACGAGGACGGGAAGAAAGAGGAGGGAAAAAAAGGAACGGCGCTAACGATTGGGCAGGGAGTCGATAGCACGGAGGGATTGTGAAGAGGAGAGTTTTAGACAATGGGCAGCAGATGATAATAAGATGATAATGATCGACCTCCAACCGATGGGAATGTTGAGGCCGCGATCCCAGCACCTTGCTTGGAGCGAGATGGGAGGGGGAGAGGTGGGAGAGCGCGTGGAGGGGAGAGGAGAGTGAGATGAGAGGGGAGATGTAGGAGAGTGCGTGGATGGATCGTAGCGCATTTCCGCTAACCAATGAGCCACCGCTCCTCTTGCAAATACAAAGACAAAGCACCTATGAAGGCCGGAACGGTACACCAGGGGGTGGAGTGGCCAGAACCACGCCCGACCGCCTTTGTCTCCCCAGTGGCGATGTTTACACGCAGCACCAGGTACTCATTTGAGGCTGAGTCGACCAAGGAGAGGCCCAGGACCGGTTCAAATAATCGTCACTTGCGATGGCCGTGCGAGCGGGAATCGAACTCGAGTCGGCAGGTTCGTAGCTCAGCTCGCTCACCGCTACGCCACGCTAATACAGGCACACAAAATACAAAGATCCCCCGTATAGCCTAAACAGACTATAGGGGCAAGTGCTGACAGGCGCACACACACGCACACATCCACCCACGCACTCTGTGTATTTATTTGCGAAGGGACTATATTTGGACGCGTGATAATTATCACTCGGAGTGTGTGAGCAAGTAAAGATAGCTGTGCAGGGTGACGCTCCTGTGCGCCGTTCCTCCTCCTCCTCGTGATGCTCGCACCAGCTGTTTATCGGAAACAGGCCAATGTTGGACTCTGTTGTCCAATTCCCGTCGTGCTGTGCATTCTCATTTTGAGCTGAGTGTTTTGCTGTTGTTGTTGTTGTTGCCACGATTATCTGTATGCCACGTCACCGTCTCCTCCGGCGCTCCATCGATGAACACATGTTAATCGCACTCATTGCACACAGTGTGTTTGTGTGTACGTTCAACTTGTTTTGGCAGAGTACGTAGGCCAGCCGTGGTCATCGTTCGTCACAAATGCACCACAACACCTCGCTGCTGATCTCGCCAAAGGAGCTATGAACCATCATCGCGCGAACTCCGCTCATCCCCGCTAGAGCAACAGCGGCAGATTTTGGCTCAGCCGTCGAACAAAGGCGGCGGTCACCGCATCGCGCGGCGCTTTTGGATGCGCTTTTGCGGCCGTCTGGAACGCGCTCTTCCTTCCCATAGCAGGAAGCCACCGGAGCTCTGAACTTTTAAATCATCTAGATTGAAATTTGTTGTCGTTAGAACTTATTTTTGTGTTCAGTTCGTTGTCCTCTCCCCGCGCACCTTCGATGAGCACGGTTGGCTGCGTACGGTGCGAAAGAAGTTCAACAACACACACATGCCATGGCCAATCCACTGCTGGATGAAATCCTCCCCAAACGCCGTCGCCACCCCTCGCGACGCTGCGATGCAACGGACCACCCCAGCGCCTGCGCACGAACCAAACTCAACGCTCCGTCTCCGACGTCGTAAGCCTCCTCTTGAGGCGCGTTCCCTCCTTGTGGCTGCTGCTCCGTGGCCAGTCTCGACCACCGGGCGTCGTTTCTTTGCAGCGACGCGTCCGGTGCAAGGACACCCCACGCTGGACCCCCACCATGTTGCGACTTGCCCATCGACTCGACGCCGGTGTAACCATTTCTACTGCTCATTCATTTGATTTGATTATAACGAGTCTTTTGATGCCTGATAACGACCGCTTGTGTTGCGATCGGGACGTCGTGATTTGTTTTATTTTATTTCTAACTACGCGACTATACCGATAGAACCAAAGAGTATGGATTCCTGCAGTCACGAAAGCTTCAAATCAAGATTGAGTCTCTTGATGGGCTGACAGAAGGAAATAACAACAGCAAAGCACAGCGATTCTGCAAAAGCTTTACAGTTTGAAAATAAAAAAATACACATTTCGTGGCAGTAATAATATCGAGCGGTTAATAGAACATGTTTGAGTGACTCGAAGATAGCCACTGCCTGGAGATTGCAAAGTGGCTGCCTGGCAATCCCCTCGAAAAGAAGCCAGGCCAAAACATCGGGCAGCAGTGTGCCACACGGACTGAATTGCTTCATTGTAAGCATGTCTGGCTCTCGTCGCCGTTGGCCTGACAGGCATCGCGGCCGATATAGTGTCCCGGTAAACATTTGCAGACTCAATTTATTTTTTTGTTCGCGACAAAACCATCACATTTTGGACGTGAAGCCGAAAACGGATTCTCATGTCTCTAAGTGTCACCGTCACTCTAAGCCTCCTGCTGGCAGAACATTGAGCACCGCCCACCCCTCCCCCCCTCCCTCCCCCCCTCCCTCCCCCCCTCCCTCCCTCCCTCCCTCCCTCCCCCCCCTCCGGGGAGATAGCGCAACGCACCTGCGACACGCACCTCCAAATAGCACGGTTGGCTACGTACGGTGCGAAAGAAATCCAACATACGCGCGTACATGTCTTGGCTGAGCACGTCACTTTATACAAATCTCAGCACTTTGTCCTGATATTTGGCTCAGATTTCTAAGTAGTTCAACTTAAAAAAAATTGTATACTGTGCAATGCTTTTGTTTGATTGTTGAAGGAGTTTGTCTTTTATACAAAATCTGCTATTCTTGTAACTATATCATGTGGATTTTAAGAAAAAAAACTGGTGATCAGAATTCTAATGCCAATCTTATCTGGGCCTCATGGTGCAAAGCGCAGCTTCCAACTGCGATAATCGACCCTATTCTCTGTTCTCTCTATTCATGCGCTAGGAAGACGGGCCATTGCTAGAAACGTCACCTGTCACATGCTTGGGTCTTTCGGTAAAGTCACGTAGATAGGTTCAAAGAAAATAACAAAATAATAAGAATATTAATTCCTGCAGTCACGAAAGCTTTAAGTCAAGAGTCACCTGTCACGGATATTTTTCTCCTATTAAGGCTGCAGGAGTGTTATTGACGAACGCGCTGAGCGTGTTGTTTTTGTTGGAAATGCGTCCATTGTTTAAAATGGACACATGTAAATAACGCTTCAGCCACTTGCGTTTTAAAATGCGGCGAAGTGTCCCTAACTCGCGCTGTCTTGCGAATGTGGCACAGTTTTAAATTCGGAGCAACCGGGACAATCAAACGCCAATAAGACACACACAGACAAAGATCCCCCGTATAGTTCTAACAGACTGTTGGGGCAAGTGCTGTTAGCGAGCAACCTATGAACGCCGGCACGGCACACGAGGAGGTGGGTGGGCCAGCACCACGCCCGACCGCCTTTGTCTCTCTAGTGGCGATGTTTACACACCGCACCGGGTACGCATTTGAGGCTGAGTCGACTTAGGGGAGGCCCTGGACCTGTTCAGATAATCGTCACCGGTGTTGGACGTGAGCGGGATTCGAACCGGGTTCGCCAGGTTCGTAGCGCAGCGTGATAACCGCTACACTACCGCTCCCCACACACGCACACACACAGCCACAAGCATCGCTAAATCCGATAAGTGGCCGTGACCTTGTTTTTGTCCCTGGCACTAATCAGGGCATTCTGAATAAGCGGGCTCCTAACGAGGGCACTTTTCCAATTCCATTAAAATCAACACGTGCACAGAGGGCAACGTGCCCTGACGTATTCGCGTTGAGAATATTTCTTCCGAAGATTATGAAAAGACTCATGCTTTTTTAACGGAATCGTTTCAATAAAAAAAACGACACATTTAAACTAAAAACTCAACTATTTTTTTTATTTAAAAAAAACTATTTTCATTTTACCAGGTAAGGCCCACTGAGCTATGTAGCTCCTTTCAGAAGGAACCTTGCCACGAATGATATCTCCACGATGTGGCTTATCGACATCACGTGGGAATTTATAGCAGCCAAATACTCGAAACGCACGATTCGAAATGTGGAAGAAAAAAATCCCGAGAACCAGGAGAAAAAATACACGCGACCACGTGGAGAGAAAGAGGGAGAACATGCAAATTCTACATATACAGCAGGCATCGGTGTTGGCATCGAACCCACGACCTCCTGCATACCAGGTGAGGTAACTAACATCCCTCCCCCACCTCCCTGCCAGCAAAATGCACCCAGTTCAGGAATTAATAAAAATTAACCAAATATCGAAATGAGTCAATTAGTCCTTTCCCGAATAGAGAATGACTAACTGTTTTGAATCAATTTCAAATCAATAACCATTTACAATTGCTATCTGTGAACCTGATTGTAATTGAGATGGAGGAGTGCGTTGTTGTTATTGTTGTTGTTATTGTTGTTGTTATTGTTGTTATTGTATGTTTATATTGACTGGCTGACACTCGGCATGGGGACCGTTCGCTAATGAAATCGATTAATTGGCTTAGATTTGCCATCGACGTCGATGACAAATCTGTTACGTGTATCTGTTCATAGGCATTGTAGGTTAGAACCAGACTGGAGGAATCCGATGAGCTATGAAGCTTTTTTGTTCCACAGACGTTCGGTATGAGCACGTGGTCAGCGAGTTACAACACCGAAACAATGCACACGATGGGAGTGCAACGTTTGAAAAAGGTAAAAACGAGTCACTAAATGTAAACAAATGATAAATGTTTGAATGTATGCTAGTCCGATGTATCAAGCTTGGGCAAGGCAGCAAAAACAACAACAGTCCCAGACCACACCAAGACAACACCACACAGGAGGTAGGCCCCTCAATAACACATTCCTCCTGCGGAGGGAGCTGGTAGGAACGTTGAGTTGCTCGGTTAATGGCCAGGGTCAACGGCGGCGTGGTGTATTCCGCAAATATGGCCGACTGTGAGGGCGGGCACAAGCCGGCGTGAGTAGGTTAAACGTTGCGTTTTATAAGGGCACCACGGGGTGATCAGCCCCTCCCCACCTAGCCTGACCCTCCCCACCCAGCCCCACCCCTCTCAATCCAGCCCCACCCTTCCCATTTTTGGATGCACGACGGACGGACACAATAATCCCCTGTGGGCTGGTGGAACCAGGAGGTTCCTACCAGTAAAATGTCCACGTTAACTTTGAACCTTCCATACACATGCATCGTCATAGCATTGCAATGTCCAAGCAACATTTTATAATCATAGTCTTAATACAATGGGGCTATACTGTAGTAAAACATTGATTGTTATTGAAGTGATTGACTGCTCCTGATTAGCTACTATTGGGTAACAATTTACAAAAAAAATCTCATCAGGCCCTGTGGTGTACAAGGTGACCCAAATGTATTGTGACTCTCCCATTAAAATATCTAAAAACGCTTCATTTTTTTTTAAAGAAAAGTTTATTTAAAATATAAATGAATATGCGATGGAAAAGAATGTTAGGGGGTCGATTAATTATGGGGTCACAAAACATATGGACCATCCAGTACTGTGCAATCTACAACTCTTATTATCAGCCGTCTCTATGTATTTATGTGCTCCGTGGAAGGGGCATTGCCTGAAACACGGGCGGCAATGGGAACGTAAGCGCTCATTTGTGCTTTAACTTTAATTAGCGCGGTGATGACAACCCCCGCATCATCATGGCGAAACCAACATCACCTTCTTCTTGGTTCTTTCGGTAAAGTCACGTAGAAGGGAAATAATAAAACAATAAAAATATAACATAATAAAATAATTCTCACGACGTTTCGGCCACAACGCATGCAGCCGTCCTCAGGTGAAGAACAGGGCTGTCGGAAAGACAGAAATTCAACATCACCTTGTGACTTGTGGACTGAGTGAAGCATACCGCATATACTCCTGCGGAAGTAACTGTTCGTTCGTAAGGTGCACATAGAAGGTCTATTGCTTTCATGAGATATATTGACAACGAATGCAAATATAAACAATGGTGTGTTAGCTTCGCAAGCAGGCCACCTCTGACCTGCGAAGTTTCTCGTTTCTTGACTCGCGGCGGGCGAAATAAAACATTAAACATTGCTTATTATTATTAAAGCACTATTCAGCCATCATGTGCTTGTTAAGTGGGCACTTTCGAACACGTATTGAATGTGTTCAGTGTTTCATTAAAATATATATTAAAATAATAACTTCAAATTAAAGCTACTTTGCGTAGCAGAACGAGGCGAGTGGTATTTAAAAATGTCCCCAATGTCTCGCCAGAACGTCTCGACCAGCGAGGCGCAGTGTTCTGCCAGACGAAAGGGCATCTGCTCCGCACTTTGCTGCGTATTTCAGTTTGTCAAACACACACAGAGACAAGGATCCCCCCCCCTCGTATAGTCTTGAACAGACTGTTGGGGCAAGCGATAGTTAGCGAGCAGCACCTATGAATGCCGAAACAGCATACGAGCGGGTGGGGTGGGTTTGGTGGCCAGGCACCACGTACAGCCGCCTTTGTCTCCCCAGTGGCGATGTTTACGCAACTCACCAGGAACTCATTTTTAGGCCGAGTAGACCCTAGGGGGGCCCAGGACCGGTTCAAATATTCTTCACTGGTGTTGGCCGTGAGCCAGAATCGAACTCGTGTCGCCTGGAGGTACGTAACGCAGCGCTCCAACCTTTACACAACCCGTTCCCCACACACACACGCAGCAGCAGCAACAGCATAGCACACGGGGTTGTAGATAGTCCATCAACTATTGTGTGATTCTGTTCAAACAAGATATCAGCCAGGGCAGAACACAGCTTTTGGTCGGAGCAATGGAGACGACACGAAAAAGTGCACACCGCACACACTGCACAGAACTTAATTAAACCACCGCATTCAATATTTGAACTTGCCCAACGAGTGAGACTTGTTGAGCTGCAATGGGTCCTATCGCAGGAGGTACGATTGGGCATTGGGCTAGCACCTGCGTTGCAAGCCCGTTTCGAGTTGTCAGTTGTAACATCTACGCCAGAGTGTGTAAGAGTGGGGGTGGGAGGGTATCAGGCTGAAATTATCTGCCCCCTCCCCCACCCCATGACTTCTCATGGAATCGTAGTGATTCGTGAATTTAATGAGATCAATTGTCAGGGCGGAGGCTGTGGTGGGGTGGGAGAGAGGGTGGGTCTAATTATCTCTAGCGGCTGTGCAGCCCCCAGGGGGGGCCTTGATTCATATTAAATTGTTACCTGTGACTGGTTTAGTGTCCCATGAATGTAATCGTTGGCTATCAAGGACTCCAGAATGCGGCGGTGTGATGGTGCAATACAAGCGCAGGCGTTCTTACAATTACACGCCACTTGACCACCCCGTGCAGATGTTAATGCAATCGTCTGCCACGACCCTCTCTGGTCTCGGTCAACCTGCAACATCCTGAATGCGGTGGGCTCGCAGGCATCGCAGTTTGATCGTCTCTCGTGGCAGTCATTGCATACTTCACCAAAGGGAGCTTCAACGTTACATCCAGCATTGGAAATCTTATATAAATTCTAGATTTGAAGTTTTCGTGACTGCAAGGATCCATACTCTGTATTTTTTCGGTAAAGTGACGTAGGTGAAAACAAAATAAAATAAAGTAAAAATTTAGTTGTTTTATTTTTATTTTATTTTGTTTTCACCTACGTGATTTTACCGAAAAAAACCAAAGAGTAATCTTATATTATTTTATAATCGTATCAGAGCTCCTTTGGTCAAGGCGCATTAACGTAACTTACAATGACAATAAAAACCGGCACTTAACAGAGATTGATTTTATATCAGGAATCACAATATTTATTTATACCGCAGGAAGAATCCGATGAGCTATAAAACTATTTTTTTCAAAGATGTCCAGTCGGGGCACGGGGTGAGAGCGTTACAACAAACAAACTCCACCAAAACACATTCCTGCGGAGGGAGCTGGTTGGAACGTTGGGTTGCTCGGTCAATGGCCAGGGTCAACGGCGGCGTGGTGTATTCCGCAAATATGCCCGACTGTGAGGGCGGGCACAAGCCGGCGTGAGTAGGTTAAACGTTGAGTTTTATCAGGGCACCACGGGGTGACCAGCCCCTCCCCACCCAACCCCACCCCTCCCACCCCCCACCCAGCCCCACTCTCCCCACCCAGCCCCTCCCCACCCTCCCTATCCAGCCCCTCCCCATCCTCCCCACCCAGCCCCTCCCCACCCTCCCCTCCCCTCCCCACCCAGCCCCACCCTCCCCACCCAGCCCTTCCCTTCACGATGGACGGACGGGCACAATAATTCCCTGTGGGCTGGTGTAACCAGGAGGTTCCTACCAGTAAAACACGATCGCGTATGGCAGGGGCGTGCAGGGGGTGAGGAATGGGTGAGAGCGCCACGTGATGGGGGAGGAGAGTGGGAGGCGAGTGGAGGGGTGGAGGGGGCGAGGGGGAGGGGAGAGGAAGGGAATGGGCGATGGAGAAGAAGTTGAGGCTTTAAGAGAGGAGCGGAAGGAGGTTAGGGGGGGGGGCTGCTTCGTGTAGTGGGGAAGTGTTGAGTCTATGGGCCGTAAAATCTTGACTTGAAGCTTTCGTGACTGCAGGGATTCATATTATTTTGGGTCTTTCGGTAAAGTCACGTTGATAGGTTCAAATAAATAACAAAAATTACGACGTTTAGATCGCAACACAAGCGGTCATGATGACGACCTTGGTCGTTTCTGGGTGGATTAAATATCGGCCGTTCTATAGGCTTCGGGGTGGGGGGGGGGGGCATCAGGCGTACGTACGCAGGTGGGGGGGGGGGGAGGTGTAAAATGTCCGCGTGCGTACAGGGAGGGGGGGGGGAGTCAAGTTTTGACAGATATTTGCGTACCTACTCAATGGATGGCCCCTTACCACAAAATGTGTCCCCTCCCCCCACCATTGCCCACAGCCCCCCCCCATCTCTCTATTTTTGTGTGGGCCGCGTTGATTCCGGTCACGTTAATCACTGTGCACCACGCGCCGCTCGCTGTCTGGCGGCCACCGTTTGGCTTTCCTTTCAAAGACGGGACATGTTTTTATTGAAAGTGCACGTACTCTATATGTGATATAATAAAAAGGATATATTGGTGTGGGGGGGGGGTGTACTTGTGGGTAATTTGCATCAATCTTGGGATAATTGCTCTGGTCAGTGTCTAAAAATACTCAGAGCACAATATAATTGCAGAATGTTCCGTGGCACGACAAACTTATTAAAAGTGATGGATTTTGTGCAATGGCAAAAACCGCAGATATTGATACAAATTACAAGGGAATGGATGGGACCACTTTGGCATTGCTAATCTTCATCAAAGCCAACAGTCCCAAAAGTCTCATTACTGGCTTGTATTTCTCCATGAGCTTAAATTCTGGGCCCCTTCTAGAGCCACATCTGTACAAGTCTGTGGGTTTCTGTGTGAGTTTATGGGTTTCTGTGTAAGTCTATGGGTTTCTGTGTAAGTCTATGGGTTTCTCTGTCAGTCTATGGGTCTCTGTGTGCAAGTCTGTGGGTCTTTGTGTAAGTCTATGGGTCTCTGTGTAAGTGTCATAGGGCCGCGGTCAAAGTGATGAGCCGGCACCGCTGAGACCCTGAGTTCAAACCCAGGCCACTGCCTGTGTGATTAAACCATTATAATAACGTATTACATAAGCACATCATTGTTGTCGTCAAAGTGAAATATTGTGCCAAGGACTTTTTCGAGGGGAAATGGAGTTTTCCGAGAGTGTGTATGTGTGTGGCAAGAGGCTGCTTTTGAAAGCACAGTCAGTTGGCACAGTAGGGGGCACAGGTGCTGCCATCGGCCAGCCATCTCAGTCAGTCGACCCGTGGCGCCTGCTAGGTCTGCCCCGTAACCTCCTGCCGGCGGGCGTTCGACACTTCACGTGGCCTAAACGTGCACCTAGCCTGGCACAGGCGTCGCGGTGACGTCACCGCCACTTAGTGGCAAATGGCGGTTGTTGTTGTTGCTTTTGAAAAGACTCGCCATGACCTGCGGACTGGCGAAGACGACAGCCGTTAGCGAGTAGCAGCACCTATGAAGGCCGGTACGGGCACACGAGGGGTGGGTGGCCAGCACCACGCCCGGCCGCCTTTGTCTCCCCAATGGCGATGTTTGCATACCGCACCAGGTACTCATTTGAGGCTGTGATAGATGACACAGGCTTTGAGGAGGCCTTCATTTATCAGTGGATAGATCGTCGTTGCTGCTGCTGATGACGATGTGTGTATATGTTGAACTTCTTTTGCACCGTACATAACCAACCGCGCCAATCGGAAGTGCGGGGGAAGGACAACAAAATTGAACGCAGACAGCGGTTCTTGAGAATTAACTTTTCAATCCTGATTTTAAAGTGCACAGCTCCAGTGGCTACCGATTATAGGAAGGAAGAGCGTTCCAGACGG
Source organism: Lampetra fluviatilis (assembly GCF_964198595.1). Taxonomy (NCBI): domain Eukaryota; kingdom Metazoa; phylum Chordata; class Hyperoartia; order Petromyzontiformes; family Petromyzontidae; genus Lampetra; species Lampetra fluviatilis. The sequence continues at coordinate 7,819,646 of NC_136331.1, forward strand.
CCGCAGAAGCGCGTCTGAAAGTGCGGTGACCACTGCCCTTTGTTCGATGGCTGATCCAAAATCCGCCCCTGCTGCTGCCAGGATGACGGGAGTTGGCGTGACGGTGGTTATAGCTCCTTAACGAGACCAGCAAGGTACCCCGCGTGGTGGTTCATATGTGGCAAGGACTCTCTGTGCGCAATGAGGGCGACCTTACGACAAAAATAACTAAATTACCGTTGTGCCTCGTGGCAGGAGCTCTTTGAATAAGACAGCAGCGAAGGACCCGCGTCCCGAAGGGGCAATGAGCGTGTTGGAATGAAATATTCATGGAGCTGCAACCCCCTCGGAGCAACAGGAGAGGAGCTTTCTCTGGCAACTCTCACCTCGTCGGCGTCTCGCCAGCTGGTGAATCGTGACCCCCGACTCGACGGCGAGATCTGCGCAAATCCCACGGTCATCAGAGGAATCTGATGAGCTATGAAGCTCTTTTTTCTACATTTTCCGTTACTCCCTGAAGACTCACATTTTTTTAATAGCGTATCCCTCTACTAGTGCTACTGTCCTCGTCCTTAACACATTCACCATCCTCCCCCCTTCCTCTCCCTAACCTCGCCCCTCCCTCTCCCTACCATCACCCTCCCTTGCCATCCTCCCCCCTCCTAACCTTGCCAGCCCTCCCTCTCCCTACCATCACCCTCCCTTGTCATCCCTTCCCCTCCCAAATACTCAAACCCCAACCAACATCGGTTTAGGTCGAGGTACACCGATTGTTGTCTTGCACAGGTCGACGTTGATCAATTTCTCTTGTAGCCCCGCCCACCACCCCCACGTTCCATTCCCTGGTTACCCCATTCAGATAAGCCCTCCCTCTTAAACTTGTATTTAAGGGCTGGTCTTTTGGAATTTTCCTCACTTGATGCAGTAATTTTAGCTGTGACGGTCCCACCTGATGACGGAGACTTGTGTTGCCTCCGAAACGTCGTGATTTATTATTTTATTTTATTTCCATTATTACTTTTATTAACTTTAAATTATTTGTTTTACCTACGTGACTTTACCGAAAAAACCCAAGAGTACACACCCCATCCATTTTCCCCGGCAGCCAATAACTAACGTGCAACGGATAATTCTTGCAAAGCGCTGCGACGAATGCGCTTCGATGAAACCCGAGATAATTGGAGAGAGTCCCTCTGCGGACGGCACCCGCAGCTGGTGTCCGCGAGATACCGAGACTCGAGCGACGGCTCTCCAGCAGTCGTCTGGCGAGTTTCTGCCCCGAGAGGAAGCAGTCGGACCTTGCGAATTGCCCGATGATGCTGGATGCAATTACCAGCGAAACGTCGTACTCAAAAATTGTAAATGTTGTGGTTTCACGCTTCAACACACCGGTGGGCTAAAGCAGTGAACTATTTGTCTTTTGTCAACGTGACACTTTTTTTACTGATTGGCCGTGTCGGGTGGTGGAGGGTTACGACACATTTATAAACAACGCGATCTAAACACAAAAACGTTGATTATGAATACTATTGGTCGCGAAAGCCTACGTGTTAAACTGACCTTGCGTCTCCAAAATGGAGATTAGGCGCACGCGTTCGACGCTTGGACGAATGGGGCAGAGCAAACAAACACAAAGAATGTGCAACTTGAATTCGGAACTGCAAGAAATAGCATTGCGAAATGTCCAACCAGTTAACATCCGAGGCCAAAATTTACAAACAGTCTAAGTTTCACCCACTCCCCCCCCCCACCCCTTCCCATATTCAATGTTTAATGATTTTATCAAATCTCTTTAAATTCCCAACACATTTCTTAACGCTGTGCGAACATACCACACGTACGACAGTCTGCCGTGGGTGTTTCGCGGTGAGCACAATGATTTCCTAATCCCGAGGTCACCACCACTCGGCACGGCACTTGAAACAATGGTGGAAGTTTTTTAAACGTGACGCCCCCGCTCCCCAAACTCTGTCTACCCAGCATCATAAAATAATACTCCTTCGGTTGCCACCTTTATCCACTCTAGGTCAAACTCCGGCATATTTCTCAGTCAGAACTGGGTCTATAGTCGTTGGCTACGCGAAAGTAGTTCAACATACATCCGTGCACAACGACGCAGCATACTGCTATGAAGTTTAGCACAGTTCCCCCAAACCTCGTACACAGATGATGCCAATTCCTGAACTGTCCGGGTCAAACTTGGGGTCGCCATCTGACCGGGTCAAACCCGGGTCAAACCCGGACAGGTGGCAACCCCAAGTTCACCAGCGTTAGTAGATCGGCGGGCCGCGAATCGTGCGGCTAATTGCGTGTGGCCAGTGTGGAAGGAAGAGTAGGCCAAAACACCCTCGACGAGATCCCTCTAGCGGAGGCCCTCCTGCCAGCAGTGGCGTGAGCAGGCAATTGCACGGCCGTGCCTTTACCTCTCTTTAATGACGCACTCAGGTTAGGACGGCATTAAACGCGCAAGGATCACAATTCATCGCACTCGCTGTAATTGTGCAAAGTACGCTTTTAATTGCAGCGATTTCAACTTTGTTCGCAGAACAGCGGTGCAATAACAACACCCCCTCCCCCCCCCCCTCCATAGCTCGCGGGAAAGAATAACATCAGCCACGGAAAGAACTCTGCGTGGCAGATGAGACGATACGTCAAGAATATGGGGAACAGTTGAGAATTAAGTGCAAGAAAACCCTTTGCCAATTTACCCAAATGCCACAATTTTCAAAAACGGACCATGTTGAACCCAACAAAGAGCGAACACGTTTTTGACGGACCCGTGAACGAATTGTGTCCCTTTAGAAGACGAACGCTGATCATAATCATTCGGAAAGAAAATTGCGCGTAATTGAAAGGCAGGCTTCGTTAGCGTTCCCGTGAAGCTGTGAGCAGACCAATTAAATCACAAGTGGTGAAAGGTAATCAGGGCGAAATGTGTTGCCTACTGCGTGTGTGTGTGTGGATTAGCCGCAACTAGCATAGCCAACAATTTCGGGGCCGATGTGCTCTGTAATGGGCCAGGTGGCTCAGTGCAAACAAAAAACTAAAATAACTTTTTTGTGTTTTGGCCAGTAAGACCCAGTGAGCTGTATAGCTTTTTTTCAGAAGCGACCTGGCCACAAATGATAGCTCAATGAAGTGGCTGATCGTGTGTGAATGTATAGCAGCCTAATAATCTAAACACACGGTGATTCTAAAACATGTGGAGGGAAAATCCAGAGGGGACTCTAAAAACAATCCACGCGACCACGGGAAGAACATGCAAACTCCAGATATACAACAGGCATCAGGGTTGGATATCGAACCCACGACCTCCTTGTATACCAGGCAAGGTAGTTAACATCTCATAGCCACCGTATCTCCTACCAGAGCGAGCAGCTCCCAATCAAAATATTACGGGTTCAAATCCTGGTCTGGGGGTTTGACTCATGCCATCATCCCTCTGCAATTGATAAAGACGAGTTATTTTGGGGAGGGGAAGGCAACAGTAGTTGTCTTATGGATAGACTCGCCAACCCTGCCATAGGAATGTGGAGTTTCCAACACTGGCTCAGAGCTTTCGACAGCAGATGAGCACCAATGCAATTGAGCAGCGACTGTTATGTAAGCGGCTAGACTTGCACTCACGTTTGCCCAGGAAACTTCTGCACTGCTCCCACACGTTTCAACAGACGGGGAGTCGTTTGAAATCTTACGTATGATAAGTAAAGGTCAGCATTACGAACAAAACCGTTGAGTTTTGACCCAATAATCTGGCTTATTTGCCCTGGTGCCCGGTCCTCTGTTTGACTGTCTAAAATCATTCAGATTAATTCATTTATTATACGGTTGAGGCCCTGCCACTATCTGGCCAAATTTGTGCGGCAAGGCCCTCCCAACCGACCCGACGAAGTCAAACAAATTAAATTGCCACGTGGTGTGCAAGCCTTTGATGAGATAATTATTGTTTGTATTATTGTTGCAGATCAATCGCCGGTAGATTTGAACAACGATGCTCACAAGACAAATTTCACAATCAAATAGCCATTTGTATGCTGCCGAAAAGCCAGGGTTTTAAATTTCGATTCAGACGCTGTCTTTCCGACAGACCTGTTCTTCACCTGAGGACGGCTGCTTGCGTTGTGGCCGAAACGTCGTGAGAATTGTATTTTATTATGTTTTATTATTTTATAATTTCCCTTCTACGTGACTTTACCGAAAGAACCGAGAAGATGAGCCAGGGCTTTGTGTAGTAGCTTCACGGAAAGCGTCTTGAGATTACTGCCAACATTTATATTCCACGAGAAATGCTAAATTGGCTCGTGCATTATTTGAGGTGTAAAGTTTTGCAGCGAGTAGCGTGTCAATAAAACATAAGGAGGATAATTTTTCACCGTCTCTGGAGATGAACGCCTGATATCGATGTCTTCACCGACTCGCCTCCATTCGCAATTTTGCGTGGAACGGTTGAGAAATTAAATCGCGTGCGTGATCTTTCACGCGACGAGTCTCGCTTTTATATGCAGAGCAGGTGGCAGCGTTCGAGTTGATTTTATTTAACCGGTGTGAGAACTCAAGAGAGCAGGATGGAGTCTTCACTTTGCTAGAGTGACCTTGGGCTAAAAACAAATGAGCCCTCTACTGTGAGGTCACTTGAATATATCTCAGAGGTAGCTCTGTGACATCCGCTTCCCTGTGGGCAGCTCTCTATCTCTCTCAAACGCACACGAAGTCCGGGCGCGATGCCGATAGCACGATTAATATGAAACAAACTTAGAAACCAGGAAAAATTGTGACGTCAGTATTTGCAAATATGCCAACAACTTTTTTTTTTTATCCTGGTAGCTTTCCATCCCGCTAATTATCCACTGCTGAATACAAAGAAGAAGAAACATCCGTCCTGGTGCACGGATTTATTTCCCCGCACCTCCGATTAGCACGGTTGGCTACGTATGGTGCGAAATTCGAAGACAAAGATCCCCCGTATAGCCTCAACAGACTGTTGGGGCAAGTGGCGTTAACGAGCACCTATGAAGGCCGGCACGGCACACGAGGGGGTGGGTGGCCAGAACCATGCCCGGCCGCCTTTGTCTCCATAGTGGCGATATTTGCACATCGCACCAGGTACTTCGTTGAGGCTGAGTCAACCTAGGGGAGGCCCAGGAACGGTTCAGATAATCGTCACTGGCGTTGGCCGTGAGCAGGAATCGAACTCGGGATCGCCGGGATCATATTGCAGTGCGCTAACCACTACACCACCGCTCCCCTTCGCGCACACACACGTGCATACATACATGCACCTTCCAACTTATTTTGGGTCGCATCTCCTGTTGCAACGCACTTGGCACGTCAAACACACTGACACCAGAGTCCACCGTTAGATCCACTTTACTTTATTGTTACATCCAAACAAAGGCTATGACTGTGTACAAGCAAATATGGGCAGCGTTTGCACCGCCTAACTTCATGACAACGAGGATATGTCCCCCCGTATAAATATTCTATACAATCTATAACAAAAAAACACATTCGGGTTCTCAGCTGCTGTGAGACAGGGGGACCCTCTAGGTCAAAGCGAGGCATTTCTCGTAGTACAGCGTTTGCCCTGGCCATCCGCAAAGGATGACAGTGGGGTAATTTTCAGGTAAATCTTTGCCCCCCCCAAAAACTGTAAATGTAATTTGTGCAAGAGAATGTAAATCTCCGCGTGAGTATACGGGTCTCTGTTTGTGTGTACATGGGGGTTTGTGTGTTTAAGTATATGGGTCTCCGTGTGAGTCGATGGGTCTGCGTGTGAATCTATCCGTCTGTGTGTAAGTATATAGGTCTCTGTGTAAGCCTTTTGGTTTCTGTGTGAGTCTATGGGTCTCTGTGTGTGTCTGTGGGTCTGTGTGTAAGTATATAGGTCTCTGTGTGAGTCGTCGATGGGTCTTTGTGTGATGCAATGAGTCTTTTTGTGTGTCTGTCCAAGGGTCTCTGTGTGCACCAAGCTTTTGAATCTCGGGGCATGAACGACTGAGAGCAAGACAATATAACAATCTAAATGACGTCTGTAGAGCGTATGTGTTCAAGGGATGAGCTGTTAACTCGTACATCCTACATTTCATCACATCTAAAAATATATGCAGGCTTGGGGCCTGGTTGGTATTTGTATTGTAGAAAGGACCTTCCTAAAAATAAGTCTTGTGGCTCTGTATGGCTTTTACGGTCAGTTCAATGGAATTATTATGATCATTATGAACAGCAGTTAATGTGGCAGCGGTGATGAGCGATCAATGTGCTCAGAGGGGTGGTGCAGTCGAAATTCCTATTAATGATGACCACCACCACCATCATCATCATCCACAGACATGATCTACCCACTGCAGGATGAAGGCCCCCCCCCCAAGCAAGGGGGATGGTGGGAGCTCGAAAATAAAAACTCAGGAAAATTGTAACTCCTCGATTGTACAGTTTCTGTGAGCATCAGAGGAAGCCTGCAGACGAGCGCTTGGGAAGGCAGCCAGAACTGGCAGCAAAACAATTGCCCAAGCTCTGTGATCCTACATTCGAGATGTTTGGCCAACTCCGCAGGCAAGGTGTGGCAAGTGACGGGCTCAGGCGACGAGCGAAATCTGCATTGCACCTCCCGATTTAGCACGAAGTGGCTAGGTACGGTGCGAAAGAAGTTCAAACATCGTACATAGCACGCCATCCATCGCCTCCCCTGTTTCACACAAACCCGTTAAGAGCCCCAAAAAGGACGAGACCCCGGGCTGTGTGACGACACAGCGACGACGCTTTCCTGGCACTCGCTCGTGACAAGGACGCGCTGGACAGCCGCACTCGGCTGGTATTGAACTCAGGACGAATCAACTAAATTGTGGGTGTAACGCGCGCGCGTGTGCGCGTGTGTGCGCGTGTGTGTGTGCGTATGTGTGTGTGCGTGCGCGTGTGTGCGTGCGCGTGTGTGTGTGCGTGTGTGTGTGTCTGTGCGTGTGTGTGTGTGTTACGTTTCGTAAGTTGTCCTTTTAGTCGTTTCTGTTTTTCGGCGGCCTAATTCCTTCGTAACTTAACGGCAAAACGAGGCGGCGTTGGGAAATGTAAGAAAAAGTGCGAAAAAAATGTGTATACGTGACGTGAAAAGTCGGGTGTACGAACCCACTCGTCGAGGTTCGCCACGACAAAAGTCAACCAAGGAGGCGTTCCACAATTTGAGTACCCAGCACAGACGTTTCATAAGTGGCACTGCCGTTTGCAGGGTGGTGGAACGGCAGTGCGGATAATAACTTCCCGCTTTCTGACTTGAGAATGACAAAATTATTAATATTTTACTTCAGGAGTCGCTGGTGAAATCTATCCAAAAGATATTTTTTGCAGTTTTTCGTAAGTTCACGGTTAAAGCGTTTAGTTCGGATACCAGTTTTAAATTCGACAACTTTTGCGATCGTTTTTTTGTTCGCTTATTCAATCCACCGCAGAATATTAACGCATTGCCGACAAATGAACACGACTCACAGTCACAGGAAAAATCATGTCAGAGTCTTTTTTTTGTCGAAAACATTCGCTCTGCCGAAACTCTGCTTTGGAAACAAACACAGCGCCCACTGGGATTTGGTTTAAAAAGAAAAACACTTTATACATCTCATACTTATCAACGTGTACGTGTTGTCAACACAGTAAGGCGCTGGGTTGGGGTCATTGGGTTCACGACGATCAAGCATTTTCTCTCTCTCCGCCACACTTTTTGTCCACGGTCAACATTTTCCACGTGGGCTGAAGGCCGTCTCTGTCTCGCTTGCCTCCCTGCACACCGCCAAACGCTGGCTTCGAATGCCACAGAATCGTTCGCTGTAAAAGTAAGAGCTGAGCTTCATCACAATGAAGAGCGTCGCGTAGTCGATATTAATGTAATAATTTGCAGCCCTCTGCCAATCGACTGCTGGATGAAGGCCTGCTCACGATGGCACGTCGGTCACAGGGGCTGGTTGACCACCATACGCTCACGCCGATCACTGACAGCGGCTGACGACGAAGAGGGGGTGGGGGGTTGCTGTGCAAGAACTCAGCACCGGTTCAGATATTGCTCGCCGCCGATTATTATTACCAGCCATGGCCCGGAATCGAACTTAGGTGAGCAGGCGGTGTGATAGCCACTGCACCACTGCTTCACCCTGAACCAATAGGAATTCGTGGTTTTCAAAAACATTTACTTACTTTTACAAACGACCTTTGCACCTGCGAGTGCAGAATGTGGCGATGCACCAATTGCGATAGTTTCCCAGTACAGTATCCCTTGTCAAAGGCAATCCATGTTATCCATGGGATGTCTACTTGGGGTAGAGTGAATTTCTCGGTATTCAAATTGACGATCTGTTCCTGTGGTGCAGCGGTCGGCAACCAGAAGTAAATCACAAGAGCCGATTTTTGTTGTTGTTGTTGTTGTTTTCGAATTCGGTACAAAGCTTAATGCTTCAAGAGCCGCGATCACGCGCGAATACGCACGCTGAAGTGCGACTCGAGTTCCCGTGTCTCCCTAGCACGAGAAAGCATTCACTTCAATGGGGTCCTCTCACCCGCCCGCATGAGAGATGATCGAAATTGAATCGGGAGGGCATCATGAATGCATGGCCTCTCGTCCGGTTTTAAACGAGGGGGCTTTAGCCGTGCGACTCAAATTTGGGATTGTACGCATCGCAATGACATCGAGGTTGGTGACCCAACATTTATTCAGTGAACGGCAGAGACGGGGAGTGAAAGCCCTGGATGGAGTCTTAATCACGCCCTACCCTGTAAACACGAAGCTTTCTCCACCCCCTTCCCCCCCACACTGAAAACGAACTTGAATAATTGAATACGCAATTATTTACCGTCAAACGGCAAAACCATTTTATAACGACTCCTTTGTTCTCTTCTAGCATAGTAGGCCGCAACAATTGCATTACGGACGTTTAACAGATACATTTTAATTAAGCGTGAGTTTATGACCTGTATGCCACGACAGCTTGAGTCAACGGTTATCTAAAAATACTTCAACATTCACGAGATTTGAATTCCACCAAACTGATGTTAACAGTGTTTGTCAGTTACAATACACAGCGGTACAACTACAGTTGTAAACACACACACGTGATCATTTGTTTGGCATATTAATAATATTTCCACGCAACTTTTCTTGCTATTGTTGTTATTGTTATTTGTGTGTGTGTGTGTTTTCCTTGATGGCCATGGCGAGATCAGAATCAGAGTATTTATTTGTACTGGAGGTATCCGACGAGCTAGAAAGCTCCTTTTCACAGGCGTTTATTTAATACGACAGCATCGCCACACGCACTGGACCGGTGTCGTTTTCCAGAGTTGAGATTTATTCAAACGGCAAGAGGTTAACGTCAAAGGAGGGTTTTAAACTATTACATCATTGGCACTCGTTTGATGAGTCACATCGAAAACACACGCCACATCCCCCAGCACGAGAGAGGCGAAGAAGCGAAAACGAGAGGAGGAGGAAAAGGAACGAACCGCGGTCTTCGTTAGCAGCTTGTGCGATGCAAAATAAAAGTACGGCACGTGACCAAAAAAAAAACTTTATTGCGAACGATCGGGTGATTTGTTTCGGGAGCACATCTACCCAGAGATGTTTCTACATCCTACTAAAGCGAGCAATGAGCGCAGAGATGATTCGATCGACGAAGGAGCTCGAGTCGGCCGCTCGCTCGGATTTTTTTTTAATCAATTTAAATTATTGTTTTTTTCTTCTTTTTCTGCCACCGGAGAAATCCACTGCTGCGAAATATGACGCCGCTCTAAAATACAAATAACCAGTGAAGCGCTGGGCACCCCCCCCCGCCCCATAACCTCGTGCGACGAGCACGTTCATATTAGGTAGAAAACAAACACGAAATAATAACACTCACGCGAGACTTACACGCACACACGAGTGCCACGTCTCTCACCGCCAGTAAACTCTGCACGAATGCTTTTCAAACAATTGTGCATTTCTTTTGTGTTTCTCTGGTGAATCTTCCCACCGCCAGACCAGACACGGGCACGCAGCCTTACTTATTCAAGGACCAGTCGTACGAGCCAAATTGTCTCATTCCCCCCTTGCCCCCGAGACTCAAAAACGCTCCAGAAACGGCAGCCTTGACCTCCAGTCCGTGCAACAGGAGAACGACTCCAGGTCACGATCGGTACAGACCAATACAAAGGATGCAAAGGTTTACAAAATACATCCGCTGTAAGAGCATTACAGGGCATAACAGATAGCCATTGAACATTAAAGTCAAGTCTTTAATGTATCCGTAATTGTATATGTCTACGTTGTAATATAATATTAATAATAAATATTAAGAATAGTAAGACTTTAGTTATTTTTATCAAGGTGTGCAGTAACACGGTCGGAGAGGTTACGAATATATTTTGCGGACTAATAAATGTCTATTGAAAACTACTGCATAATTAGCTAAAACCATACGTATTCGTCTTATAATATAATCTCTTACAAAACATCGCACAAGTTGGAAAAGCGTGACTGATGCTCTCGCAAAAACACAACCGGACGTACCGTAATAAACGTATACTTGCGATGCGTGTGCACGAGTGTGCGTGACCTGGACGTATGTCCGCTTAACGCCCAATCGGTTAACAGCAATGAATTACTTTTTTTTTTGTCAAAATATACTTTCAAATAAACGGTTCATAATATTGCAAATGAGTCCTTCTGAAGGATGGAAGATAAACTTATTGTTTATTAAAGCATAATTCGAATCTCAAACAAAGAAAAACAACCTTTAACGCGCCACGAATCGAAACGATAAAGCCAACTTTATAAACAAACGAAGGAAAAGACACCTTAAGGTCTTCTTGGTTCTTTCGGTAAAGTCACGTAGAAGGGAAATAATAAAAGAATAATAAAATAATTAAAATAAAACATTATTTTCATTACTTTATTATTTCCCTTCTACGTGACTTTACCGAAAGAACCAAGAAGATGAATCCCTGCTGCAGTCACGAAAGCTTTAAATCGAAATGACACCTTAAGCTTTTCAAGAAAAACGTATCGTAGAATATTTGTTTATTCTCGAGGAATCCGATAAGCTATGAAGCTCTTTTCCACAGACACTCCAGGACCGATTGGGAAAAGCTGAGTCGAATGCGGCTCCCAACGTGCAACGCACAAGAGTTTGGCAATGCGGTGACGAACTTTGATACATTGCACATCCCCCTGCCACTCCTCCCCACATCAGCCCGCCCGCCCGCCCGTCCGCCCTGAACCCTACGAAAAATATCCACGCGCAGAAACCCCCATCCCCAACCCCCACACACTCCCGCCTCCGCCGACGAGCTCACGATACGAACGTGCCAAGCGGGAACGCGTGCTACGGTAACCTTTGCGACGCAGGTTAACAGCTCGGCGTTGACGCTCGGCACGATTGTATCTCCGCACGGACCGCCACTCTGCGAATCCTTGCCCCTTTACCCCGAGCCCGTCCGTTTTGCATCTTTGCCATGTGTTGTTATAGTTTTGTTTTATATTTGTTGTTGTAAATATTCGATTACCGCTGGCGCGTCCCCTCTCTCCCCGGGAGGGGGGGGGGGGGAGGTTGCAGGTGCTTGGACGTCCACGCGGGCTGGGATTGTCTCCGTGCACACGAGCGCTTGCGGTCACCGCCGATGTTTGCGCGCTCCGCGAGAGCGAGCGGGCGAGCGAGCGTTCGGAGTGACTCTCTCTCGACCCCCCGACCGTCTCCTGGGCGGAACGGCGACCGCGGCTCCTCGCCGCTCGCCGCGTTGCCTCACAGTTGGTACCACTTCTTGTCTTTCGTCTTCAGCATCATCTGCACATTGACAAAAGGCAGGCGCATTCGTTGTAGTAACAAAAAATTCATTATTTTCATCGTAATTATAATAATCATATTTTCATCGATTTGATCCCCAATCGCGCTATCGGAGTCCACATCAATTGCAGGGCCTGGGCTTTTGCCCGTGTAAGGAGGGCAGAACAGTGCCAAGCCCCTTTGCGTTCGAGAATGGCCTCTGTGTGTGTAATTGGCCACCACAGAGCTACCTCCGGAGAGGCCTCCAACTTCCAGAGCTTCACATTTTTATTTTGTTGAACCACGTGAGACATCAGGAGGCCTAGCAGAGTCTCATTTGCAAGAGCGACCTGGGGCTTGGTGTGTGTTGAACGTCAACATGTTTTTTACCATGCTGCAGCCTACCGTGCTAATCGGATGTGCGGGGAGAGGAAGCACAACAAACTAAACACACATAACGCTGTTACAAAGAAGTCTGTCGGTCAGGGGGCAATTATTGATATATACAATCCCAATTAAGTAATTTCATTTGTGACCTCTAGTCCATGCAGTAGAGGGCAAAACCTTCCCACCCACTCTGCATGCGAGGGGGAAGGTGCCATGGTACATGACAGTCAGACTGATATTTTAATTCCCAGAGCAGAAATGTATCCAAAATTAAGTGCAGAACCAAAGGTTAATGCGATGGGTTTTTGTTGTTGTTGTTGTGTGTGCAGTCATTCTCAGTCGTTTGGATATTGTTAATTCAGGGAGCAGGAATTCAGCAAAATTAATGGCAGACATGTTTTATGCTTGCATGTTGAACTTCTTTCGCACCGTACGTAGCTAAGCGTACTAATATCGGAAGGGAGGGCATTCCAGGCGGCATCAAAGGCGCATCTGAAAGCGCACCATGCGGTGACCGTCTTTGTTTGATGGTTAACCAAAAACCGCTGCTGCGAGGATGACCGGAGTTTGCGTGATTATTCATGCCCCTGGATGAAATCGGCAAAGGTATTGTTGCTTCCTTTGTGGCAAGCGCTTTGCGTGTAATGAGTGCGACCTTGCTGATTTAATGTGGCAATTATTTTTAGTTTTTTTTTACGTGCGCGGTCACGAGTAGCCAGACTGAGACCATCAACTCACGATGCTTGAGACCCCGAATCAATCACAGGCGGCGGCTGAAACCTGGATTTGAACCCAGCATCTCAGTAGTGCCGGCTCAGCCTCTCTGACCTCTGACCTCTGAGCTACCCGGGGACTTCTTCGTTGCACCCTGCTAAAGCGTGGCACATTCGTGTTCTGACAGTAACCAGATCTTGAGAATGAAAATTGGAAATGTAATATGTTTTAGTAATTTTTTATTTAATACGACGTGAATCATTGATTTTTTTTTCGTATTAAATGAGTCACACTGTCACCTCACACGAACACAGGCACCCACAAATGAGTTGTCATGATTCAGGGTTGCAAATTCATTTTCATTGCGGCTTTTTTTTTCCCACTGCCAAGTCGTATTCTTTGTCATTTGTATGGCCTTGTGAATCACCACCGTTCGCTTCTGTGCAACATTTGCGTACAATTCACACAAAAGGGAAAATGCAACACGAGTGTTGCATTCATAATTATCGATTCAACCAGTCAGTTTTTTTCGGGATGAGGGCCACTGAGCTAAGATTTTTTTTGCTATGGCGACCCTGCCAAAGGTGACAAGCGAGTCACATGGCAAGGGAGCGTTTCCCAGGGGCTGCGTAGAACGGCTGACACGGTGGTAGTGGGCAAGTCACATGGGGAGGGAGGATTGTGATGTTCGTCCATTATTTTCACTTTTGTCATGTGACACCATTGTTTTTGATCCGGTCTCTATTCGCTTCATTGTCGTACTTTATATTACTTCTTTTTAACTCTCACGTCATAATGGTGACCCCAGGTCTCTCTCGCTTGCTCATCCTGGCCGCGTGATTTCTCACCTATAAACTTGAAACTTGATTTATCATCATAATCATCATCATCGTTAAAACGACTGTCTTTATTGTTAACATCATCATGATCTCTCATCCTTTCTGTCACCATTATCATTGCCGTTAGCATCACCATCATTGTTCTTCAGCGTCGTTAAGCCATCTGGCTTGGGTTGGCACCTCCTCAACGACACCGCGTGGTACTGCCCTTGCCACTCGCTGCAGAGGTTCATGGCTCAAATCCATTTTTTTGCCGGTATCAAAATGTTGAAGAAAATAAAAAAAACAAGAAGAGGCTTTACCCTTTTACCCTTTCTGGCAATATAAAACAGGTGTTAAGATGTTCAAACACCAAACTGAAATACCTACTTAACGACGCACGCCTGTAGCAAAATACATGCAAACACACATTATCTGATCTTCTATGCAATAATCTTTGAAACTGATGCAAGTGTCAAAAGTATTAAGAGCAACCCGAGCTATTAACAATTTGATACATTCATCACTTTTGTACCGTGCACCTTTTGCTGTTCTTCTCTGGCCTAACACTCGTGGTGAGACTAGGCCATACACACGTAGGCTGTCTCTGCTGTAGGCCAATCAGTTCCAAAGACAATGCATGGACTATTATGATGTACTGTTAACACGTATTATTATCATGTATTATTATGTATTATTATCACGTATTTTTATCACGTATCATCATCACGTACTGTCATCGTGTATTTCTAATCACGCATTACCATCATCTATAATTATCAGAGCACAAAGGGTTAAAATGTTATTGCCGATACCCCCCCGCCCGCCCGCCCGCCCGCCCGCCTGCCCAAAAAAGTTAAACTAAAATAAATATGCCCGAGATGAGCTGCGTGTTGGCTAGCGACTGATGTCTCATCCGCCCATCGTGGAGCCCCGCGGCGCTCCCCACACTCCGTAGCACCACTCGGTCGGCGCGGGGGGGGGGGGCTGTTGGTGAGTGAGTTCGAGTGCCGCGAGCGATTAGGTGAAGTGTGCTCCTGGCAGCGGCTCTCGCCCCCCACAATCACGCCCAACCCACCACCCACCGGGAAGGTCACGGCGGCGGGAAGGGAAGGCAGAGGAGTAGAGGAGGAGACTGAATGTCTCAGAGGGTGGGAGAGACGAGTGGAGAGGGGTAATCCCACTTCAACGGCTCGCTCGGCCAGGTGGGAGCGTGTCGATGCCGCGACCGGGGCTGGGCCGACGGGGCAACGGAGTTGCGGCGCTGTGCGGGTTTGTGCGGTGGATGTGCAAAGTAGTGCGGTGCAGGCTGGAGCAACGCAGTGCGGACTGGCGCAAGGCGGTGGGCAGTGCGGTGCACAGTGGAGGCCGCCGTGCGCGTGGTGGCGGTGGTGGTGGCGCGGTCACCTCGTGCGCGTGCTTGCTGAAGTTCTCGGCGCCGGAGAGCATCGCCGCCGTGCGGTCCTCCAGGTCGCCGAGCCGCTGCCCGCGCTCGTCTAGCGCCACGCGCGCCCGCGACATTTCGGCCGCCACTCCGCCCGCCGCGGCCTTCACTCCCTCGGAGCCGGAGCCGTGGCCCGGGATGTGCTGCGCGAGGCTGCGCGACGCCCTGCCCGATCCCGTCTCGCCGACTTTTTGTCACCGAGAACAACAACAACGGCACGCCGCACCGGTTCGGGCACGAGGAGGGCGGACGTCGCGGCTCGCGGAGTTCGCTCCGTTTACGAAGTTGGTGACCAAAAGTGTCACCGAACTAAATTATCTTCTTGGTTCTTTCGGTAAAATCACGTAGAAGGGAAATAATAAAAATAAAACAGAATAAAAATGTATTACTTATTTTCTTTTATTATTTCCCTTCTACGTGACTTTACCGAAAGAACCAAGAAGATGAATCCCTGCAGTCATGAAAGCTTTAAATAGAATAAACTATGTTTTATTTACCAGGTAAGGCTGTGTAGCTCTTTATCAGAAGCGAACTGGCCGCAAATGATGGCTCAATGAAGTGGCTTATCACGTACGAATTTATAGCAGCCAAATAATTTAAACGCGTGTTTATTAATGTTGGAGGGAAAATAATCGAAGGACCCAAAGAAAAATCCACACTACCATGAGGAGAACACGCAAACTCCAAATATACAGGCGTCAGGATCGAACCCACGACACCAGGCAAGGGATATAACATCTCGCCACCGCGGCGCTAAGTAAAGTTCAAAGCAGCGACACCGCTACGGGAGCTCGGTTACAGAATCAATTCCCACCGCTGCCGCCCGAACACGGACGATGCCAATTCCGGGACTGTCCTCGTTAAACACGGACAGTTGCCGACCCGTCACCGGAAGGCACGGCCGGGCCGATGCCTTTATCCAGTGGCAAAAGCTGACGAATCCCCGCCGCTGAAAACATTCCCGCATTTATTTTCGCCGACGTCACGGCGCGGAGGCTCGCGTCCGCCGGACAGCGACGGTGCCACTCACAGAGCTCTTCCCTGTCGAGCGAGGGGCTGTTTCCGCCGAAGAGCCCCTTGAAGAAGCCTTTGTTGGGAGCCTCCGGGGTCTGCACCGGGATGAACAGCTCCCCCAGCATGTCCTGTGGCAGACAACGATCCACGGCGCTCGCTCAGCCACGCGGTGCAGGGGGGGGGGGTCATCGCGCGCGGGGTGCCGTGTGTGATCGGCGCGCCGGCCGGCGGTGGAGGTGATGGGGGACACGCCACGGCAGGGCCGCTCTTCGCTCCGCGCTGCCTCTCGCGAGGAGCCGTTCTTTCTTTGCGTCAGGGATGGGTGGGGGAGGGCGGGGGGGGGGGATCTATGGACCTACTGCCCGTGGGTCCAGTCAATTTACAAGTCCCACGACTCTGTTTCCAACGGCCGCACCAAGGGAGATGACAGGGTTTGGAACGCTACAAAGATGGAGAGGGAAGGGAGAATGCAAAGTGGAGAACGAGCAAATACATGATGTGGAAAGAGAGGCAGTCACCTGCAGAGAAAGAGAGAAAAGTGTTGAGTTTGGACTTGCAGAATAAATAAAACGCTTCATTATATAACATCTCTCCAGTTACTCCAAATCAAGGCTGGATATACGGCCCACGACTTCACTTCTGAATAAGAGTCAGAATCGTTATTTTTACTGGAGGAATCCGATGAGCTATAAACCTCTTTTGCACAGATGTCCAGTAAGGGGGGGGGGAGATCAGAAATTTACAACAGCAAACAGTACAACATACATTGGGAGTGCAAAGTAAAGGTAAGGTTAGCCAATCACCAATAAAAATAAAATGAACTTGTTTTATTATGTTGTACCAGGTAAAGCCCACTAAGCGATCAGCAGCAGCTGCTGACGGAGTTTGGCCCAATTTATTATCGAGCAAATGTCCGTGCGTGGAAGGAGACTTGAGTTCCCGGTTGGGAATACCCACGCACGGAAGTAAAACAAGTCACCGGGAGAGAAAACAAAACACACCTAGAAGAAGAGCGGACCTTCGGAGCACTGTGACCTTTACGACAAATCGTCGCATCGCTTCCCTTATGTCTACACGACTTTCAGACCGCGCAAGAGAAGGGTGGGGGGGGAGCCCTTCCGATACGATGCTAGAGTAGCCCGGTCAGCGTCACGTCGACTGCTAAGCACGACGCCCACAATGGGGTTCTCTAGCTCGCGTATCGATTCACGCTTTCCGCCTATTTGTTTACTGACTCGCTTATTCCCCCGGCAGTGAAACCGACGGGTGGAAAAGTGCGGTCGGCCCGACCGAATCACCCGAGACAAATTACACAACGGGACGGCCGCCCTCGAGCCCGACGTGCGGCGAGCTCATTTGGACCGTCTGAGTGGCTCCATGTCCGCGAGCACTGCGAGAGCTACGGGGGGGGGGGGGGGTGGGGGGTGCTTCTGCTGATACTGGCTAAGAACTGGCCCAGAATGAACACCGGGGGACCGAGGTCCGCGTCCCACCTCACTCTGTGAGCCCCACTCTGTGTGTGTGTGTGCTTGGTCCCCTCTGCTCTGCTTCAGCCGCCATCCCCGTCCTCCGCGACCCACAAGGAAGGGGGTCATGGAGTGATCGTATTCCTTATTTTTTCCTATGAATTTTTTTTAACCGGGTTAAGTGCCCAACCAAGCTATGTGGCTCTTTTTTTCAGAAGCGATCTGGCGATCACGAATGACGGCTCGATGGAGTGCCGTGTCATCACGTGGAAATGTACAGCAGCAGCCAAATACTCTTAAACGCGTGATGTTGACTCCAAATGGGGAGGGAAACAACCGGAGGGCCCGTAGAATAATCCACGCAACCACGGTGAAAGAGACACGCAAACTCCAAATATACAGCAGCAGGCGTGAGGGTCGGGATAGAAGCTACGACTTCCTGCATACCAGGTGAGGAAGTTAACATAGAGCAGTGGTTCTCAAAGTGTGGTTCGCGGACAACACTCACCAGTAATCTCTACTCACATCACCAGACCCTCGCCTGGAACCTCTCACATCACCAGACCCTCACCTGTAAACCCTCTCTCACACCTCCAGGCGCTCACCTGTAAACTCTCGCACATCTCCAAACCCTCACCTGTAATCTCTCACTCACATCACCAGACCCTCACTTGTAATCTCTACTCACACCTCCAGGCGCTCACCTGTAAACTCTCGCACATCTCCAAACCCTCACCTGTAATCTCTCACTCACATCACCAGACCCTCACCTGTAATCTCTACTCGCACCTCCAGGCGCTCACCTGTAAGCTCTCGCACATCTCCTGGCTGTAGGTGATTCGCTGGATCTCCGTGGGCGAACACAGGTACAGGGCCTGGCCGCTGTTGGAGAAGCAGAACGTGCGAGCCGCTCGCAGGTCGGCGAGCGGCAGGAAGTTCACGTCCAGCAGGGGACGCAGGCTGGGGAGGCTGCACAAAGACAAAGATCCCCCGTATAGCATTAGCAGACTGTTGGGGCAAGTGCTGTTTGCAAGAAGCACCTCCGAAAGCCGGCACGACACACTCGGGGGTAATTATTATTTGTTTCTTTCGGTTAAGTCACGTCTAAAGATAAAATAATAAATTAAATTAAATAATAGAATACGACGTTTCGATTGCAACACAAGCAATCATCATCAGGTATAATGAAATAGCGACATAAAATCTAACCAGAAAACTATAGACAGACATATTAGCAGACAGATATCACCAAGATACATAGCGAGAGCAACACAGATAACAGAGAGGGGTGATCGTCTCTGTGTGGTGGCCTTAGATAAGTTCTAAGATTAAGATTACACTCGGGGGTAGGTGGCCAGCACCACGCCCGGCCGACTTTGGCTTCACAGTGGCGATGTTTACATACCAGACCGTGTACTCATTTGAGGCTGACTCGAGATAGGGGAGGCCCAGGACCGGTTCAGATAATCGTCACCAGTGTCGGCCATGAACGGGAATTGAACTCGGGCAGCCGGGTTCGTAGTGCAACGCTACCGCTCCCCACATGTGCACGGTGTGCAAAGTGTACGGCCAAGCGCTCGCTGAGCGCGCGGTGCGTTCTCGCTGCAACGCACGCTCTGCCATTTATGGGAACAACTTGGAACATGCGCAACGAACTAAACCGTCACGCAAACTCCGATCATCCTCGCAGCGGCGGCTTTTGGCTGGTCATCGAACAGAGATCGTCACCACATCGCGCGGCTTTCAGATGCGCTCATGTGGCCGTTTGAAACTCTCTTACTTCCGACAATAGGAAGCCACTGGAGCTATGCACTTTTAATTATCTAGATTGAACACTCATTTCTTTAGGACAGCTTTTTGTCTTTAGTTTGCTGTCCTTCCCCAGCACCTGCGATTAGCGTTGGGCTAAGTACAGTGTTCGATGGCGAGCCAAAATCCGCTGCCGCTGTGATGAGTATAACTGGAGTTTCGCGTGATGGTTTATGCCGAATCGAAGGAAATTTTGGCCAAGTATTGTAACATGGATGCAGAATAGCAGTGGGCCCCAGAACAGAACCATGAGGGACACAATGAGAGACATTGCCAAAGTCAGAATTACAATTTCCCAGAGTCACGAATTGATTCCGATTATGGAAGTAGTTACCGGAGCCACTCGACTGCCAGTGCCGTCATGCCAACGTTGCTTTCCAGGCAATTTAAGTCAAGGAGGGCGGAAGCAAGCATTTGATGGTTCAATTGAGTGAATTATGGAGCAAGCATTGAATAAACTGGGTGAGCGAATCATGGAGCAATCGTTTGAAGAAGTGAGTGCGCGAATGATGGCGCTACAGGACAAGTCGCGGCACGAGCGAGCTCATGACGGCGCTGAGCGTGTCGCGGGGCGAGCGAGCGAGCGAGCGCTCGCGGCAACCGGCACCTAAAGATGATGATGTGGCCATTGGCGCAGAAGCTGGCGAGGCACGCGCTGGCGCCGATGGCGACGGCGTCGGCGCGCAGCACGAACGACGTCTCCGTGATGTTGTGCTTGTAGACGCAGCTGTGCGACGGCAGCGCCACCACCTTGGCCTGCTTCTCAGAGCACGCCACCACGTATTGGGTGGCGGCTCCCAGCTCCTGCGCCGACGCCGACGGCGTCACCGACTGGGGCCTGCGGCGCCGCGCCCGCTCCCCCCGCTCGTCCCGCTCGTCGCTGTTCGAGTTGGTGTCGCGCCACGGCTCGTGCGGCCGCCTCGCCAGCGCCCCGCCGCAGTCGAGGAAGTCCACGCGCAGGACGGGGCCCTTGAGCAGCGTCACGGTGCCTGGCGAGAGGTGGAAATGAAGTGTGAACTTCGGGTGAACAGTCCTCCTCCTCCTCCCCCGTGACAACGTCGGCACTGCCTACCCCTACCCCCCACAGCAGTGAAGACCAACAGTGGTCTTGTGAAGACCGGCAGTGGTCTTTATTGCAAGGCCCGTGGGGGGCCGTTGGCAGGCCCCTGGTGGCCTTGAGTGCGACTCGACAACAATACGCGAATGTGAAACCACCCCCCATCATCATCATCATCGTGCTGCTGTCAACTCCCCCCCCCCCCAATGGTTTCGAATGTGTGGCGGCACCCTCACGCTGGTGATGTCTAATCAGCGGATGTTGCCACCCCTCTGAAAATCAGTGCTGACGTCAATCATTGCACCGAGTTGACCGGGAGTGACCCCAAGGTATTGAGAGAGGGCGACCGGTGGCTGGAGATGAGACAGGGATGAAGGGGGAGGGGATGAGAGAGGGGGCCGTGGGGATAGGAGGGGACATCGGCAGGAGGAGTTAGGGGAGCAGAGAGCTGTGGATGAAGAGGAGAGAGCTGTGGATGAAGAAGGGAGCTGTGTGTGACGCAGACGGTGGAAATTAAGGCCACGTGTTGGTGAGGAGCATGTCCGCTACACTTGTGAAGACTTGGCGAATGCAATTTTATGCAAGTTTCGTTTGGTCAGGTGAGACTTTGCAACGCATCTTCTCGCCTCGCCTTGGGTGTTGTTTGTATGTCAAAATGGCAAGTTTGACAGCAGTTGTGTGCAACCAAGGTGCGCGACTGATTGTGCAGACGTGGACTGACCCTTTATGCCTCGTGGCAAAACAAACTGCAGACACGCGCGTGTGTGCGCTTGTGCGTGATCAGAGGTGGATTTTATAAACTTCCAAAACTGAAAGCTTTTTTTAATAGGGGGCCCACATTATTTTAAAAACAACAGTCCCATTTATTTTCCCTGGTTAGTTTTTCATGGTTGTCATAGGATTGGGGGGAGGGGCAATCCCACCCACCGCTGCCCCCCCCCCACCACTGCTCCGAAAGAGGTGAGCGAGGGTTCAATAGGTCACGGATATAGGTCGTCGGTACGAGCCCCCGCCTAATGCTCTGAAGGCAAAGAGTGCAAACGTGAAATCGATTCTCTGCCTCGGAGCCAAGTGTAAGGAGGTCAGGACCGGGGGATTGTGTGTTCAGAAGGAGCAGCAGTTCTCAACAGAGCCGCGACATTCTCAACACATCATCACTGGTCAAAGTCCCTTGCCGGCAGACCTGACGGGAGGCCATTACAATAGCCGACCCTCGAGAAGATGAACGTATGGATTAACGCTTCTGTGCCGCCAACCGATGGCGAGGAAAACGCACCGCTCGGCGAGATGATGACCGGCTGGCTGAGCCGCTGCTCGCTGGACGGGGGCAGGCTGAGGCCCACGGACAGGACGGTGCCCAGGCTGGTGCCGACCCAGAGACACGGGCACGTGGAGCCGTCGCCCTTGCGCGCGAAGCTCTCCGAGAAGCGCAGGGCCGTCACGGACTCGCGCGACTCCTTGTCGATGCTGCACACGCTGGAGCTTCGCGATTGGCCCAGCGAGTTGTCACGCGTCTCTGTGCGACGGGCACACAGAGGTGGGGGGCCGCTTGATCTCCGTCGCCTCCTGCCGTGTGTCTCCCTCGCCGTGCGCCCCATCGCGCTTTCGTTCCTTTTGCCTTCTTGCTCACTGGGAATCAACTCCCGTTGCACGTAAAGTAATCACACTGGTCAACAACAAAAGCTTTTTTTTTTCTGGCCTGGACTTTTCAGCTGTTCTAGACTAATTTCAGGGTGCTGATTCCAAATCTTATCTCAGATTTGCTCTATCACGTCTCATTTTTATGCTATCGGCATAGCCCATTTTCATTGATTTTACCAGAAATTAACTCTGTCACTTATGATTGCAAGTTGTTGCGAGTCAGTGACTGCTTTAGTGTTAAAATACGGTGCTGTATTTTTAGGATAGTGTGTTTATAATATCATTGTATGTAGATATCCACATTTATTTAATATTTTTTCTGCAGTTTTTATTGAAAATGCAATATTTGATATCTCAAAAACCTGATGTGATAGACAAAAACTGATGCCAGATTTGGAATCAGCACCCCAAAATTACCTTAAAACCGTTGGAATACCTTATGCCAGAAAAAGTGTGTTGACCAGTGTAAAATCCGCATTGTCTTTGAAACTGATGGACCTACACCAGGGACAGGCTTCTTTAGGGCCTAGTCTCACCAGTGTGCGGTTAATGCGAACTTGATTCCTTGCAAAAGTTTTCTATTTGATGTTTGAACATCTTATGCCAGAAAAAGTGTGTTGACCAGTATCATCTTCACGATCACAACCTGCCTCTGTCCCTCCCCTTACAACCGCCATATATTCTCCCCCAGCACATCCTACCCCTACTTATCCTGCCTTCCCCCACCCCCAGGTACGACGAGGCTTACCCCAATCCCTATCACTACCCCGATCACGATCCCTACCTCTCCCTCACCTCTCCTGCCTGTTCTCCTCTCACCATGACTACACCGCCACTTCAAATAACAACCCCCACTCTTTATCTCAACCGCTGTCATCCTGTGCGCCATTTTTTTTTTTACAATTTATGTAAAGAGCCTTGGTGTAGGGCGCTCATGTGAATCTGTATACGATGATGAGGATGTCGCGGACTCGCATCACTCGCTCACTGCGGTGATTCACTACGTCGTCGAGTGGAAAAAGCGTGTTCTCGAAATAACGTGGCTTGCGCGGGCGGCTTTGTGGGTGAATTATTTTTAGCGTTCGTACAGAATTGGTGGGGGGGGGGGGGGCACACGGGTAGTGCATCTTGCCGGTCGCCTGAATTCAGTCGACCCACGGCACCTGCTGGGTCTGTCCCATTGACCCCCTTCCCGGCCGGCGTTCCGACATCTTCAGGTGGCATCGAAGTGCACCTAGCCTGGCCCAGCGCGATGGTGAAGTGGCGAATGGCGGTTGTTGTTGGATGTATTGTCCCGCTTACATAATATTGGGGAGGGGGGGGGGTATAATGGCCGGAAGAGGAACTGCTAGAAACTGGTGACGGTTTGAAAAATCGCCCTGCTGCCGACACTTGTAGGTATAGACGCTGTCGGTGCAGAGACGTCGGTGACGTTGCCACGGGGAGCGAACAGGAACGTCACGTGCCCAGTGCAGTCTCGGTTCTAGAACGCACGGAGTGTCACGCACTCCAGAACTGACTTGCGGATTACGATGGAGGTTTCTTTTTTTATACCTTTCTTTTAAATCGCTCTTTGCATTCCTGTGATGCAGAAGCAATTATATTGTGCTTTATATTTGTATGATATGAAATGCGAGGTGCGGAGCATTGTAAGCTATGCATGGGTTAAATGGAAATAATGGGGCTATACATGGGGCATCCACCCCCTACATTAGCCCGGTATTTCGAGGACACCTCGTGAATGCATGGCTCACCGTCTCTGCCAAACCTCAACTCCTTGCTTCCCGTGATCAGCTCCCCCCCCCCCTCTACAATCCCAACCAATGGTCTCGCGATGCTATTGCGTGCGGACGCTTCGTCATTTAATATCGTATCGATTGACCCAATGCGTTTTACCAATGCGACCTCGTGGGTGCTGTTGCTGCTACCAGCAAAAAAATGCTTCCATGCAGTCAAGGCCACGCACGTGGAGCGTGCCGTCAAATTGCTGGAAGTCAGAATCACGACAAAATACGATGAACACATCAACGTCATTAAACACAGCAATTATGTAACACAATTTGGTTTGCAGGTACGAAGTGAACACCGTTCAGAACGTGCTTCAAATGAGTTGCCGTGGCGTTTTCTTGTTTTTTACCCGAATTCACTGGCAAAAAAAAAAACATCGGCAATGTATCTATCTTAAACGCGTCTACGGGGCAAAATGATTTCTTGCAGAGCAGTGGTTCGTATGGAGCACGCGAATCACGGGGGTTACAAAAACCGAAGCAGGCAATTTGAACGAGGTGCGTTATTTCTCATGCGGCCGCTGTTACTCCCGCCAAACAGCTGTCAGTGTTGAAGTTACACAGGCGTGTGCACAATGGCTGGGTCCAATTCCTCATTCGCCGCCACAACATGACTGTATAACGTGCACGGGGAAAAAAAATCACGCAGCTCACTGCCAAAACCACCTTACTCTCTCAAAACAGTGCTATCTTCAGCTAATCTGCTCGTAAAATGCTGCATTTTACATGTAATTACCCGTGGGTGTTAATTATTTATATACGCCAGATTCACACCAAATAATGGCTTTCTCTTTTGATTTTGCCGTTCATTTGCACCGCAGGATTATCCCGCACTGCGTAAACATTTACGTGAATTAATGTGCGGCATATGTGCACGCATTTAGGAACGTCGGTACTGATTTGTATTCATCAAGGTGGTGGTGCAAAAGGCAATGACAAAGATCCCCCGTATAGCCTTAACAGACTGCAGAGGCAAGTGCCGATAGCGAGCACCTATAAAGGCCGGCACGGCACACGTAGGGGTGGGTAGCAAGTACCACGCCCGGCCGCCTTTGTCTCCCCAGCGGCGATGTTTTACCCATCGTACGGGGTACTCATTTGAGGCTGAGTCGACCTAGGGGAGGCCTGGGACCTGTTCAAATATTCGTCACCGGTGTACGGCGTGAGCGTGAATCGAACCCGGGTCGCCGGATTCGTAGTGCGGCGCGTTAACCGCTGCGCCACCGCTCCCCAGGCACGAGCTCACATTGTGCAAAGCCGTGGACTTGCTCAAGTGAATGGGCCAGATGGCTACGGTCCATGAGACGAAGGCCTTCGACAGCCGTGACTCTGCACGGCGGTGCATATTTGCAGCCGCGCACGTTGTCAGTCGGGAAGCACCATCCTAGCCTCTTGCAGGTCCCCCTCGGTCTCAGACGAGCACATGGCGTGATGCACACGAAGGTGGGCTAACCGTGGCGCATTTCATAGGTGCTCGCCAACAGGGTTTTGCCGCAACAGTCCGTAAGCCTGCGTGAGGAATTTTTTATCTCCGTCTTATAGTTTGTGAAGAGATCAAACTTGCGGAGATTCCTAAGACGCAATTGCGGACGCGGTCATGTGTCCCCCTCAAGGCCTCTTAGCATCTGTAGATGTCAGATCTTCTCTGTGGTCACAGATCGAGGCTTCGGCCTCAGGGCAACTGATCAGTTCTCCGTGGAACTCTCTCCTTTCCTCTCCCACGAGATCGCAGGATCTCCGAGTCTGTGAGGGTTTGTAAAGCTTTACTTAAAACGTATCCATGCACCTCTGTTGATTAAACTTTTAGCAAATTCAAAAAATTGCTTTCAGCATTCATTTATTTCGGCCGTTTCTTCGTTTTTAGTTTCACGGGTTAGCGTCGTGCCGTGTGTCGGCTTCTGCCGTGCATACCGTGCCAACCCACATGGTTTACCCCGTATTCCTGTACAGGGTAATTGAATGTTCAGATCCATACGGCGAAACAAATTTAAAAAAATCCTATTTGTTTGTGTTTCTCAATGTGATGGGACTTTGCAGGATGAACGTTGAGATTTTCGCATGCGAGCCCAACTTTGTATCCAATTCAACAATGACAAACTGTTGGGAAGCAAATGTTGGCATTGGTAATTTGAAAAGAAAACAGATTTATTTTTTTATAATAATTTAAAATACTCAAGCGGCTGAAAAATAAAGCACCTCTTTCCGTCAAATTGTGTGGAGACTGACAGCTCGGGTACAAATGTCGATACCGAGACACCGGTTACATTGCGACAGGGAGTGAGTGGTTGGGAATGGGGTAGAAAAGGGGGAATGGGGGGTTGGGGGATGACTGTGATTCTGAGTAGGGTTGCCGCGATATCAAATATTTCACGATGAACGTGCGTTGAGATTAATTGGCTGCCGCTATCCATTTCCACGTGATAAGCCACTTCGTTGAACGATCATTTGCGAAAGTCCAAGTCGCTTCTGAAAAAAGAAGCTAAACGCTCAGTGGGCTTCACGTGGTGAAATAAAAATGAGTTTTTAGCGATTTGCTTAACTTTCCTATGCTTTGCACTCCTATGGTGTGTGTTGTACTGTTTATTTTCGTAACTAATAGCTTTACAGCACATCGGATTCCTCCAATATAAGTTATTTCAAATTTTGACGATGTGGCGTCGATCATCACGATATCAGTTTCGCGTAAGTCTGTAATTGCATTTAGCATTTTAAAAGTTGTTGTATTATTATTGTGCTTTGCTGTATTTCCTATGACGAGTGAATACGACTGAAATGTTCTCTGACTGCAGTTCACTTGGCACATGCCCAACATACACCTTACGATCATTGCAACTTTACAATCTGTCAAGCTTATAACTCGTACACCGATAATAACACGTGGAAATCATTACAAGTTGTTATTTAATGAACTACGAACACTATGACGCCATGCAATCTATCTGCACATGCCGTAAATCACTGCGGAAAAAAAAAAAATTTTGCAAAGCACTCAATTTCCCGGGGCGATAGTTACTCGTTTAGAAGGTTGATGATCGCATTCTTAACTTTATAAATGCTAGGGGAACATTTTGTCACGAACGGCGAATATTTGTCGATTTAAACGAGCAAGGGCAATCGCAACGCAAGGGTTTTCTTCGAATCAGACGATACTTTTTTCGGTCACGGACGTTGCATCGCAGCGGTATACCACCGCAGCCCGGTGATATCGCCGCAACCCTAGTTCTGGTGAGAGGTGGCGGCGTGAGGCATGGGATACGTGGAGCCAGTCGAGACCCTGGCTCGTGGCTGGTAGATGACGAGAGAAAAAGAGATAGCAGAAGAGAAGGCACTTTGGGAAGCAAGGTTTGGTGATGTTAGAGACTTGGAACAGGGGGGGGGATGGGTGGTGAGTGATGTAGCAGAGGAATGGAGCTTTTGTGCACGTCTTACCTCGGCCATTCCACGCGTAACCGGAGGCCTGGTGATCGTCATGCGAGAAAATACTGAAGCTGTGTAATTGCTGAAGCATTGCTCGCCTGCCTCCATGCGTCGTGGCGGCCGTGGCTACATGGAGGGACCGAGAGTAGACCAACGTGTTAATGCCGATCCCAGGTGCCGCCACGTGGCACTGGCCCGGCAAAAGCTCCGTCTTAGACTAAAGATGCCAATTCTCTTTTTATCTGGGAGGCTCAAACCAGCGGCCCCTCACACCACTGCCGGCACCGCCCACTTTCACATATCCACACCCACTCACCCGCTAGCCCCTCCCCCACCCCGCCCACTCATCTGCCAGCCCCGCCCACTGCCTAGGTAGCCACGCCCTTTTGCCCGTATTATGAGTTGAGCATGAGGTCTCATATCTTTAAGATTTAGCCTCTAATCTGTCAGCATCATGCAGCTGGTGAGTCAAGTCTCATTCTGCTGCATTATCTCCCCTTAGGGAGTCGTAATTTCGCTTTCTTATAAACCATTGCATGGGGTCAGCTGCTCTTATGGCGATATAACATTTGCATATATATTTTAATTGAACAATACATTATTAGCGCTGTAAAATCTCGACGTTTTTAAACACCGAATGCCCGCGCATTTGCTAAGCGGGGCCAATGTGTGTGCTTCTGTCAGCGAGCACCGATTGCGAGTTTAGAACCTCAAGCAAAACACCACGCAGCTCAGCTTTTGGCGGGACCTCCGCTCATAAATGTAGGAACAGAAGTATCAGGACTAAGCACATGTGGAGGACGCAGGGAAATATTCCCCACGTGGGGTTGGGATTAGGCTTATGAACTTTGGCGGAGAAAATCAGCGAGGGTTCTGCTGCCGTTGCTGCTGACCCGGCTGTGAATTTCGCTTGCGACGCTGCAGGATAACCCAAGCGGTGACGAAAAGAGTTGAAGGGGGTTTTTTTTCGTTTTTTCTCAAACGGTCTTCACTTATTTCAATTTGCTTTTCAGCGGTCTCTTGAACCGCTCTCGTGACACATTTCAAGAGTGCCGCGGTCGTTTTAGCACTGACAAGAATAAAGTTTGGGAAAGAAAACGGGCGCTTTGACAGAAGGCACACAAAGAGCCATCGGTTATCTAAAAGGAATCAAAGTTTTGTCGTTTCACGGCCAACTTCAAAACCAGCGCTGTCTGCCACCAATGTCACCAATTTAGCGAGGATATATATATTTTTAAGGGCAGTGGTTGATGCTTCCCCGCCCCCCACCCTCGTTCCCTCCCTCCCCCTCCCCTCCCCCAAATTAAAAGCAGCAAGTCAGCAGCACCGGAGGTGACTGAGCATCTGCCCAGTCAGGGTCGCACGCTGACGTTTGAATCCGCAGCCGAACACTGATCAGCTGATCAGACAGGACCAACCGCCACCGCCAGCCGGAGCACAGGGCACGTGAGACAAGGGGGCTACTCAAGAGAGGGGGGTAGCCCGGCCACACAATGCTTCAGCAAAAAAAAATTGGCACAAAAGACGATCAGGTGGGGTCGATGGGGAGACGGTCGGGGGGAGGGGAGGGGGCTGGGTGGACGGGGGGAGGGGTATTAGGTGTGGGAGGGGTACCAGAGCCTGGCTGGAGGCTGCTAGGTTATTAAGAGAGAGATAGGGGGAGGGGGGAGAGAGACAAAGAAGGAGATGACACAAGCCCCGGGACAGCCGTAGATGTGAAGTGACGTGGACAGAAAGGATGGAGGGCACAGGACGACAGGATGTGTGGACAAAGAAATAACAAAACATTAAAAAAACAAACAAACACATGGACAAAGCTGCAGGACTATTTTGCGATAATTTAATTGTGTTGGCCGGTGATTAGTTAAGTACTGATCAGTTATTCATAATTTATATGCAAAGTAGGAATATGGACTGGGTTGGGTTTTTTCCTCTTCTATGTAAATATGCATTAAAGTTACACATCTGATCGAGATTATATATATTGTAACGTTATTAAGAACCTTCAGATTTTTTTTTTAAATACGTAAATAAAATAACCATATTGAAGTTGGCTACTTTGGCGTGGAGAAATGTGAAATCTTCCCTCCGTTTAGCGTGAAGATAGTCGAACCATAAGGCGATGCAAGGGCTTCGGACGAGACAAAACAGCGACGACGTTTAACATAGAAACAAAGATGCGATCGTATCCACCTCCTGCAAAGAGACATCTCACATGTGGATCGCGGTCAGCCACGCTGGCATCGCCGCGAGCATCTGGCTGCTCGCGCTCGTGACACGGGGTTTCAGCGGAGCGCTTCGAACGACGTCGTTAACGCGTCGGGACCAGGGCACAATCGATTCCTTTTACTTAAACTAAACCAAAGCAAAGCCCAAGCGTTAACGGTTAATGTGGATTTAATGGAAAAAATAAATAATAAATAACCGGCAAAGAAAATGTTGCTCTCGACTAAAATAGCAAAGGCCGCCAACTCCACGTGAGCCGGAAAGAAAGAGGGACATGAATGTCTGTTTGAGCGAGTCGTGGTGGTGCTGCGATTAACCTCCCAAAGTGAGCCCAGCCGATAATGAAGTTGAAAAATCGGCGCCGCATCGCCTCGAAATGTCACGGGCACGCAAACGCAGATCCATCCGTGTAAATAATTGACGAGGCAGCTGGCGGCCTGCATTCTGCCACGCGCTTAACGGCATCGTCGGAGCGAGTGTGGCAGGCGACGGACGGTGTGAAACGGACGATTCGAATCGCGCTCACGTCTCAAGCGTACCGCTGCCACCGCTGCTAAAAAAACAAGAATGCACTGCACACCGGCAACCATCGTCGGCCAGAAGCGGGTCACATCCCTCGGGTTGGAGGGGAAATGCTGCAAGCGGTAACGCCACTGCAGACTTGCTCGCCAGATGCGCGCGAAAATGGCGTGGCATCACGTGCCTCCCGTGTAAGGCCGTCAATTTTTTTTTCCCGAATGGACTCTTGTCGGTAATAGACGTTGCAGCGTCTGTTAAGAAAGGTGAAGTGGGCCTCGGGCGAGACGCACCGCTGAAGCGGACGATGGCCGATGGTCAGGGCCAATGATGTAGCAGCAGCCAAAGGATGGATTGTGTCCGAGAGGAGAGCCACCTTTAAACTAAACTATATTTTTTCTTTAAACTATTAACGAAACTATTTTTATTTTACCAGGCAAGGCCCACGAGATATACAACTCTTGTTCACAAGCAACCTGGCCACAAGTGATAGCTCAACGAAGTGGCTTACCATGTGGACATTTATAGCAGCCGAATACTCATAAGGCATGTTAATTCTAAATATGAAGAGGAAAAACGGATGACCCGGAGAAAAATCCACACGACCATGGGGAGCACATGCAAACCCAAACTATACAGAGGCGTCAGCGTCGGGCTCGAACCCACGACCTCCTCCATACCTGTCGAGGAAGTTAACATCTCGCCACCATGGCGCCCCACCTTGCAGACGGAGCGATTAAATCAGCCCGTGTGTCCACAAATCAAATGTACCGCAGTGTACAGCATGCATGTACGTACACTCATTTGTGAATGCATCGCTGGACGAAGGCCACCTGGTTAGTACACGTCTGTGAAGGTGGGGGCACCAGTACTGATTCAGTTGTCACTCGCCACTGATGTTGGCCATGGCCCGGGGGGCGGGAATTTGAACTCGGGTCGCCGGCATAAGCCGCTGAGTGCGCTAACTGCAGCGCCTCCGCTCAGCCCCTAACATGCAGCGGGGTTGTGAACATAACATAAAAAAGCGACTGGGATCGTACAATAACGGCGTTAGGAGGAAGATTGAGAAAAAAAGATGCAATACCAGCTGGAGTGCAGGCGCCAACGCCAATGTGGAATGATTTGGAGGCACCTGCGGTTCCACAGAAACATGGGAAATACAGGGGTCAAAGGTCACGTGGGAACGTGAAGGCAGAGAGAGAGCGCGAGCGGGTCAAGCGACGTAATCACCGGGCCACGGCGCTTCTCGTACTCAAATTCTAACATTGCGGTTAACGACGATGTGGCTTTGGTGAGCTCGCAACAGTGAGCGCAGTCGAAGCTGGATACTAGCGACAGTGGCTTCAGGAGCGAGGCCAGCGTGATGTGAGGGTGCGCGACTTGTACGGGAACTGTGCTTGGGCAAACACATCTCATCGGTGGTGGTGATGCTGCTGCGTTGGCAGTGGCGCGCAAGAACAAACGACGGCAAGCTGATCACATGCGTCGACAAC
Source organism: Lampetra fluviatilis (assembly GCF_964198595.1). Classification (NCBI taxonomy): domain Eukaryota; kingdom Metazoa; phylum Chordata; class Hyperoartia; order Petromyzontiformes; family Petromyzontidae; genus Lampetra; species Lampetra fluviatilis. The sequence goes on from NC_136331.1 coordinate 7,851,188, forward strand.
GACGCGGTCTTAAAAGGAAGAATAGATGAGAGGCGTCGTTTTGGGCAATTGCCCTTCTTCATAGCATCAGATTTTTTTTTTCATCAGGCCCCATGGTGTTAAATGCAATCTCTAACTCGTATCATCCACGCTGCCTCTCTGCTGGCCTGCCTATGGATGTGCGCTGAAGAAGGGCCATTTCCCGAAATGGCACCTGTTATAATATATTTTCTTTCCTTATTGACGAAAGTGTCGAGGTTGATAATTGTTTTTTTACCCTTCTATCTGGCAACAAAACTGACACCTTTTTTTACAAGGAGTCATGTTTGCATAGACCACAATACCTGCAGTCATAATGCAAACACAAAAAACATAACTCTGATAATGTACCTAGGATCAATTCAGATATCATTTACCACCCATGTTAGCCGTGGCCGAGATTCGAACTCAGGTTGCCGTGTTCACAGCGCAGGGTGCGATGCAACTGGCTCTACGTTACTGCACATATATGGGCATGAACGTAACCAAAATTAGTCAAATTCATTACTATATGTGAATATACAATATAGTGCAGAAAGCGATAGTGGGATTTCAAATCACAAAATTTGAAAACAGAAGGCACACATATTTTTTATTACTTTAATGCTCGTGGCGACTGACTTTGGGTGAACGGTCCACATAACATATAATAACAACACAACGTCATGTATCGTTTGCCAAGATGGATCTGCCTGATATCATTGGCAGCGTTTTGCGTGGTGGTGTCACTTGCAACCCCCTTGCCGTACCACCAACAACGCATCGTTGGAATGTTCGCACGTTTCAATGCACGCGGGGTCTGAAGCGTCGCTCACACGCTTTTTTTCCCCTTTACAAAGAAAGTGAAATATTTCGCAACACTGCCACCAACTCAGCCTCCCGATATCTTTCACTTGAAACTCTAATTTTTTTTTATTATCAATGTTTTGTTGTTATTGTTGCATTTCGCCACCGAATATGCCACGGTTGACACTGCTTTTGTGTACCGCTAACCAGGGCTCCCCTACCGATCTGACAACCAGTGCCACCCGTTCGTTGTACAACGCCAGCGTGCAAGTCAGCCGTCTCGGGGGGAGGAAAAGCTGGAGCGGTTCTTTTTTGTCGCTTCCCGGAAACGTGGGCTGGCACCAGATGGCACGGGAGGTGCCCCCAGCAGGTGCCGGCGAGCAGGACCCAGCGATTACCCCCGTGTGTGTGCGTGTGCGTGTGCGCGTGTGTGCGCCAGCTTTAAAAAAAATAAAGGCGATTTTAATTTAAGTTTCTTAAGTATCGGGTTCAAAATGTGGTGCCATTGAATGTGCAACGGCTTGCCGTTTCACCGTTCATGCAATTTGGACAGGACTGTGATTTATTTAAGATGTAATGTCATACATCATGGCTGCGGGAAGCCAATGTTGTTCATCGTTGGGTTCCATGATTCTTTCAGTTTCCTAGCAGCACCAATGGCCATAATTTTCAACTCTCCCAAACGTCAACTCTGCACCGCAGGACTGGCTCAAGAAAATAAAGAGGGGCTGTAGGGACAACGCTTATGTAGATGTCTCTGGGGGGTTCAGCTTAATAGATTTAAAAAAAATAGTATTGCCTTGTGCCAGTTTCTTCATTATCGCCAAATTAGTACAATGCCATAAAGGGCCCTGTTTAACAACCACTCATTTAACATTTGACGCCACTCATTATACAACTTTTTTAGCTTTGTTCCAACAAATTACCAACAAGTAAACTGCGTCGTGGACACAGACCCACTGTCGTCCATTCATCCGAGCTCACCACTGTAAACGAATTAAGTCTCCCAATTCAAAGTCGACGTCAGGAGTCTCAACAGTTGGGACCTGCCACGCGGCCCTTACAGAGCCGGCCTTCGCGGTTGTTGCTGCCCGTGTATACCATGTGCAGTGGTTACACCCTACCGGCTATCTGCCCCCATGGATCGTGACGATGACGATGATGCTTGTACGGCTCTTCGCACAACCACGGGAGGTTGTTGGAGCCTATTATTGCCATCGTCGTCATCGTCGTCGTCGTGAGACCTCTCTTCTCATCGGTTCGGCAACAGAATCGTTATTTGACCGGAGGAATTCCGCTAAGCTACAAAGCCCATTTTTTGTTTCACAGATGTCCAGCAGCGAGCGCCTCACCCCCGTACCTTCTCCGTTGGCGGGCGCGGCGGGCGCGCTGACCTCCATGCAGGCGGCGGACATCGCCTTGCGGAACGGGGGTCTCACGGGTCCCCGGCTCTTGGCCTTGGGCGCTTCGCTGGGGGCGAGGCGCTTCGCGGGGCTCCTCGACTGCTGGGCCGCGGTGGGGCTGGTGCACACCCCGTTCAGCTGGTCTGAGAGACACAACGACAACAACGGCGGCGGCAGCGGCGGTGGTGGCACTGCGTGGACACTGGCCGGGCCGGGCCGGGCAGGCGCGGGCGGCAAGAGAGGGCCCCACTTCTCTCGAGCTTCAGAAATGTATCATTTCGATTGCAAGCTTTCGTGACTGCAGGGATTCATATTCTTGGTTCTTTCGGTAAAGTCACGCAGAAGGGAGACAATAAAATTATAAAAAATATTAAACAATAAAATGCTCACGACGTTTCGACTGCAACACAAGCAATCATCATCAGGTGTGAAAACCACAGGAAGAAAATTAGAAAAAACTGGCACTTAAAAAAAAAACTACCACTTTTTTTAAATATTCTTGCTGTGGATTTCACACCTGATGATGATTGTTTGTGTTGCAGTTGAAACGTCGTGAGAATTTATATTTTTATTCTTTTATTGTTTCCCTTCTACGTGACTTTACCGAAAGAACCAGGAATATAAATGTAGCATTGTTGTTGTTGCTGTGCTTGTCTGTCTTATTCCTATCGGATATGTTTACGGAGCGCCGTGGCTCTAGGTGCTTTATCATAGCTTGAAAGTGTTCAAGGTAAATAATAATAACAATGCATCTTAGATGGCAGAGGCCAGTGTAACGGCCGATGAATCAGTGACCACGAGAGAGGACAGGGGAGGGACGGGAATGAGTGGAGGGGCGAGGGAAGAGGAAAGGGAATGGACGATAGAGAAGAGGTTGAGGCTTAAAGAGAGGAACGGATGGAGTCTAAGGAGGGGACTGCATCGTGTACTGGGGCAGTGTTGAGTCTACAGGAAGTTATGAGTCTATGGGCAGTGTTGAGTTTATGGGTAGCAGTGTTGAGTCTATGGGCAGTGTTGAGTCTGTGGGCAGTGTTGAGTCTATGGGCAGTGTTGAGTTTATGGGCAGTGTTGAGTCTACAGGAAGTTATGAGTCTATGGGCAGTGTTGAGTTTATGGGTAGCAGTGGTCTATGGGCAGTGTTGAGTTTATGGGCAGTGTTGAGTCTGTGGGCAGTGTTGAGTCTGTGGGCAGTGTTGAGTCTATGGGCAGTGTTGAGTCTATGGGCAGTGTTGAGTCTATGGGCAGTGTTGAGTCTATGGGCAGTGTTGAGTCTATGGGCAGTATTGAGTCTATGGGCAGTGTTGAGTCTATGGGCAGTGTTGAGTCTATGGGCAGTGTTGAGTTTATGGGCAGTGTTGAGTCTATGGGTAGTGTTGAGTCTATGGGCAGTGTTGAGTCTATGGGCAGTGTTGAGTCTATGGGTAGTGTTGAGTCTATGGGCAGTGTTGAGTCTATGGGCAGTGTTGAGTATATGGTGCAGTGTTGAGTCTATGGGCAGTGTTGAGTCTATGGGCAGTGTTGAGTCTAGTGGCAGTATTGAGTCTATGGGCAGTGTTGAGTCTATGGGCAGTGTTGAGTCTATGGGCAGTGTTGAGTCTATGGGCAGTGTTGAGTCTATGGGTAGTGTTGAGTCTATGGGCAGTGTTGAGTCTATGGGCAGTGTTGAGTATATGGTGCAGTGTTGAGTCTATGGGCAGTGTTGAGTCTATGGGTAGTGTTGAGTCTATGGGCAGTGTTGAGTCTATGGGTAGTGTTGAGTCTATGGGCAGTGTTGAGTCTATGGGCAGTGTTGAGTCTATGGGTAGTGTTGAGTCTATGGGCATTGTTGAGTCTATGGGCAGTGTTGAGTCTATGGGTAGTGTTGAGTCTATGGGCAGTGTTGAGTCTATGGGCAGTGTTGAGTATATGGTGCAGTGTTGAGTCTATGGGCAGTGTTGAGTCTATGGGTAGTCTTGAGTCTATGGGCAGTGTTGAGTCTATGGGCAGTGTTGAGTCTATGGGTAGTGTTGAGTATATGGTGCAGTGTTGAGTCTGTGGGCAGTGTTGAGTCTATGGGCAGTGTTGAGTCTATGGGTAGTGTTGAGTATATGGTGCAGTGTTGAGTCTATGGGCAGTGTTGAGTCTATGGGTAGTGTTGAGTCTATGGGCAGTGTTGAGTCTATGGGTAGTGTTGAGTCTATGGGTAGTGTTGAGTCTATGGGCAGTGTTGAGTCTATGGGCAGTGTTGAGTATATGGTGCAGTGTTGAGTCTATGGGCAGTGTTGAGTCTATGGGTAGTGTTGAGTATATGGTGCAGTGTTGAGTCTATGGGTAGCAGTGCTGCTCAATGTACAGGGGAAGTTGATTCCAGTGGAGGGGAGCAAAGAGGGAGAAGGACCAGTGACGAGATTGGCCACAGGGAGAAGGAGGTACGGAGACAGGGAGAAGATTGGGAATGAAGAGGATGAGAGGAGGGGGCATGTAAGGAGACGAGAGGCGAGATGAGGTGGGGGGGGAGGGGCAAGGCCATGGAGAGACTTAAAGACGAGTGCAGGTTTTTGAAAAGACAGCGGTGCAGTAAACGTGAAGCCAGCGAAGTTGGCGTATCGCTAACGACAACAATAATGGTGAATATTTCTTTCATAAAGCGCCTGTCATATCGAAAACATCTCAAAGCGCTGTTAAACAAACTACTCACAGCCTCGCCGAGTCTCGAGACACTCGTTTGAGGATTCTAACGGGTGGTTATATTATTTTTTTGCATATTTGGTGTTTGAACATCTTAACACCTGTTTTATTGCCAGAAAGGGTAAAACCTCTTCTTGTTTTTTTCGTATCATGTTGTTGTTGCCCTGTGCGTCATCTCCATTCGCAGAGCATTATTTTCAGCCATCGGGGGGATGTTTTGGCCAATACCCAGTCGCGTGTTTTTTTTTTTTAGCGCATCGTTAACACGCACCAGTTTCACTGCACAACATATTCCCAGCCGCATTGCTTTAAAACCACCACTGTGCCGTGCCGCGTATCGAATTCCGTGCATTCAACGACGCCCGCTCGAAGTTTAAACGTTGCGCCCTCACCCCGTGGCCATCTCAGCGTTTACGCCTAAAACCTTGTGGGCAAGTCCCCCGTTTTCGTAGGCCGAGGCTGTCATGCCCGTCCGCTGTTTGATCGCTGCTTTGCATACTGGGGGGGGGGGGGGACACGTGCTTCACTTTAAGCACCCGTTCTTTTATTTAAGGGTCAGGCCTCGACTTACGAACATGATGAGATCCTGAGACACCCGTTCTTTTATTTAGTAAGGGTCAGGCCTGGACATCCGAAAATAATGAGATCCTGAGACACCAATTATTTTATTTGGTAAGAGTCAGGCCTCGACTTACGAACATAATTAGATCCTGAGACACCCGTTATTTTATTTGTTAAAGGTCAGGCCTCGATTAAGAACATAATACAATCCTGAGATACCCATTATTTTATTTGGTAAGGGCCAGACCTCGACTTATGAACATAATTAGATCCCGAGACACCCGTTTGTAAGCCGCGGATGTAAATACAGGCACACGTCCATAAGTCGATGAGTGCCTGAAGTTACCCAGGAAAGCCTCGGCGAGTCTAAAGACTCTTGCACAGGTAAGTCATACATTGAGCGTCAGATGAAGGTTACGAGGGGACTCAGGATAATTATCGGAGGGAAGCGCCTAAGTATGTAAAAGTCTTTTCATATTGCAGGGGAAAAAAAAAGTCATCAAACATATTTTATTATTTTACCTATGTAAAATTAGCACATTAATTCGACTCGTGGTAAATTCGTCAAACATAAAGCACTCGCTGCACTCATTACTTAAAACAAACAAAACTTCGGGGTTTCCCCCCCCCCCCCCCAGCTTTAGCTATCGTGACAAAGTCATTAATAACATTATCGTAATTCAAAGAAAAAAAATGTATTCTCGATGGGCGCGCTACCGTCGCTCAGCCGTTACCTCCACGTGCAAAGGATTTGCCCTAAAGGAGACCCTACAACGTCCGAGGGAGACTCAGCCTATGGGGCAATCCGGCCTTGGGTTCTCCCCTCCGCCAGGTCCCCGCAGCTGCTTGCCCGGCAGATACGCAGCGACCACCAAGGTCTGTCCCTTCGGGTATCGTCTCAGCTCTCACCGATGGTCGTAAAAACTCGGAGCTCGCAGAGGCCGCTCCGGTGGCCCTGCTCTAAACAGCGCCGCCACCGTTGAGGGTCGGGGTTCACGATCCAGCTCTATCCGTGATCCCCCCCCCACCTCCGAGGTGCCGGATCGCAGGCGTGCGCGCTGCGCTACGAAGCCAGCGACCCGAGTTCGATTCTCGCTCGTGGCCAACACCGGTGACGATTATCTGTACCGGTCCTGGGCCTACCCTAGGTCGACTCAGCCTCAAATTAGTACCTGGTGTGGTGTGTAAAGAATGCCACTTTGGGAGACAAAGGCGGCCGGGCGTGGTACTGGCGACCCGCCCCGTGTGCCGTGCCGTCCCCCAAAGGTGCGAATCGCTAACAGCACTTGCCCCTAAAGTCTGCGAAGGCTACACGGGGATCTTTGAGTTTGTTTGCGTGCCAGCCACGGGGGGCACCGCGCTTTTCGCTAGCACCGTTTCAGGTTGGCACGAAACGCGATTGACCTCCCACCCAGGAGCCTCCGTCTGTAGACAGAGAGCGATGGTTACTGCACTAGCCACGCTCAACTCTTACGGAGCTGAGAGTTGAGAGTTGTTGACCGTGGAAATGTTTCTCTTCAGCAATCATAGCACGTTTCCCAATCAAATAAACAAGTAACACAACAAACAGGGCCCGTTAAGAGGGGGAGGAGGGGGGGAAACTTCGGTCGATTAGCCCAATTTAGGAAAGATGCACGAATGCATTTATTCTGTCACCGAGATGCCGACATTGATTGTTTTCGTTTTCTTTTTTAACTTTTGCAAGAAATTGGCCACTTTCGGATTCAATCGAACTCCTCTGAAATAATTACACGGATCATGTTACGATGTCTTCAATTGTTTGAGAGCCAAGAGTTTTAGATTTGGGTTGTTTTATTCGCAATCGAAGGGATGAGTAAACTTTGTTATTTATACTCCAGTTTGACTGGCTTTGACAAACACCTTTAAATTTCACATTTTAGGTGCTCCAGGCAAACTGTGAACAACAACAAACTAATAATGGGTATGGAACACAAAGCTTTGTGACATCTTCGAAGCGACATCTTTCAGATGTGACTGGAGATATTTTAGTTCATTTTTTTTTTATCTCAACCCTCTAGCATCAGCTAATGCAACCCGGCGGTCAACGGATGTCCATCTCTCTGCGTCACTGCTGCCCCGTCGGTTGGTCACACTTGCATCGAGTTCATTTTGGCGATCATCTTGGACAAAGATGCCCACACAGCTATGAAAATAAGGATAGGTTTTTACCCTTTCTGGCAATGAAAAAAACAGCAAGTATTAAGATGTTCATATACCAAATAAATACCTTTTGCAAGGAATCAAGTCGGAATTAACCGTTCTTATTTTTCATACTTTGATACTGGCTAAAAAGGTCCCATAAGATAACCCACAATGCAATGCTTCAGGATATGCTGCTGCTGTTGTTTTTCTTGCATGCGCACCATGGGCATACACGCTTCATGCACGGCTGTTTGTTGTTTGAAACCTAAAGCAACGGTGAACATTTTAAGAGGCAGCCCTAAAGAAAATAAGACACCTTCTGTAGTCTGTATTCACCGTACAATCTACTGAAAAAAAGGCCGAGTACAAGGAGTTACGAGTTCGGAAATTGTCTCTGCTTGGCATCCTAGCATGGCTTGCGTGCCGTGAAATTATAGTACTCCAAAACGTTTCTTCACAGCTGGGCAAAACGAGAATCATCGCTCTGTAGGCAGTCTCATGGTCGGAAACTTTTCACATGCCCGCATTTACAGTAATACCTCGATGTGCGTACATTCGATAAACGAAGTTTCGGTATAACTTAGGATTTTTTTCACCAATTATTTTACACAGAAAGCTACGAATAAAATTCCAAATAAATTCACTGATACGAATAAATTATTTCGTCAATCTACGCTGCAATATAAGTAATAATAAAAATTGTGTTTCTTCACTATGTTTCTTTAATTTAAGTTTTTGTTGTAAGTGTAATACCGTACAGTATAAAACACAATTCTACTTTCAACACAAGTTGTCTTAAGTTTACGACACGAAGGGTACGTTATGAAGTGTTCATACAGAAGCATTTTTTAAAATATTTTTTTTCGCATAGTTTTTACAAATGATCAGCCAAGCGCATTCTAAAGTGCGCCATCGCGCTCGCCTACCGCCAGGCAGTTACAGCGGTGAGAGGGACCCGAGGAGATGTCACGGCCAAGACAAAAGCGTCGGGCCTTTAGGGAGAATGACATTGGACTACCCGACAAATTGGCCACTTATCGAGTCATTTGCAGTTTAACACGTAGGCTTGCGCGACCAATATTATCCATAATAGAGGGTTTTTTGGGGGGGGTTAGATTGCCTAAATGTTAGTGTGTCTCGATTTAAAGCTTTCGTGACTTGCAGGGATTAATATTCTTGGTTCTTTCGGTAAAGTCACGTAGAAGGGAAATAATAATAATATAATAATAAAACAATAAAATTGTCACGACGTTTTAAATGTTCTTGCTGTGGTTTTCACACCTGATGATGATTGCTTGCGTTGCAATCGAAACGTCGTGAGAATTTTATTGTTTTATTTTTTATTTTATTTCCCTTCTACGTGACTTTACCGAAAGAACCAAGAATATGTTAATGTGTCGTTAAAACCGCCTCCGCGGCCATCCGACACGGCCAATGAGTCAGGTTTGTCACGTAAACAACACGTGGCAATTCGTTACTAGTACAGCACTAACCGGTTGTGTGTTTGAGAGCCTGATGATGCTGGTTGTAATTACTTGAAAAATGTCACGGCACTCGAATTGTAAATGTTGTGAGTTTACTCTCAGACACACAACCGGTTAGTGCTGTACTAATAACGAACTGTCACGTGTTGTTTACGTGACAAACCTTACTCATCGGCTGTGTCGGGTGGTGGCGGGTTTAACGGCACATTCATATTTACACGATCTAACCCAAAAAAGCTGCATAATAGCTAATCATTCGCGTCCGGAGTGGCGGCGGGTCGGTCGCTTCTCTTGCAACTTAGGTGTTAAAAAAATCATTTTTCCAAGTACACAAGTTCTTTTTTTCTTTTGTTGCCTCCCACAGCCAACGTTTTACGCTTTGCCAGACAAAACGAAATCGACCCTGCCGCACGACAACCCCCGTTCTGCGGCAGTCAAATAGTTCAAGGCCGAACGCTGAAAGCGATCGAGGTGTCGTTATTTGGCGTGCTATTGTTTACCCAAGGACCCATTTTCGTTATTGTCCCCCGAGAATGCATTAGTGCGCTGTCACTAAAGCTTTGTATATGCTCAAGGATGTCTCTGGGCTGGCAATATGAATGGGCCTAAACAATGGACGAGACATGTATTTTTTAAAAGTGTTTTTTTTCTCCCAATCCTACTCCGGATTGTGCAATCAGCGTCATTGCTAGAGACGAAGAAATCGCTGGCAGGTTCGCTGCGTGAGTCTGTGTTTCGTGGGGGGATGGCCTGTGGAAGGAGATATCAGAGAACTGCATCTGACATTCCCGTGCAAGTGACCTCTCGTATCCGCACGCTGCTGCGCTTTACCGCACACCTTGACGCAGAGATGCTTGTCGCATGGCTGATTATATATTTACATTTTCAAAAATGGAATGTGTCCAAAGCAAGTGAAAAAAGCAAAGACGAAGATCCCTTGGGCAACCTTCACAGACTGTTGGGGAAGCGCTGTTAGCGAGTAGCACCTATGAAGGCCAGTAAGGCACAGGAGGAGGTGGGTGGCCAGGACCACCCCCAGCCGCCTATGACTATACAGCAAACAAAGATAAATACAAAGATCCCTCGTATAGCCTTCAACAGACTGTTGCGGCAAGTGCTGTTATCGAGTAGCAGCTATGAAGGCCGGAATGGCACACAAGGGGGTGGATGGCTAACACCACGCCCGGCCGCTTTTGTCTGCCCAGTGGCGATGTTTAAACCCTGTACAAGGTACTAATTTGAGACTGAGTTGACCTAGGGGAGGCCCAGGACCGGTTCAGATAATCGTCACTGGTGTTGGCCATGAGCGGAAATCAAACTCGGGTCACCGGGGTTCATAGCGCAGCGTGCTAACTGCTACACTACCGCTCCACACTACAGCAAACACACACACACACCAACAATACACATACATATGCAACATGACGAACAAACCCTGAGCGTGAATGTCAACCCTAACAGGAGTAAATCCGCTGTGGATGTCCTCATTTGTAGAGTTTTAAGGCAGCTTACCATCTCACTCGCTCTCATCTTGTAAATACATTCCTGTGCTACCCGACGTGTGTTCGGTGATCAAGAGGAGAAGCACTTAAAGTCGCAGGCGCTCTCGAATGGTGCCACTGGCCGTAACATTTACAATATGCCAATTGCAGGGACATCGCCGCAGCGCAGCACTGGAGTTGGCCAAACATCCACAATGTAGGATCACAGAGCTTGGGCGATTGCTGGCACAGGTACCGTGGTTTCCCGCACCTCTGACTCATCTCTCTCTCTCCCTCCGAGAGAGCGGAACGCCAATTGCGCTGCGCGCGTCGCAAGCTTCTGCATCATTAGACGCCAGCGTCTAAACGCTGTCACATTCGCCCTCTTGATTTCGAACTTCCCGCCCCGAGCTTCCCCGTGGTGGTGGTGGGGGAATTGACGCATGGGTCGCGTTGATCTCCCCGTGCACCCTTAAGACCACATACCTGCGTCAATTACGTCATCTCGTTTGCTGTTTTGGTAGCTCTTTTGCAGAACTACTAATGAGTGGGTGAAGAACACAGATGGGAGCGAGACAGAGACAGATCGAACAAATGGAATTAACGGCGCGTCGTCACGACGGCGACAAAACAGCCGAAACAAAAAAAAAAAGATCAGACGGGAAGAAAGAACGCGTGAAACAATTAGCGTTCTGGCCAAAGCGACGGCGAGCACGGTTCTCGGAAAAAAATTAATAAAGTTCTCAATTCGAGCACGTCGCACACTCGACCGAGCGTCGCACGGGTTTGCGATATTCAGCACGAGGCAACGACAGAGCCCGGCATCCAAGCGCGCCGCGCGCGACATTCGCATTTGCGGCAGGCAAGCAGCAACCCGCAGCCCGCGCGACTCTGCGATGACATCACTCTGTAGCGTTCACGCTCCACGGAGTCATGGTCCCGACCGCTGGGGTTGCATTTCATTAATTTATCCTGGCAGCGCCGATGATTTCACCCAACTCACCCCCTCCCCTCCGCCGCCGCCGACCCTGCCGTCACTAACCCATTCGCTTTGTACTTTCCGTTCAGCGATCTCAGATAGTTGCGGACGGACGCGACTGAATGGTTTGCTGTCGCGCGCAAGGCAGTTTACACCCGGACTGGTGGATTCGTCGCAATTATATTAATTATTCAGTACCCCTCACAAATATAACGGTCGCTTTCGCGGTCGACTGAAAACTAGATGCTTCGTTGCGAAGCGCTCCCTTTTAATTCGCTACTACCGTGAGCGCAGAGCTATTTAGAATGAAACGAAATTCGTATTTCTTTTTCAACGAGCGCCAAATCGCCGAATAAATGGGTCATTGCGATTGACTGCGATGCGAGACAGTTTCTATTAACAAAAAAATATGACCGCAATTTTTCATAGAAACCCGCAGAGATAACTGTAATTTCCAGAATTTATAGAGCCAAAACATGTACAAACCCTGATAGTCAAATCAAATATTGGAGCCACAGCGGCTTTCTCGGAAACGCAAATGCCAAGCCACGTTTAAATATGTATACGTATATAAAATGTAGCGTTACGTTAACCGCATGTAGAATTATTTTGATCGCCCTGCGTGACCCATTCAGACGGCCTCATTTTGTTTGTTGCCAAATTGCAATCCCCAAAAGTTCCCGACGTTCAAACTAACAAATCAACGACGTTGTGCGACTGTGAAGGAAGGCATCATCGTCATCTAATGAATTCGAAACACGGCTCAAAACGCACGACGCCAATATCGCGGCGGATGCAGAGGCGGCTTTATGCAGTGAGCCTCACCCCCAATAGGACCGAGCCTGGGATGGAATAAAAAAAACCCGATTAAATTTTCAACTCCTTGCCCAAAAGCCCACAGCCTCACCGGCCAAACGGGCCCCGCAGAGATAACAACCCTCTGTGGCGTTAACGGGACTCCGTCAATCGGCCACGGTCAATCCAACTTGCTGGAAATTCATCACCAGCACCATAATTTCGAATTGTTGGGGTGGTAAAATAAACTCCGTCTTCATCATCATCAGTCATGATCGATCCACTGCTAGTTGAAGCCGTTGCCATCTCCCGTGGTTCTGCGATGTTAGCGATCCATCTAGCTCCCTGCGCATAAACGCCACGTGGTTTGCAAGCACCACTTGCTGGGGTGGTCAACGGTGGTTGCCCTTTGGATGTCCTATCACCCACCATGGCAACATGGAATTTCCACCACTGGTACAGGGCAGCCAGTGAAGATGCGTTAGCAAGGGGAGACTTAAGCTTATGCGAGAAATTGCATTCCGTCAGTGGCAATCGTTCCATGATCCCGCAGTTGCAAAAATCCCACTAGCACTTCGCACATGAGCTGATTATGGGAAGATTCTTACTGCGAAAAAAAACATCCCATTGTCAGTCCACTGCCGGATGAAGGCCTCATCATGCCGTGCAGGTTATGGGGGATGTTTGACCATACTTCACCAAGCCGGTCAGTGTGGGTTGGTGAAGAGGAAGGGGGGAAGGGGTAGGGTGGGGGGGGGGGTGCAACACCAAATTTCAAGTTTCAGGTTTATTTTCATTAACCAGATGAGAACTCTAGAGACCAACACAGGAAAGTCTCATTTGCAGTTGGAGGGCTACGATTGCTCTGCGAGGTACAATCCCAAGTGACCAGTTCAGGCCCAGCGTAGATATCGCTAACATGGCCGAAAATCGAACTCAGGCGGTGGGGTTAATAGGGCCACGGCAAAACGCTGCGTCGTCCACTCCACCATTCTATCCGATGTGAGTACTTAAATGAGTTTAAACCCGTTGACCTGTGGCACACACCACGGGAAGGGAACGAGAGCCAAAGGATTTCATACACGTGCAAAGTAAAAAAGGAGCGGGAAAGAGAAGGGATTACAGGGTGGGAAGGGAATGGGAAAAAATGGAGCAGAGAAGGTGCGCAGGGCAGGCATGGGAGAAGTAATGACCGGGTCTAGATGTCAGGGAGGAGGAGGGACGGGGGTGAGGATGAAAGAGGAGGGAAGCGAGAGAGAAATAAGGGAGAAGCAGGCAAAAATGAGCTGCACGGAGCGGCGTCTGTTTTTCAGAGTGGGCGGAGAAAAGGGGAGGGGATTCAAAGGCGAGTTGTGGCCATCATGGAAGTCACGTGGTTTACGTGAGGCCTGAGCTGCTTTAGTTAGAGAGATAAAGGCAGCGGAAGGTCCTTCGTCTGAAAGGAAATGTGATGGGCGATCTTGTTGAAGCTCGTTATTTCTCTCCATGGTCTCCTCCAAGGTCCCGATGCATTATTGCCCACCCAGAAAAACTCTGTTTTGCTCCTTCAGTGGTGGAAATTACACATTCCTATGGCGGGGGGATAGACCATCCAAAGGTTGCTGTCACTGTTACATTGGGTTTTTTTTCCACATTATTTATTATCTGTGGGGAAAAGAATACCTAGGGAGTGCATTGGTCTGCTGAGTATGGATTTTTATTTTTAGATAATCGAATTTCTCGACGTTATTTGTCAATTTACCCTTGAAAAATCTCTAGATTTTTTTCCAGAATTCTCTCCATTTTTTTAAGTTCTAACAAACTGCAAGATAATTTAAAATACGGATTGAATAAAAAGAAAAACACCTGGCATAATCTAGGGCTGCAAAATATAATTATTTTAATGGAACATATTTTAATTTCATCGGGCACGAATCGTTCTGCCAAGTCACGTGCCCTTTTGATCACCAGTTGTGGATAATAACTGCGGCTGTATGGAACGTAATTTTAATAACCGTGGCTTTGAGTGGAACTTGTTATTCATTCGCAAGCACCAGACATACAAGCTCGATAATTATTATTAGAGTGAACAAGTAGCAATTACGTTGTCTTGTTTTGATCAAGAAAATGTGCAACATCCAAGTCGCTTCTTCGGGACGCTATCTCGTCTGAGAGTAATTGCATTGACCGGTCACACACGCGCGCCTGGTTTGACCCAGCGCAAGAGGCAGACGATGAGGTTTTAGTGCGATGAGCTTGGCGTTGTTGACGTTGTTCACGTGTGCTCAGAGTGTCTCTCACGAGGTGTTTTGTGTGGCGTCCTAGCGGATAAATTGCTTTGAGAAGGAAAAAAAACACAGATACTATTCAATAAAAAAAAATTGACAAAAAATAATTTTCTTTTAAAAATATAGTATTACGAATCATTATATTGGCTGTGAAAACGTACGTGTGATGTAAAAAAGAAAAAGAAACATTTTATAATTTGGGAAAATAAGTGGCTTACTTTCTGACGATTTTGAAATTATCAAATCAAACAGAATTGGCTATTTAAAATCATACTCTTATGTTTTTTCGGTAAAGTCACGTAGGTAAAAAATAAATAATAATAAAAAAATCACCCCCAGCGAGGGGTTACAATGAAACATAAGGGGCACAATTAATTCCACCCCTGGCCAACAACCAACAACGAGTTGCCGTTCCATTTAGAGTATTTAGAATTCGATTATGTTGCTGCTACACATTTTCACGTGATAAGCCACTTCGTTGAGCTATCATTTGCGTCCAGGTCGCTTCTGAAAACGAAGCTAATACGCCCAGTGAGCCTTGCCTGATAAGATAAAAAAAATCGTTTAGTTTTATTTTTATATATATATTTTTTTAAAGTGATTTGTGTTCCTTTCCTATACTGTGCACACCTGTCGTTTTTTTTGTTCAGTTTGTTGTTGTAACGTTTGGACCCGTGCCCCTACTGGACTTCTATGAAAAAGACCTTAATGGCTCATCGGATTCCTCCAGTAGGCATACATATTCTAATTCTGATTGAACCCTCTGCAAACAAAAAAAACCCTCCCCCTGCCAATGCACTCCTCTCCCTGTAATTGGAGACACCACGTGTCCACCGGTTCACGTGGCAGGTTTCATGGTCAGAAATGGTATGGCACTGGTGCAATTGCGATGCTGGCAAAAATGCCCAATTTGATTGCACGAGGCCACGATGCACAATGCTTGACTTTGCGGAGCTCTGCCCGTGTACCGATGTCCTTTTTTTTTAGAGATGCTATGGAAAAAGCACGCTGTTACAAAAGAAAATACATGTCAGAAAAATGGGTTAGTGGCGTCGTGTGGAAGGAAATGATCCGAGTTCAAATGCAGATCAGACATGGTTCAATGGAAAATGTTATTTAAAGCACTTTCAAACAACTTTACCGTGGACCAATGGATCTCGTTCAGGCATAATGTGTATATCCGCTCGCCATAAAAAATACATTACAAGACGCCAGCACTGCTGTGGGCTTCAAATATTAAAATTCTACCGTGTAAGGTCCGCGAATTAAAGTCGCGCACGTCAATCCGCCTGCTTTGATGCTCAAAATGAACTGGATGAAAACGCAATTTTAAATGCATGGTTATGTTGTCCCTGTGTGTGCGTTTATATAATGCAAAGCCCCCGAGGAAAAACACTGTCTACACCTCACGCCTCCACAGCAATGCTGTCCCAAACTGTAGCGTATTTTGGAATAATGATGTAAAGGTCGGTGCAATGTGATGTGAGCTCCCAGTAATGGCAACTCCAATGTGATTCCCCAGTAATGGTAACTCCAATGTGAGTCCCCAGTAATGGTAACTCCAATGTGAGTCCCCAGAAATGGCAACTCCAATGTGAGTCCCCAGTAATGGTAACTCCGATGTGAGTCCCCAGTAATGGTAACTCCAATGTGAGTCCCCAGTAATGGTAACTCCAATGTGAGTCCCCAGTAATGGTAACTCCAATGTGAGTCCCCAGTAATGGTAACTCCAATGTGAGTCCCCAGTAATGGTAACTCCAATGTGAGTCCCCAGTAATGGTAACTCCAATGTGAGTCCCCAGAAATGGCAACTCCAATGTGAGTCCCCAGTAATGGCAACTCCAATGTGAGTCCCCAGTAATGGTAACTCCAATGTGAGTCCCCAGTAATGGTAACTCCGATGTGAGTCCCCAGTAATGGTAACTCCAATGTGAGTCCCCAGTAATGGTAACTCCAATGTGAGCCCCCAGTAATGGTAACTCCAATGGTGGGGGTGGGGGCGGGGGGAAGAAAAAACAAAACGTTAGGCAAGAGATTTAGACATCCGTGGACCGAAGCATGACATTATGGTTCTTGTTAAAGTGTATTTGGGTTAGATAGCGTAAATTTAAATGTGTACTAAACCCACCTCCCCCGGACATGGACAATCAGTGAGGTTGCCTCCCTTGGTATACGGGAGGTCGTGCGTCCGATCCCGACCCTTATGCCTGTTGTATATTTCGAATATGCGTGTCTCTGTCTCTCTCTCTGTCTCTACCCGTGGTCGCGTGGTTTTTTCTCCGGGTCCTCCGGTTTTTCCCTCCACATTTAGAATCACCGTGCGTTTGGAGTATCTGGCTGCTATAAATGTCCACGCGATAAGCCACTTCGTTCAGCTATCATTTGCGGTGGCCAGGTCGCTTCTGAAAAAAAGATCAATAGATCAGTGGAACCTTACCTGGTAAAATAAAAGCAAATAGTTTAGTTCATAGGTTGGCCACGTGGAACAAAACCTGCCAATTAGTTACCGCTTCACCACACCGGCGTGTTGGAGAGCACAACCCACACGCTTGTTCCACGTGACACACCTTACTGATTGGCTGTGCCGCGGGGGGAGGGGGGGTGGGTTTACGAAACCATTTCCATTGACACGATCTAACCCAATTGTATTGTTATGATTGAAAAGTGGTCGTGAAAGGCCTACGTGTTGAAAGTTGCATGGCGTTATGAGTCGATGGGCAAAACAAGATCAAAACAAGATCAAAACCTTTGATCTTGTTGAGAGAGGGTCAGTAAATGAGCCGCAAAAACAGTCGCCATGAGCGGGCGCGCCGTCGTGGGTTCAAGCCATTCAAGGTGGATTTGCGCATCGCACA
Organism: Lampetra fluviatilis; assembly: GCF_964198595.1. NCBI lineage: Eukaryota > Metazoa > Chordata > Hyperoartia > Petromyzontiformes > Petromyzontidae > Lampetra > Lampetra fluviatilis. The sequence continues at coordinate 7,868,647 of NC_136331.1, forward strand.
AAGCTCAACGCAGCAGCAGCAGCATGCATACCTAGGCTTGTCTTAAGGTCACTTGGGAGACTTAATTTCCGGTGTCTTTTAACTGAAATAATAAACAAAACACAGGAAACAAATTCAGTCGACGAGACATTACGACGAAGAGAACAAAAAAAATCCGAGACAGAAATCATGATTATAAATAACAGCAATCATAATATATCTTTTGGAGAAAAAAAAACGCGACAATTTATCTTGAAAAAATAATAATCATGAAAAGCTCTCGAAGCCGGACCCGAGAAAAGCCACAAGTCTGCAGTAAAATGAAAAAAACTTAAAAAATAAACAATAAAAGAGTTCCAACGGGTGCAACTGTCCGTGCACTTATCGAGGGGCAAGTCGTAGGAGACTGCCCTTATCTGTCGTATGGAACTTCAGTAAAGTTAAGGATTCATACTCTTTGTTTTTTTCAGTAATGTCACGTAGGTAAAACATTTAATTAAATAACACAAGCTTCCGAAAGCTTGTGTTGCCTCCAAAACGTCGTGATTTTATTTAGTTGTTTTCATTTCTTTTCTTTTATTTTCAGTAAAGTTGTACAATTGGATGCTGCGCTCATCAGCGAGGCCTGTGCATTTCCTCTCTTCTCTTTCTCGGAATTTTCAATCAACATCTACTTTACATTTATCCCGCAAATCGGTACAATCGCATGCCTCGCTCCCATCAGAGGCATAGCTCTGCAACCTTCCGCACCCGATGGGAGCGGCAAACGTCTGTTTCACGGTAACATCGACTCGCGTTAAACTGCACAATGGAGATTTTTTATTTTTGCATGTTATGAAATTGTTTAGTGAACTTGTATCGTCAGACAAACGACTGAGTAGTTTACAACAATTAATTAACAAATCAATGTATTGATTGGTTACTTATGAATTAATTGCAGTGTCGCGGATATCCCCCATAAACGGAACGTCCCTCCCAAATTATCCGACGTAGGAGTTTACAATTAATTAAGTAATTATAAATTAAGTGATTCGTTACTTGATTAATTCATTGCCTGAATCATTGCAGTGTCGCAGTTACCCCACCCACAAAGCGGAAACAATCTCTCGCTCCCAATCAGTCCGGCTTTGAGAGGCTTTACCGTAAACAACAACAATAACAACATTCATAACAACTTGGAGCGGAAACGAAACGGCAAAAACGCAGAGGGACGGAGCGCCCGTGCGCTCGACAGGACGGCAAGCCGAGCTGGGAACAAAGGGGCGGACGGACAAACAGCGACACGACATCACGCCTCGTTACAGCATGCAACACGAGGCCGGGAGAGAGAGACGTGGGGGGGGGGCAATCACTGGACAATCGGTGCGTAAATTGAACATTTAGCAGCAGCCGCCAGTGTTATAAGCAGACACGCGCGGGGCAATTTAGAGCTGTGCGCAAACACACACACACAGCACATTTTTTGAACGAAGACGGACATTTGACAAAAAATTTACAAAACAAACAAAACAATGGTTATATTCGTGGCATCGAGTGTTCGTTGCAGCCCCCGCGGCTGATGCCCGCGATGATTGTGCATTGGCGATGGCGACGGAGGCTGACCACCTCTGTGATTCACCCCTCTTGCAGAGAGAGAGAGGAACGCTGGACAGACGGTGCTTGGAACAGGCAGGGAGTGCCCACGCTTTACCCCACAGCACACGTGGCGCTGTAACCCATAGAGATGCTGGCTGAACAGAGGCAGTGGCGGGCGGGCGGGGGGGGAGATCTGAGAACCTTGCGCAATTGTTTTCAACCTCCAAAGCCGGAAGATCGAACCAAACCAGCGACCTCCGAATTGCAAATCCATGACATCGTGGCAGCATCCCACCAAAGAATCGGTATCCTCCACCATAAATGTCGGTGGCGTGGTTGGCTCCCTGAACACTTGGTCGGCGAAATCACTGAATCTGGTCTTCAGGCCTTCAAATGCCCAGCAGCACATGGACATATCCTCATGCCACCACACGCTTATGTAGGACTACTGAGGCTTGGAGCTGCAGTGAACAAATTATTATGCCGAATTTGATGTACTCATGTCTGATATGGCTGTTCGCAATTGCACCCAATAAAAATAATGGCACCACTCCAATGGGGCCTCCCTCCTCTTCGCTCTGTGTCTGGGCCTCTCCCAGGGGCTGTGGGACCCCCTGTGCAGTTGCACTGCCTGCACACACTCGGCAGTTACGCGATTGGAGACGTGAAGCCTAAATCGCGGACAAAAATCCATCTCACTGCTTGTACGCGAGCTCCGTTCACCCACAAACATCGCTCCGATGGTGTCCGTGCGTTCATTCCCATTTTTTTTCGGCGTTACAAAACGCCGAGCTTGTAATGAGACATCAAAAGCCCTCTTTCATCCGCGCAATCCGACACGAACATTATTTCCTTTGGGATTTCACTCGTTAGATGGCCCAGCGAAGTTAATCACATTCGCGATCAAACATTTTAAAGGGCACTTACTGGGTCACGGTAAAACCGGTGGGGAAATGTTTATCGCGAGCCAATTTCGCCGAGAGCGAGTCTATCGCCAAATTCTCTTTGAGTTTCAACAAATGCGACCGGGAGCTTGATCACAAAATTACATCCCTATTTAATCAGGGTGGGGGGGGGGTTATCAAATAAGTGGGTGACACACAGCTTGATGTATCGGGCTACCTGTAACTTCGGTTGCAACGTTCACCTTGAATACGTCTTAACCATTGTTATGAATTAATTAAGTTTGGGAGGTTTTAAAATATATATCCATTAAAAAAATTACATTCACTTCAGAGATGTGGCTGTCGACCAAAACACGGGCCAGCGATCACACTGCAATGACGCCATCTAGGTCGGGGCTGATCATTGGCGGAACCCGGCAATGCACGTACGTACATTGAACAGTCCGTGAAGGCTACGTTGGGGGATCTTTGCCTTGCAAGTATGTTGAACTTCTTACGCACCGTACGTTCGTAGCGAACCGCGCTAATCGGAGCTGCGGCGTAGGGGGGTAGGGACGGAAAAACTGAATTCATAAAAAAAAGCAGAGATGCAAGGAGGAGGGATTTCTTAACGGAATTGATATCTTTAGGAAGAATTAACAACGGCACTAGAGGAACGTGCGAATGGAGTGGCAGAGAAGAGGCGAGTGAGGTAGACGAGAGGTAGCAATGTGGGGGGGGGGGGGGCACATCTGTGATGCGCGAGTTCGGTGGAAGCGAAATTGACGACAGTGAATGACGAACGCATTGAATGAATGTGGTTGACGAGTGAGAGCCATGCAATGAGAATACGAAGAGGGACCAGTAGCGGTGGTGGTCATGAGGAGGGGGAGATGACGCGGTCGTGGGGTGACCTCGAGGTAACAATAAGTGTGAGTTCTGAGCGAGGAGCCGAAACTTCGTGAGCGAAGGTGACCGCTTCATGTGGAGGGGGAAGTTTGCTCCGAAGAGAGAGAGAGAGTGTGTGTCCCACCTGGTCGACATTTCCAGGGCCGGGGTAAACCAAAGGGCCCAGGTGAGTGTGTGTGTGTTTGGGTTTTATGTGGGGGAGCGGTGGTGCAGCGGTTAGCGCTACGCTGCGCTACGAACCCGGCGACCCGAGTTCGATTCCCGCTCACGGCCAACAACGGTGATTATTATTTGAACCGGTCCTGGGCCTCCCCTAGGTTGACTCGGCTTCAAATGAGCACGCGGTGTATTGTGTTTACATCGCCACTAGGGAGACAAAGGCGGTCGGGCGTGGTGCTGGCCACCACCCCCTCGCATACCATTCCGGCCTTCATAGGTGTTACTTGCTAACAGCACTTGCCCCCAACAGTCTGTTAAGGCTATACGGGGGATCTTTATCCTTTTTGCTTGTGTTTTATGCAAGGAGCTTGCATCGCGTCCTTACGAGATTACAAGAGGCAATGTCAATGGAAAACTTAAGTCGATCTGAACGCAATTAAGAACAAGCCATGTCATTAACTTTATTTTCAAAGTAAAATTCTGGGGAAATGTTTGTTCTCAACAAATTATGCGTAATTGTTGATGTGGCGACTAATAGTGCTTGTTATGTAACGCATATGTGTACCCAAGCGTTGCGTTATCCCTCTGCACCAAACGAACTGTCAGCTCCACGAATATTTGGCTTCCACTTGCACGCATCCAAAAACAGCATTTATAACAAATTAATAAAAAAAAAACTTTCTTTCGTTTGATGAAAGGGAGTGGATAAACCACACGCGTACGCACGTACAGACACACTCGCGCGCTCAAAGACAAAACGTCCCCAACGCAGCCCGCATAGACTATTGGGGCGATAGCCGGTAGCTACCGCCTGCCTCCGATAGCCGGCACGGTGCACGAGAGGGGGGCGGTGAGGTGGGTCCTTAAACAAAAGGGTATCTGCCACCTTCATTAAAGCGCCTCCCTTGTGAGTGGCTATTCATGCCCAGCCAATAGAACTCGACGTCTTGCTGGTGAGGGCCGCCTCCTGAGGATGGACGATTAGCAAAGTCTCCACGGGGGTGCAATCAAGCCGGGCGAGGCCACGGCTGGGTGCTCGGTCATCCCACCGTCAGGGTTGCCACCTGTCCGGGAATTGGTACACTCCAGGAATTGGCTTTTGCGGTGTCCGGGTGCCAGCCGGAGTTGATTTGTTGACCGAGATCTGGTACCGGTGTCGAGCTGAACTTCATTCAAATATTTCTGAGCCATTTTGACGATAGGCCAAGAACCCAGTCGAACTGAGAAACATGTTTGGCCTATCTGACGCCCACCCAGACACTCAAAACGTCTGGGTATGCAGTTGCCTACCAGGGCAGGCAAGGTCCTTCTTGTACAGCAGAGAGCTCCAGGAGGAGGCGATGATCCTATTTTCTGCCAGCGAGACATCGGCCCTCTCCATGTTTATGGTGGCCAGCGGCGTAGTGTGGTTGGTGTGGGCCCTGGTGCAAGATGTTGACTCCCTCGCCTGGTATAGAGGAGGTCGTGGGTTCAATCCCGACCCTGACGCCTGCTGTATATTTGGAGTTTGCGTGTTCTCCCTGTGGTCGCGTGGATTTTTCTCCGGGTCCTCCGTTTTTTTCCCTCCACATTTAGAATCGACATGCGTTTCGAGTGTTTGGCTGCTACACATTTCCACATGATGATAAGCCATCATTAGATGGTGGCCAGGTCACTTCTCAAAAAGAGCTCCACAGCTTCTGTGGGCACATGCCCGGTGAAAATAAAATGAATCAAATATAGTTTGCAGTTTTAGTTTCATTTCCTCCTCCCGAACGTTGTAGCCCAGCGCCTGGGCCACTCCGGTCAGTGGGGGACACTCGGTGCAGTTGCATCGCCTGCGCACCCAATCGCCGCTCCACCGTTCGGAACAGCAGCCACGGTGGAGGCTAAGTGGGAATTCCCAGGGCCCCGCCGCCCGCGCGTGTCCTGCCCCCGGGGATTGTCGCTGAGCTAACAGGGGGGCGGGGGGGGGGGCATGCGAGCTGGCTGACTTTGCTCGAGGCCAGGAAGGAACCACGCCGTGGTCGCTGGGCGACTCCAAGCTCACGTCGAAGATGCCAACAATGGGCAAAACCGCAGCGGCAACAACGGACGCCGGCTAGTCGGGGGGAGGGAGGGGGCGGTGCGGCACTCGGCTCTTAAGGTTGCTGGGGTGAAGAGAGGCAAATGGAGTAGGGCACCTATGGAGCTCCGAGCTTCGAGCGATCTTTCGCGTCCGACGAGGATTGTAGGGTCCTCACTCGTGGATGACGCCCGCATAGTAGTCGGTAGCCTGGGACCTCGGTTCCTCTAGCCCGTGGGTCCTCAGTGCAGTTGCACTGCCTGCACACTCGATAGCTGCGCCACTGGCGATGTATGTACATATGTTGAACTTCTTTCAAATTATATGTAGCAATCTGTGCTAAATTGGAGCTGCGGAGGGAAGAACAACAAACTAAACGCAAAAAGCAGTTCTAAAGAAGTGAGTTGGTCAATCTTTATGATTGAAAAGTGTGTAACTCTCAGTGGGTTTCTGATTCCGGAAGGAAGAGCGTTCCAGACGGCCGCAGAAGTGCATTTGAAAGTGCTGCGTGATGCCAGTGACCGTTTTTTTCTCGATGGCTATCCAAAAGCCGCCGCTGCTGCTGCTGTTGCTGCGAGGATGACCGGGAATTTGCGCGGCGATGATTTAGCGACGGTGAACACAGCAAGGCCCCCCCCACAGATTATTACAGGCCGGTACAGATTACGTGCGAGCTCTTCCGATATTCCAAGGATATTCGTAAGTGGATATTAGTGGTCAACTCCGAGAGGCACCTGACCACCGGCTCAACACATTTTGGGTCAACGACACTGTGGCCTAACGTCACCCGAGACATCGAGAGACGGCGACTCAAGATGTCCCGGACACGTTCTCAGCATGGACCAGGACCATATACCACAAAACTGCCCAACGATGGACACCACCGGGCAAAAGGAAGCCCTGGGAGACCCGAGGCCTCCTTCCGCAAGACCGCGAAGGAGGAGCTGGCAGCGATCAACCTCTCTCGGGGCGAGGGCTCAACGTGTTGCCAAGGACAGGAAGAAGTGGAGGGAACTCATTGTGGCCTCATGTCCCGTAGGGGATGAAGAGGATTAACCTGACTGTGGTCTTAAAAGTAAACAAATATATAAATAGTAAAAATGTTGGGCAATCGCCCTTCTTCTTGAGCACAATTCGCTTGCCAACCACCTGATCGCTCATGGGGCCGGGATAGACCCCCAGGGGAATAAAAACGCCACCCCGCAGGTGTTCCAGGAGACACGCGGGTACTTTGGAAACCCGTGCGTAGATGTTCTTGCTTTCCCAACAGAACATTCAGCTTCAGAGCTCTTGCTGCCACTTCCAGGGAAGGCTTGGGGGGGTGGACTCAGATTGCTCGAGGTTAGAGAGACCCCAAGGACCGGTTCAGGTATCAGTCGCCACTGATGTTGGGTATAGCCAGAATCGTACTCAGACCGTTTGGATACTGAGATCATTTGGTGCTTAGTGCAGTGTGGTAATCACTCTGCCACTGCTATGTCCACGGGGTTCTGCCAGAATTTGTGTAGTCTCGGTGAGTTGCACATTCCTATCTGTGTGGCATCCCATTTGTTAAAATGGAAGGCTTCCAGAAGGATCTGTCCATCGTGTGGGAACCATCATCTTGCCTTCAATGAGCATCGCAATTGTTCTCAGTCAAGAAGGAAGTGAGGGCGGAAGGAGAGATAACCCACGCATTTGGTATTCTTCTTCATTCGACGATTTATGAGCAGTCAAAGCTGGTTACCTGGATGGCAGCCGTGTACCAAATCAAGGCAATGTTGCATCGCGAAGTTGAATAACGACGCACCTCTCCGAATTGGTGAAGCTATTAGAGAAACAAATAAAAATAAATAGACTCTTATCGTCGTAATTCATATTCTTTCTGGATCATGTAACGTGCTGTGTACAGGATATTTGTTGCGATTTATTTTTTTACAAACTAAAATTTCCACTTACAATGAGTTTTAATCCAAAGTGAGAAGGTGTCAGCATTCCAACCCATCGTTCTTTACAAAGAAAATATGAACAAAATGGTAAGCATCATGCATAATTAAACTAACCAATTACAGTAATTAAGAGTTGTGTTTCAGCATACAAAATGTGCCCTGAGCATTTATGCTAAATATTTAAAATCCCCATGCTTAATTAATTTCCTGATTAGCATAATATTGCATGAATATGCGACCCGCGTAGAACATTTATGTATTACATAACCTAATTGAAAATAGATGTATTACTTGTAATAGCTGTATGATCTATATATATTATAAATATATGTTTCACTGGCAATGCACAAATCCGGCTTACAAGAGATCTTCTCCTCCGATTAGCACGGTTGGCTACACAACGTGCGAAAGAAGATCAACGTGTCCATTCACAAGTCAGGCGCGGCTTTGCGCATGTGCCACGAATCGCAGTAGCACCGCACGCGTGCCCTTTGACCCCTTCCATTGCTTAGGGGTGGGGGGGTGCAGGGGGGGGGGGCGCGGAGGATCTGGGGTAAAATCTCTCACGGGGCGACACGCACATTTCATTACGCGACAACAGAAGACACTCGGCAGCCACCGCCATCGCCCTGCCCGTCAGGACACGAGCGAGCGGTGGGTGACGGCAGCGAGGACCGCGGCGCCTGATAGGAGTCGCGCGGCACCGGGGCCGACGGTTCGGCGCGGTGCCGCGCAGTGCGGCGTTTTTTTTTATCGCGCCCTGATTCGTAAGTTCAAAAAATAATAATCAGTAGATGGATGGAATAGTAATGGGGGTGGCTCAAAAAGAAAGAAACTGGCTTCTCAGGAACCGCCTGTGTAAACTCCTCTACGTTTACCAATTTAGTCGTTGGAATTCTAGATTTGAAGCTTTCGTGACTGCGAGGATTCATATTCTTATATGAGTCGCGTAGGTAAAAAATTATAATAAAATAAAATAATAATAAATCACGACGTTTCGGAGGCAACACAAGTCTCCGACTTCAGGTGGGACCGTCACAGTAAATTTAGCTGTCACGAAACGTCGTGATTTATTATTATGTTTCATTATTATATTTTTTTAAGTCGTTGGAACTCAGTGGAATTTCTTGGGATTTTAGGCGGGACCGAGATGAAGCTGCAGGGGGTTCCGTGAATGTATTGCCGATCCAGCGCCAGTGGGCGGATCATCAACCGCATCGGGATATCCCACATCTGATGCACGAGCGGCGATGATTACGGGACGATCTGCGCTGCAGCTGTGCCAGGGCGTTCTCCACGCAACAAAAATAATCGCGAACGGTCGCCCCCCCCACCCCGATATTCACTTCTTCCCGGCGGTGAGATGGCGAGAGTTCACTAGGCATCCCATGATGCTCCTTCACTGAATGTCTAAGCTCGATCCAACCCTTGTAGTTGTTGCTATCTCCAGGAAGGAGATAGAATCGCCCATGATCAAATCTCTCAGATTTGCACGATCCCATCGGATCTCAGAAGCTGAGCGCCGAGAATGGACGGTGCTTTGGTGGGCGACCACCGTGGGATGGGCCACGGTGGTCCATTGTGGGTAGCAAAGTGCAGTGAAACACAATACGCTGTGCTGTACTTCTATGGTCCCGTGTCCACGCTTCCCACCTGCAGCGGACCCGCACTGGCAAACGAGGGTGGCGGATGACGGTCAACTGACCCCCACAGAGCCGCATGGCATGGAGAGGCCCTCATCCAGCAACGGATTGACAAAAGGGCTGTGCGCGTGTGTATGCGCGTGTGTGTGTTGAATTTCTCTCACGCCATACGCAGCCAACCGGGCAAATCGGAGGTGTGGTATAGCGTCATGGCTAATTGGAGGTGTACGTGTAGCGTCATGCTTGCGTGTGCAGCCACACTGCAATGGTATCGTAGTCTCGTGGGCAAATATTCCGCGAAATTCGAACGAGTTGCCAAAAACGTCTCCGGTGAATTTTCGGCCGCCACGTTTCGCGATTCATTCGGGCAGCAGCAAGCCAAAAATACCGGCACCTCGAACAACACGCCAGGGCCTACCCCATTCCTCCCCGAGATGCACCGACCGGGACGAACGAGCATTTACATCGTTGCGCTATTTAAATTGATTTTAAAATGTGGTATATATACAAGGTGCTTCAAATGAATGTTAACACGTATGTGGGACTATCGTTTTTAATGGAAAAAGAACGCATAATCCACTGTAACATGATAAGTAATGTATGTTGATAGCTTCAAAAAGTCACAGAGTCTGCACTTGTTCGTCATCCTTGTCAACGCGTGCCTGGAATCTTCTCCAGGTGGTCTCCAGAGCCCAGAGGGCACATTTATTGTAGTGTTGTTGCAAATTCTCAGAAGTCTCAACATTTGTTTGAAGCACCCTGCATATATATCAAGGAGTCATTCGACCCCCTTCATGGAAACAATGGCACGGCACCCCCTACGCCCTCGCGGGAACAGAACATTGAAGCCACAAACGTGAAGGCAAGGGGCCACACCCTGCCCATTTCTACTCCGGAAGGTCGGCGGGGAGAGGTGCAAGGAATGCCCCCTACCCGCCCTTCCTACAGGGATGGTCTGGAGTTAATTAGCGCCCTACGAGACTACGACAGGTTGATAAGTTCACTGTAGCGCTTGTAAGCGATTCATTCCTAAGTGCTCCTCTCTTTCCTTCATCCATAACTCCTCCACCCCCCCGCACTCCCTCTACTCCCTTCTTTAAGTTCTTCTTCCCCTTCACATTCACATTCCCACATACACGCGCACACACGCACACACATACACGCACACACACACACGCACACACACGCACACACACACGCACGAACACACGCACATACGCACGCACGCACACGCGCACACACACACACGCGCACACACGCGCACACACGCACACACACACGCGCACACGCACGCACACACGCACACACGCACGCACACACGCACACACGCCCACACACACACACGCACGAGCCCAATCTCCCCCCCACCCCCCCATCTAAACTCAGGCGCACAGCGTTTGGGACTTCTGTCTGCGGAATTTCTGTACCCCCCCACCCCCCCCCCCCATCACAGTTTTTTGCATCTGAAATATAATAAAAAATAAACATAATATTTTGTTTTATCATTCGTCAGTGGCTCGCTGCCTTGCTGTGGCAGAGAAGCTCCATATCCCGTGTGAGCCTCGGCAGCTCCACTGGATCGGGGCAGCCACACACCAGGCGAGTGGTCAGCAAGAGGCGAGACAAACTGACTCCCTTCACCAAACCCGACTCTGACCAGCGTGACTGTCACGTACAACAACACTTACGTACCAACATCTGCCAATGGAAAACCACGTTCACGCCAAATGTATCATCATGTCATTCGTTGCCCAGGCGTGACAGTAAAATAAAATGTCCATAATTTTGCATCCTTCTGTCTCCTCCCCATCCGTTTATTTAATTCGCTCGTGAGAATGGCACCTGGCTGAAAGGCACAGACTGCTCTATAATTTCAGATAAAAGTTGATTTTTTTTTTCACGAAAGAAGAATAACAAAGCGGAGAGATTTTCAGCCCCCTGGAACCTCTTGCTGCTCGTCTCCTGAGAAGCCAGTTTGTGACTTTCTGTTGCGCGGTGAGAAATACAAACACACGCCAACAAGCGGGGCATGGTATACACGGGCAGTGTATACCAGGGCGCAGGTACCTGTTAAATAAACAAAACTCCATCTTCGTGATCGCACTACTGTGGAAAATGTAGCGGCAAAGAGAAAAGCAAGACAGCGCTTGAACATGCATGAAGAATCAAGGAAGAAACATGCCGCAGAAAATGCAGAAACAAATAAAAGATTTTAAAAAAAATTGTCAAGATTTGTTTTTTATTCAGACATTTCAACTTACGAGTGAGATGACGTGTCGTTGCAATAATTAACGTAACCCAGCCGGTCATGGGCGAGACAAAATCAACCGTGGGAAAGTTTGAGGAGCATACGCGTCAGAACTTAACTCGGGCCTGATCTAGCAGCAGGCAGAGGCTCTCATCAGCGAGAGTCTGAGTTCAAATGCTGACCAGGGTTAATTGACGGCAAACAACAACATAATCATTATCACCACTACCACGATTCCTCTGGGGTTGGTGAAATAACCTCCACCATCATTGTGATGATCAGCCATGATCAATCCACTGCTGGATGGAGGCCTCCCCAAGCCGTCTCCATCTCTCACGGTCCTGTGATGTCGCAATCCCTATCGCTGCCCCACGCATAAGCTTCACTGGGTGGGAGTGGTCAACTGTGCGTAACCCTTTTGGATGATCTGCCCCTCGCCATGGGAATGAGGACTTTCCACCACTGGTAGTGAACTGCCAGTGAAGATGCGTGTGGCCCGATTGCGCATTTTAGAATGTTAAGACATTTTAACTTGAGAAAAAAAGACAATAAAGAGGTCAGGGCACTTGGCAGTACAGTACAGTGTCTAATATCCGTAGCGTTGAGGACGGAGGTAAAGGCAGATGTGTGAAAAGTCGGATATGTGAACATCAGAATAAAGTGACACTTACACCGCACACAAGTAAGTAACTTTGCAAATTTAAAGAGTAAGCCGCTTTAAACACGACACAAAACCTTCCCGAGGTTTGAAAGAGAGCGAATGTACGGAGGATTGCGAATGTGTGGCTGCCAGTGAAAAGGGTGGCACTTGTGAACATCTCTAGAGAATGACGGTGATGCTACGCGCGGACACCGCACTGCGCACTGGGAGCGTGCGCCACAAATTAGTCGGGGCGGATAAGTGTCAGCTGGATACGTGACGTTGTACCGACGTTGTACGTCTACCGTACCCACAGTTTGCTATGCATCGTGATGGATTTCGTGAGAGGGAAAGCCATCGAATGTCCATGCGTCGCAGCCTTAATTCCTTGCCATATGAGGCAGAATAATAGACGAAGAAGAATAATCGCTTGCGTCTCCTTCACGTATCTTTTCCTCCACGAAAAAAGAAAAAAAACACGCAAAGGGATATTTAATTTCACACACGCCATTGGCCACACGGCCTTCTGGGAGCGATTTACGTTCAGGAGTGTTTTATTTATTAGAACAATGCCGCTGGAAAAAAAAACTTACTCCCAGAAAGCCGTGGTGGCTGATGGCGCGCGTGTAAAGAATGTTTCTATTTTTTAATGTTCCATTACGGATACGGCAAGGTGTATTACTACCCACTTGTTTATCTTGTAACCATTTCATATTGCGTTCAATTAATCCACAGTGTGGCACAGGGACCTCTAAAGGAACAGCTTCCTCAAGTCGGCCCAGACCGTGGTGGCACCATCTCCATTAACAGGATAAATGAGCGGCAAATGAGGAGGAAATACCCCGTTCAGAGAGAGTGCGTGCGTTAACCGTGCGTTCACCGTGCGTCATTTAACTGGAACTGTGCGGGCGTTTAATAGCGGGTGAGCTCATCACAGACACGGAGCTTAACAAAAGGCCAGCGATTTTTGCCAATACACCGATGTGTAACTGCCCATTAATTGCGCAACCAATTACCACGAGCTTAGAGATGGGTGGGTTTTTAATTGGAGTTTAGTCGCTGTCACGTATTAAACGGCCATTGGGAAAATGAGAAATCTGGGACACTTGGGTGTCATTCACAAATATATCGATGTGTAAATGACCCCATCCTGGTGTATGTTTACCCTGCCGCCCTGTGTCAACTTTGTTGTGGAGTTAAAACAAAATGTCTGCCTTGGTCGGGCAATGGGTCGCAGCACAAAGTCTGCGTCACTTACAGAATTACATCGGAGAGGGGGGTGGGAAATGCTCGTGTGTGTAGAAATTAATTTCAGTCCGTCTGTGCAGTATTTTGGAAAATATCCGTCAGCAACGGGGGGCAATGGGCCAGTTTTGCAAAATCCGTAAAAACCGCACAGGCGCGGCCGATGATGAGCACGTGCACCCTGCAGAGGCACCCCCACGTCTACCTGCTGGGCTCCCATATCCTTGGTTCTCTCTCGGTAAAGTCACGTATATAGAAAATAAAAATAACATTACAAAAATTTTAAATTTAAAGTTAAAACCTAAAAATAATACATTGAAAATGAAGAAAGCAAAAAACCCACGACGTTTCGATCGCAACACAAGCGGCTCCCTTTTCATCATCCACGACTCTCACGACAGCTGTGTTCGTTTATGCGGTTTTCTTGGGGGGGGGGGTTAAAACAGTCTAACAGCGTGACATCGAGTAGCTGTGACAGAAGGTGGCTTTCTTCAAAACAACAAAAAGGCGCGCATACAAAGGTACGGGTTAGAGATTGAGGCTAATGAGCAATTAGAAATCATTAGTTTAATCCCCGCCAACGGTTTGCAGGGCCGACCGTCTTCAGCTTTAATTGGCCACTTTACTCAAGGAAAGATAAAAAGAAATGCAACACTGAGGAGCATGAGGAACATGACTCATCGCCCTGAGTCACTTTGTACAAATCTTCTTCTATCCTATCAATCAAACAATACGATGACTAATGCTGTTCGGCGAGCCTCGTGTCAGTGTGTGTGTGTGTGCGGTGGTTAGATGACAGCGCTAGGACACCTGGCCACCCGATTTCGATTCCCGCTCAAGATCAACACCAGTGGCGATCGTCTGAACAAGTCCTGGGCTTTCAATGGGTACCTGGTGCGGTGTGGAAACATCAGCCACTTGGGGAGACAAAGGTGGCCAGGCGTGGTGCTGGCCACCCACCCCCTCGTGTGTCGTGCCGGCTTTTATAGGTGCTCGCTCGCAGCATTTTACCCGAGTGTCTGTTAAGTCTACACGGGGGATCTTTGTATTTGTGTGTAGCTCATTGTTAACGGGAGCAGGGCCGCTCGGAGACTTCTGTAGTAACAACAATGCGTCTGATAATTGGTTCTTCACCCTTCTATCTGGCAACAAAACTGACACCTTTTTACAAGGAGTCATGTTTGCATAGACCGCAATACCTGCAGTCATAATGCAAACAAAAGAACATAACTCTGATAATGTGCACTGTCCTTAAAGTTGATTGATCCACACCCGAGACAGCTTTCCTTAGAGCCTAGTCTCATATGGGTTGGACCAGATGACGCCAAAAGGCGCACAACTCAAAGACAATGCACCATCAGAGTATGAGAGCTCGGGGTAAGCATCTACACTATGGGAACCTCATTTGCCAGTAAAAATATGATAATTGGTTCTTCACCCTTCTATCTGGCAACAAAACTGACACCTTTTTACAAGGAGTCATGTTTGCATAGACCGCAATACCTGCAGTCATAATGCAAACAAAAGAACATAACTCTGATAATGTGCACTGTCCTTAAAGTTGATTGATCCACACCCGAGACAGCTTTCCTTAGAGCCTAGTCTCATATGGGTTGGACCAGATGACGCCAAAAGGCGCACAACTCAAAGACAATGCACCATCAGAGTATGAGAGCTCGGGGTAAGCATCTACACTATGGGAACCTCATTTGCCAGTAAAAATATGATAATTGGTTCTTCACCCTTCTATCTGGCAACAAAACTGACACCTTTTTACAAGGAGTCATGTTTGCATAGACCGCAAGACCTGCAGTCATAATGCAAACAAAAGAACATAACTCTGATAATGTGCACTGTCCTTAAAGTTGATTGATCCACACCCGAGACAGCTTTCCTTAGAGCCTAGTCTCATATGGGTTGGACCAGATGACGCCAAAAGGCGCACAACTCAAAGACAATGCACCATCAGAGTATGAGAGCTCGGGGTAAGCATCTACACTATGGGAACCTCATTTGCCAGTAAAAATATGATAATTGGTTCTTCACCCTTCTATCTGGCAACAAAACTGACACCTTTTTACAAGGAGTCATGTTTGCATAGACCGCAATACCTGCAGTCATAATGCAAACAAAAGAACATAACTCTGATAATGTGCACTGTCCTTAAAGTTGATTGATCCACACCCGAGACAGCTTTCCTTAGAGCCTAGTCTCATATGGGTTGGACCAGATGACGCCAAAAGGCGCACAACTCAAAGACAATGCACCATCAGAGTATGAGAGCTCGGGGTAAGCATCTACACTATGGGAACCTCATTTGCCAGTAAAAATATGATAATTGGTTCTTCACCCTTCTATCTGGCAACAAAACTGACACCTTTTTACAAGGAGTCATG
This sequence comes from Lampetra fluviatilis, assembly GCF_964198595.1. NCBI lineage: Eukaryota > Metazoa > Chordata > Hyperoartia > Petromyzontiformes > Petromyzontidae > Lampetra > Lampetra fluviatilis. The sequence goes on from NC_136331.1 coordinate 7,884,297, forward strand.
TTTGCATAGACCGCAATACCTGCAGTCATAATGCAAACAAAAGAACATAACTCTGATAATGTGCACTGTCCTTAAAGTTGATTGATCCACACCCGAGACAGCTTTCCTTAGAGCCTAGTCTCATATGGGTTGGACCAGATGACGCCAAAAGGCGCACAACTCAAAGACAATGCACCATCAGAGTATGAGAGCTCGGGGTAAGCATCTACACTATGGGAACCTCATTTGCCAGTAAAAATATGATAATTGGTTCTTCACCCTTCTATCTGGCAACAAAACTGACACCTTTTTTACAAGGAGTCATGTTTGCATAGACCGCAATACCTGCAGTCATAATGCAAACAAAAGAACATAACTCTGATAATGTGCACTGTCCTTAAAGTTGATTGATCCACACCCGAGACAGCTTTCCTTAGAGCCTAGTCTCATATGGGTTGGACCAGATGACGCCAAAAGGCGCACAACTCAAAGACAATGCACCATCAGAGTATGAGAGCTCGGGGTAAGCATCTACACTATGGGAACCTCATTTGCCAGTAAAAATATGATAATTGGTTCTTCACCCTTCTATCTGGCAACAAAACTGACACCTTTTTACAAGGAGTCATGTTTGCATAGACCGCAATACCTGCAGTCATAATGCAAACAAAAGAACATAACTCTGATAATGTGCACTGTCCTTAAAGTTGATTGATCCACACCCGAGACAGCTTTCCTTAGAGCCTAGTCTCATATGGGTTGGACCAGATGACGCCAAAAGGCGCACAACTCAAAGACAATGCACCATCAGAGTATGAGAGCTCGGGGTAAGCATCTACACTATGGGAACCTCATTTGCCAGTAAAAATATGGTCCAACCCATATGAGACTAGGCTCTAAGGAAAGCTGTCTCGGGTGTGGATCAATCAACTTTAAGGACAGTGCACATTATCAGAGTTATGTTCTTTTGTTTGCATTATGACTGCAGGTATTGCGGTCTATGCAAACATGACTCCTTGTAAAAAGGTGTCAGTTTTGTTGCCAGATAGAAGGGTGAAGAACCAATTATCATATTTTTACTGGCAAATGAGGTTCCCATAGTGTAGATGCTTACCCCGAGCTCTCATACTCTGATGGTGCATTGTCTTTGAGTTGTGCGCCTTTTGGCGTCATCTGGTCCAACCCATATGAGACTAGGCTCTAAGGAAAGCTGTCTCGGGTGTGGATCAATCAACTTTAAGGACAGTGCACATTATCAGAGTTATGTTCTTTTGTTTGCATTATGACTGCAGGTATTGCGGTCTATGCAAACATGACTCCTTGTAAAAAGGTGTCAGTTTTGTTGCCAGATAGAAGGGTGAAGAACCAATTATCATATTTTTACTGGCAAATGAGGTTCCCATAGTAACAATGCGTCTGTTTTGTCAAACCGCATGCACAACACCTGACCAGTGACATAATCGTTCTCTCTGTATTTTCAATTTCTTTTAAGTCTCACGAAAAGAAAGCAGCAGCAGTGCAATGGGAATGTTCGAAATGAAATAGCCGCGGGATAAATATGTATGTGTGTGTGTATATATATATTAGTTTGTTCAGAAGTCAGTGAGCGGGAATAATATTACATTTAATCAAGCAATTTACACAGCGGACCAAACATTTTCTCGTGAAGAAAACGCATTGTATTATATTTAATGAAAAAGCAAAGACTTCAAATTTAATTCATAGTTTCGTCGCATTGATGATGGTGATAATAATCATCATCAAAGTGGTAAAACTGCAATGCAGAAAAACAAAATTTATCTACTCGACTCCGATCTCTCGACTGGAAGGGAAGTATTACAACAACAAAAATTCAGCCCGAGGCTTGCACGACCACTGCTGCGATCGTTAACACCGTGTAACAAAACATTTATTTTTGTTCCTGGGTACTAAGTGTTATTTTCCAATTGCTTATGCCTCAAAAGTACAGAAAATGGCTATTATTCCCTACAAACTTTGCTTTTGTGACCAGGACACAAAAGCACATTTAATAATCCACTCCATTATGAATGCTGTGAAACAAATGTATTATTTTTTTGTTCTTGGGTAGTGTTATTTCCGAATTTTGTGTGCCTCAAAAGTACATAAAATGGCCATTAATCCCCACAAACTTTGCTTTTCTGACTAGGACAGTGATATTTTGAAATTGACCTATTTTTCAGAACATTCCAGATAGAGTCAGTGCTGAGTAAACTAGGAGTAACTTCTCGAACATTCTAGAACTTTCCAGTAATATAAATAGCAGTATAAAAACAGGGGCCTTAAGCCCACCAGTTCAATTTAGATCCAGCTGCCTAAGTGGATACATATCTGCATTTTTCTGAGATGGCATCAAAAGGTTGCAAGAATCCAGCAGACGCATTTGCGATGTCTGCGGCCAATTTATCAAGACAAGAGGGATAAAGTACTCTGTGGAAGCATCTGCTAAGATGTGTGAGGCCTACTAGGCATATTTCGGCATGCCTGTCGGGGATCAAGACAAACCCTGGGCACCTCATTTCACCTGCGAGCAATGCAACAAAAACTATGGAAAGTCAGATGGACAATTTTTGCTCGGAGTTTCATGTTATAAAATCTGTTAACAATTTTAAAATTGTAAAAGTTTTTTTATTTTAAAATGTTTTACAATTTTCAATGTTATTGAAAAAAATATATCATACGTGAAAAAGTGTTGGGAGAATCTCTTGCACATGATTCATGGGCGAAATAAATGTATTTTTGTAGGATGGTCCAGAGGGGAAAAGAGAGCCATGAAGTTTGCTATAACAAGATTTTGGCAGGAACCCACTGACCACTCAAGCAACTGCTACTTCTGCATGGTGGACCCTTCCAAACGTCGGACTGGCAAGAATGCACCTGCCATCATCCATCGCCCCGGTGCCACACTGCCATGAGCTCCCCGTACCCACTCCTCCGGAGAGAGAGCAGCCGTCTTTAGAAGAGAGCAGCAAGTCAGAGAGTGAGGAAGACGTTGTAGATCCAGATGACAATTTCAGAGGTGGAGCTGAGGAGAGAAACCCATACTACCCCAACCAAAAAGACCTCAACGACTTGATCAGAGATACTGGTATCAGCAAGTCCAATGCCGAGCTGGATGAAAGTGTGCAAGTCGCAGATCAGAGGAAGCGTCACCAACCTTTTGCAGCTTCTTCACCCGTCAAGATGGGCTCTGCTTCTGCCACAATGTGACCAGTCTGTTCGAATCAATCGGAATCGCCTGTAACCAGAATGAGTGGCGCCTCTTCATTGACAGCTCATCCAGGAGCCTCAAAGCCGTGCTGCTCCATAATGGTAACAAGTACCCGTCTCTTCCCCTGGCTCACTCGGTGCACCTCAAAAATAGGATTACAACAGCATCAAAACCTTGCTGGACGCCTTGAAGTATGATGAGTATGGCTAGGAGGTCATCATAGACTTCAAAATGGTGGCATTCCTGATGGGTCTCCAAGGCAGTTTTACCAAATTTCTCTGCTATCTTTGCCTTTCGCACAGCAGGGACACCAAGGCGCACTACCATAGGCGGGACTGGCCACAGCGAACCGAGTTCAGTTCTCTGTGGAGAGGAACAACGTCAAGTGGGAGCCACTGGTGGACCCCCGGAAGGTGCTGATGCCACCACTATACATCAAATTGGGCCTCATGAAACAATTTGTTAGAGCTGTAGATAAGGAGTCAGCAGCCTTCAAGTACCTTCAAGACTTATTCCCTAAGCTGTCAGAGGCAAAGGTCAAAGCCGGTGTCTTCGTCAGACCACAGATAAAGAAGATCCTGGAGTGCAATGAATTCCCCAAGAAGCTCACGAGTAAGGAGAAAGCGGCTTGGGACAGCTTTGTCGCAGTGGTTCGTGGCTTCCTGGGAAATCACAAGGTCTAAAACCATGTTGAGACTCTAGTGAAGAACTACGGCATAATGGGCTGTAGGATGTCCCTCAAAGTCCATATCGTTGATGCTCATCTTGATAAATTTAAGGAGAACATGGGAGTGTACTCGGAGGAGCAAGGCGAGCGCTCCCACCAGGATATACTGGACTTTGAACGCTGCTACCAAGGACAATATAACGAGGAAATTATGGGAGACTACATTTGGGGGCTGATTCGTGAAAGTGATTTTCAGTATAATCGTAAATCTCGAAAAACCACTCACTTCTAAATCTTTTGTACTCATTTTGTATTACTTTAGTATAAATCCACGTACATTTTTATTCATATGTTGTTTTTTCTGATGTTATGCAAACGAAAAGACACAAATTCTCACGTTCTCTCATTGAAAATAGGTCAATTTCAAAATATCATTGTCCTGGTCGCAAAAGTAAAGTTTGTGGGGAATAATACCCATTTTCTATTCTTTATAGGCATAAGCAATTAGGAAATAACACTTACTACGCAGGAACAAAAATTGTGTTACATAGTGTATAATTCGTTACCCTATGGGTCATATCGTCACGTGCAGGTGCAGTGCCGATCGGCAGTTGTACCCCACAGAGCCATCCGGGATACCAGAGCCAATCAACGCTGACGACTGATTTGGCTTTTCGACAACGCGCCGAAAGGAACGTTGAAAAGCCGGCAAAAAAATTATAACAACAATAATTGCACCCCCACCATCACCACCTTCTATTGAGCGGTTGTGGGAAAACGGAGAGCATGTCTGCCTCTCAAGCAGGTGAGCCAAGTTCAAATCCAGGCTTTACTCCCATATGGTCTAGTGGTTAGGATTCCTGGTTTTCACCCAGGTGGCCCGGGTTCAATTCCCGGTATGGGAAGTAATGTATTTTTAAGTGGGGAGCGGTAGTGTAGTGGTCAGCGCGCTGCGCTACGAACCTGGCGACCCGGGTTCGATTCCCAATCCCGGCGAACACCGGTGACGATTATCTGAACCGGTTCTGGGCCCTCCCCTAGGTCGACTCGACTTGTATATAAGAATTTGTATCTCTATTGAGCGACCGTCACTCAACCAGTGCGGCGTTAAAAGCCGTGGCCCCAAGGTCGCGACCCGCCACTCACGCCCGCCCGCCCGCCCGCATCGAGCCGCGCGGCTCAAGACCGTAGCAGCGTCGTCCGCGGTGCGTCCGTGGCAAAAGTTTGAATGATTACAAAGGCTTCTTTCTCTCACGGCATGCTTATCAGAAAACCGAGTGCAGCCGAATCAACAACTGAAGCGTACTTCATTCCTACTCGGCGGGAACAACAACAACAACGCGATCACAAATACAATCACGGAGTTACCGGGAAAACCATATCGGACTGGTAATACAATTAATCACATCGTACCGTGTGCGAAATGCCATCGCGCCTGCCCATAATTCGAAACTGCCAGCAAGAAATGTGCGGCTCATAGGAGGCCTTCTCGGCTCTCACCAGCGGGTGAGGGCCACACGAGGTAATGGGAAATCTGGCCGAGTGTGGTAATGAAACTTTTTTCGTGACGCGCGAATCACAAAGACTGCTTTCTTTTTTGAGGGGGGGTGGGTGGGGTGGACGTGTAGGGGGGATCTAGGGGGGGGGGGGGGTGCCGTGCAACACAAGTGCGTGCGTGTGTCCGTGTGTGTGTCCGTGTGTGTGTGTGTCCGTGTGTGTGTGTCTGTGTGTGTCTGGGGAAGCGGTAGTGTAGCGGTTAGCGCACTAGGAAACCGGCGACCCGGGTTCGATTCCTGCTCACGGCCAACACCGATTATTTGAACCGGTCCTGGGCCTCCCCTAGGTCGACTCGGCATCAAATGAGTACCTGGTGCGGTGTGTAAATATCGCCACTGGGGAGACAAAGGCGGCCGGGCGTGGTGCTGGCCACCCACCCACCCGTGTAACGTTCCGGCTTTCATTGGTGCTCGCTCACAGCACTTGCCCCGACAGTCTGTTAAGGCTACACGGGGGATCTTTGTGTGTGTGTGCGTGTGTACAGATGGCGTTCGGCTGCCAACGTGGCCCGGGAGCCGTGTCATGTCGGAGCTCTCTCACCTGAACTTGGCGAGCGGCTCCTTTCTGTGTCCGGGGCCCCGATGCCCTCTGTGATGTCAGCCAGGCCTGGGGGGTGGGGGCGGGGGGGAGTGGGGGGAGGGTGGCGGGGGGGGCAATCGGACCGAAGAACAATTCAGGGGATTTTTTTTTGCTCAATTCCCCCCCCCTCCTTCCCGAAGTGGATGCTGCCACCCGCGGGCGTCATGGTTGCCCGGCACTCTGTAACACGCGACACGGCCTGATGAGAATTACCTTTTAAAATTGTTTTCCGAGTACTATTTTTTTGAAAGGTACTCAGAAAGAAACACTAAAAGAAATACATTTTTCATCAGTACCGAGGCTCCCGCAAGGCCATGCGGGAGGGGCGTGTGGCACAGTTTGGCCGCCAGCGGGCGTGTCGCTACAGTTTTCCGCGTTGAGTAACGATGTATTAAAAAAAAAAACGACGCTACGCCTCTGGAAATAAAATTAACGTTAACCGCTTTCGTATTAAACGGACACCCACCCTACAAACTTGCAGATGCCTGGGAACGGGAAAGGGTTAACTGGACATATGAATATGTACTTTATAGGAGCTCACGAGTAACAGACAAACCCGTTCACGAATGAAAAAAATATTACGAAAACATCCACTCATTCATATTAAAATGACAAAATGTTGCTGGCACATTGCATTGTGGGAAGCGTTGTCCTTGTGAGCCCCATGGCACAATCCACAGAGCCAGCCATTCGCGGTCGTTTAAAAAAAACAACAATGTAACTGCCTCACATTTCGGAGGCAGAGAAGGTCTGAGAAATCAAATACGAGACACACAGACACACGCACGCATGGAACTGAAATAAATCAATTAAAATTTAAAATTCGTACGGGTTTTGTCTGACGGCTGGATCACCCAAGTTGCCTGCCTTTGGGTGCGCGAGCCCGACTGAAGCGATTTCAGAAGCACAGTCTGACACTTTGATTAGAATCCGGGGTGGGTGGGTGGCAGGGTTATGTCGAGGTGAAGGTTCGGGCCCAGGTAAAAAAACAACAAGGGGGGGGGGGGGGGAGGAGGTTAGGAGGTGGTGGTGAAGATGTGCGGTGCGCCGTCGTCTCTATTTCGACCCCCACGGCAGAGTGAGGAGCCGCCCAGCAATGAGCCTGGCGTGCGCGCGCCTAATGACATCTTGGGACTTCTTCCGCGCCGTACGTAGCCAACCGTGCTCATCACGGGTTGACCCACGACGCAAATCGATCCGCCCGCCCGCTCGCCCGTGGATATAACCGGCAGGTTTAACCGTTGCAAAGACGTCTTCAGTTGCGAAAACGTCTTCAGTTGCGAAAACGTCTTCAGTTGCGAGGACATCTTCAGTTGCGAAGACGTCTTCAGTTGCGAAAACGTCTTCAGTTGCGAAGACGTCTTCAGTTGCGAAAACGTCTTCAGTTGCGAAAACGTCTTCAGTTGCGAGGACATCTTCAGTTGCGAAGACGTCTTCAGTTGCGAAAACGTCTTCAGTTGTGAAGACGTCTTCAGTCGCGAAGACGTCTTAAGTTGCGAAAATGTCTTCAGTTGCGCAGCCTGGGACGGACAAACAGCAAGCGACGATACAATCTACGGGATGAAAGGCAAGGAGAGCTCTGAGAAGATATCAGGGTAAGATTTAAAAAATATTGCCGTTTTTGCGACCGGCCATGGGTGACGCTTGTCAACGGTGACCCGCGGAGGGTTAGAATCGCTGAGAACGATGCCCCCCGCCCACCCACGTGTGGTTCGGACAACAAACGATGGATGTGCCGACCATTCGGCTTCAATGGCTCCGCTAAAAATCCCTCCACTGGATCCCCATCCACTCAAGGAGTAGCAAGTACAACATCGCTATCCTCTGTGCCATCGTGCCCTCTCTCTCTCTCTAAGGTCTCTCTACCTCACCTCTCCTCCACCCTTGTCACTCGCCAATGAACCACGGGCAAGTCGCCGCGTCCTACGCAGTTCACCTTACGACCTGCTGCTGCTCATCGTACCCTACAAGACCGTGGCCGTCCCCTACCGCTGAGAGGGGCGGATTTCTATGTAGCTGCACCACCAGCAGCCGTCTGGAACTCTCTCTTACACTGCTGCACATTCCCAGCACCAGCAGCAGCATCCAAGCACCATCAACCACCTTCAAGCAGCAGCTTAAGGCTCACACCTATTCAGGCTCTCACCTGTCCAGGCTGTTTACTTGTTCAGCCCCTCACCTGTCCAGGTTCTAATCTGTTCAGGCTCCTACCTGTTCAAGCTATCACCTGTTCAGGCTCCCACCTGTTCAAGCTATCACCTGTCCAGGTTCTCACCTGTCTAGACCCTCACCTGTCCAGGCTCCTACCTGTTCATGCTCTCACCCGTCTCCGTCTCTCACCTGTACTGTGAGACACAATTAGCGTGACCCTGCCACCTTAGCTGAAGGGCAGGTGGGGAGCGATGGGGGAGGGGGGGGGTGATCAGGTAGGATGCCTTCGGGCTTACAGCCGTGGGAGGCACCAAGAATATCTCCCAAGTGCGGAGAGATCTGCACACCTGTCACCCCAATTACGCCGACGCCTCGCGAAGACGTTCTGCTTGCTCTGGGCCGAAAAAAAAGAAAACCCCAACACGCAAATGATGCGCGAGCGCGCGCGTGTGTGTGTGTGAGTCACGGCGGCACATGACGGCGATGACAACAAAATACGGGGCAATTAGCAAAGGGGCAGCTTTGGGTGGCACGTATAGTGACACCCGACACAAGTAGTCTTCAGCAGCAGCAGCAGTCTTTGTTTCTTCCAGCACGAGGCACACACGGTGATCTTAAAGGATCCCCTTCACTCCAAGCGTCCCGAACTCTCTCGCTTCCCACACTTGAATGCCTCAAGCCCTATGCCCGAAGGTTCCGTGACCTTCCGCTTTCCCTCCAGCCACTCACCTTCCCACACTTTTGCGAACGGATTGCAACCGTCCCACCCCGTCGATCATCCTCACGTTTCCCACTCGTATCCACTGTTGTACTTCCACCTACAATCCCCTTCGACTGCCCTGCCTCGAACCAATCCCCTCTCGGGCCCCGTTAAGTAAACAAGCAGAGGGGGGGGGGCGTGTTTTTACCTGCCGTCAATGGTGTCACGCAGTGTTTGTCCACCACATCTGGTGGGTATCGTTGGGAAATCAAATGTTGTGCACGTGGATCTAGCACACTGACGTGCATCGCATGCAAATGCAAAGTGCTTCTAGATTTGAAGCTTTCGTGACTGCAAGGATTCATACTCTTAGTTTTTTCGGTAAAGTCACGTAAGTAAAAAATGAAATTAAAATTATTATTTTATTTTGTTAATTTTAATTTCATTTTTTACCTACGTGACTTTACCGAAAAAAACTTAGAGTATTACAAAGTGCTCTTACAAGAACATTTTAAAGCGACTGACGCATGTCTAACAACGATAAGATTGATACGTTAAAGAAAGACGTGACATTACAGTGAATTCAGTATAATAATTAGAAAAAAGCATAAAAAGCACACAATCGAGGCATCCGAATAAAGAGCCATTCTGAAAAGGTTACGTTTTAAAGATGTCGTTTAACAAAAACATTAACCGATTTTAATGCCCTCAGATCCTCCGGCAGGCCGGTCCAAAGCAAGTGATCTCTGCCCACATCAAAACATGTCTGGGCAGACCTCAGCAGATGAGTACCTGGTGTGGTGTGTGAAACATCGCCACTGGGGAGACAAAGGCGGTCGGGCGTGGTGCTGGCCACCCATCCCCTGGTGTACCATGCCAGCCTTCATAGGTGCTACTCGCTAACAGCGCTTGCAGAAGAAGTCCATTAAGGCGATACGCGGGAATATTTGTCTTTCTGGGGAGTGTGCATGACTGGTTGATTACTATTATTGTATTGGAATTAAAATAATTATTGGTTCAAGAAAAACCCTCTCAAAGACAGTCTAATAGTGGGGGAGAGCGTGTTTGCTCTTGCAGGATGTCTGGCACACTGCATTTAAATCACTTAGTATTACCATTATACGTTTTAATCACACCTACATAATTGCATACGTAAGTGGTTAACGCGTACGTGATTTAATGAACATCTTAATAACGATGACAGTGGCTGACGTGCCTGAAGAATTAAGTCCGTTGGCATGCAAAGTAAGAGTCAAACAATGGTGAGGAATCAAAAACGATGAGAGAATGAGGGCCTCAAATCAAGCACGCAGCGTCCAAGGGCGCTGGTTCACGTAAATCCATCCAACAGACGAGCAACTAGAGTAGCCGAAGAATTACCGGAGTGCATGCACGTCCCGTACACAGCTTAACTCTTGCCCAGACTGCGTGCGTGGTTACCGAGACACACAGCGTGTGTCGGTGAGGGTATCTCACCAGCAGCCAGCTGCTTGCTCTTGCGTGGGGACTTGGGTTGTCTCTGGTAGGGGTCACTGGAGCCGTAGAGGTCGAGGCAGCTCAGGCTGAGAAGAATGCTCCTCTGCAGGACGTCCACCACCACGAGGCCACTGCAAGTGCCCAGCGCAACCCTGCACGGCAGCGGCACCCGCAGAGAGACAAAGATCACACGTGTGGCCTTAGCACATCTCAGGAGCAAGTGCTGTTCGCGAGCACCTACGAAGGCCGACACGGCGCACGAGGGGTCGGTGGCCAGCATCACGGGGTTAGTCGGCACATTCTGTCACTGCCCAAGGCCCTAGGCTTTGTGGAGCGCTCGGGCCAACGTTGCAATACATAAACGAAAACAACTTACACACCAAGATACGAAGACAAAGATCCACCCAGCATAGCCTCAGCACCTATGAAGGCCGGCACCAGCACATAAGGTCGTGGGTGGCCACCACCACGCCCGGCCGCCTTTGTCTCCCCAGTGACGATGTTTCCACACTGCACCATGTGCTCATTTGAGGCTGAGTCTACCTAGGGGAGGCCCAGGACCGGTTCAGATAATCGTCACTAGTGTTTTGCCGTGAGCGGGAATCGAACCCGGGTCGCCAAGTTCGTAGTGCAGCGAGCTAACCAGTAAACTACCGCTCCCCACAACAATCAATCACACACGTGTAATGCGGGCGTAAGCGACCTTCCGGATGTGACGTCACGGGAGGGTGGAGTCATGTGACGTGGGTGGAAGGTTCGGGTCCTTAAGCGGGTAAACCGGAAGGGGAAGGCAGTCGGGGTGTGAGCGGAAAAGAGTGAGGCCACGCGGGCGGGTGAGAAGAGGGGGGGCACCGACGGCCATCGGGAGCCAACCCTGAAGACAAGAGGAAGCTGCGGAGTGGTGTGCAGCTGCAGAGGAGACAGCCAGAAGGGCTGCGTGTTAGAGGCAGCGGTGTGGCTGCCAGGAGGAGCTGCGGAGAGAGAGAGAGAGACAGCACGAGGCTGTCAGAGCTGCGGAGGGAGAGAGGGAGACAGCACGAGGCTGTCAGAGCTGTGGAGAGAGAGGAGTTGCAGCGAGTACAGCCAAGGGGGGCTGTGTGAGAGAAACAGCAGCGGGGCTGCTGTTGTGGATCGGGCCGACATTGGAGTCAGCACCGTGGAGAAGCTACAGAGTAAAGACAGCCGTGTGGGTGTACAGCACGAACCGAATAAAGGACACTGAGCCAGACATCGTGGTCCAGTCGTTTATTACACTGGTGTCGGAAGTGCAACGGCATGTCGAAACAAGTGAGGAAGAAAGTTAATCCGGCGCCTGCATCGGCTTCTTCGTCCGACGACGACGAACTCCCTCCAACCACGGATCCTGTTGGGGTGGTGGAGGAGAGCCCGGCTGAGGCGACCACGGGAACGGGAGTGGAGGATGTTGGCGCGGTGGCGGGTCCGTCGACATCATCAGACGCGGATCAACGATGGCAAGCGATGGCGGTACAACTGGAGGCACTTAAGGACGTCCTGGCGCATCTATGCCATCTCGTCGCGCCAGGGACGATGGAGGATGCAATTGGTGCTCCGCGGCCCGCCACGTTGCCTGTCCTGCCGCCGCCATTGCCCACGCGGCAAGAGGCCGCCATTTTGCGCGCTCCGTGGCGCCAAACCGCCATCTTGGCCACGCCGCGGGCCGACGCCATTTTGAATTTGCCATCACAACCACCACCATTGGAAGACGGAGGGAAGAGGAGTCGGAGTCGCCACCTTACAACGGTTAAAGAATTTTCCGTCGGTGGGGACTGGAGCGCGTTCGCCTGCCGCTTCTTGGCGGCGGTACGCACAGCAAGATGGACCGATGCGGAGGCTTTGGAGGTGTTGCCGACTCTCCTGGACGACGAATCTGTCCGATTCTTCCGTTCCATAACGACCGATAAGAAGGCAACTTTACGTGGTGTTTTTCAAGAAATGGCCGATGCTTATGAGCCACCAGATGATGCGCATCGGCGATTCGCTCAACGACAACGAGCACCAGAGGAGTCGCCCGTGGCGTTCAGGGGTGCGGTGCTGGAGCTGGCCATGGCAGCTTATCCTGAGACGCCACAGGACCTGCTCGAGCCTCTCATATTAGGGAAAATGTTGGAGCTGTCTCGGGATCTAGGGATCCCCATGCCTGTGTGTGGGCATGAGAAGCTAACTTCCCGGACGGCTGCTAAGTGTCTCGATGCGCAATTCAACCTCCGTCGCTGGAAACAAGTGACGGCGTGGACGGGGGGGCCCGTCAAAGAAGGGGATGCGCTGGGGTGGAACCCTGCGCAGGCTGTCTATGTTCCGGATGACCGGGGCCCTCAACAACTGACGGCCGCCTCCGCTCCATGGACGGGACGCGGCGGGCCGAGACCGCGCGCGGCGCTACCAGAACGGGGCCGTCAGGAGGCGAGGCCTGCGCTTCGGCGCAACGAGGCCGAATGTTTCCGCTGCGGGCGTAGGGGCCACTACGCCAGAGACTGCTGGGCCCGCTTCCCGGCTCCGCCGCAGCAGGAGGCCTCGGCACCGGTCAAGTCGGCTAAAGATCCTCCGAAACAGGCATGTCGGCACGCACCAGACACTCGGCAAGGCTTTACACCTCACCCATCACCGTCGTTGCGCCATCCTAACGTTGTGGTTAAAGCATGCCCTTCGACGGGGCCTTGTCGCTCGGTCACGCAGTGGCGCAAGTTGGCACGGAGAGTCGTCGCGGCCGCTACGGGCTCGTCCACTGTACCGGGGTCTATACAAGGGGTGGACGTACGCATTTTGGTCGACTCCGGCGCGTCTGCGACTATTATTTCGGATGTCATTTTCCATCTGTTGGGCATCCCGCCGGGGGCTGTGCGTCCGGTTTATGGGTCGTGCGTCGCTGCGAACGGGGGTAGCATGGGTATCGTGGGTCAGGTGGATGCTAAGATATCTATTGGGGATGTGTCGGCCTCGGGTGTTGTGTTGATATCGAGATCTTTGGCGGTTCCTTGTTTGTTAGGCACCGATTTTTTGGCTAAGATGCCCATTTTGATCAAAATCAATGAGAATTGTATTGAACTGCCGGGGGGCCGTCAAATCTCGTTTCTGCCGTCGCCCTGGGGGCGACCTGCTTCGGCCGTACAAGTGCAGGCGCTGTCCGTCGCATCTGTGGACATCCCACCTGGTACACAGATGCTTATACCCTTGCGGTATCGGAAGCCCCTGCCTGAGCGGCTACGAGCAGTAGGGGTCTTGTTGTCGCCGTCCGCCACGATAACAACCGGGTTGGCGTTAGTGGGGGCACAGACCATCGTCCGGCCGGATCAATTACCGTTTTTACAGGTGCTTAATGCGGGGGGAGAAAACGTCCGTGTCCCGGCCGGTACGGTTGTGGCACATGCCACTACGGCGTTTGCGACCCATGATTGTCCACATAGCCGGGGAGTTGTTGCTGGGGTTTCCGAGCCAAGGAGTTCGGATGATCGTTGGGTTGCTCATTTATGTGACGAAAATTCTTCCCTGTCCATGGAGCAACGTGGTGCGCTGCGTAAATTGTTGTTGACATATTCCGATGTGTTCAGCTCCGATGATTTGGATTTGGGCCGCACTTCGTTGCTTTACCATCACATTGAGACGGGCGATGCTGCCCCTATTCGATTAAATTCGCATCGGATGAGTCCTGCGGAGCGAGAACACGTACGGGGGGCAGTGGAAGACATGTTGGCTGCGGACATTATATCGCCATCTAACAGCCCATGGGGCGCTCCAGTCGTCTTGGTTAAGAAGAAGGATGGCAAATTGCGATTTTGTGTTGATTTCCGCAAATTGAATAAGATATCGGTGGCAGATGCGTACCCCCTGCCGCGTATGGATGACTCCCTCGACGCATTGTCGGGGGCTAAGTTCTTTTCCACACTGGACCTCTCTTCGGGATTTTGGCAGCTTCCCCTTGACGAGTCCTCACGGGAGAAAACCGCATTCCGTACGCCGCAGGGGTTATTTCAATTCAACTGTCTCCCGATGGGATTGAATGCGGCCCCTGCTACATTTCAAAGATTGATGGAGCTCGTTTTGACGGGGTTGCAGTGGGAGACGTGTCTTATATATTTGGACGATATTATTGTCTTCAGCCGCACATTTGATGAACATTTGACGCGGCTGGAGACAGTGTTCACGAGGATGCGTTCTGCCAAATTGAAATTCAAACCAAAGAAATGTCACCTACTGCAACGGTCCGTCCGCTATTTGGGGCACATTGTGAGTGCTGAGGGAGTGTCCACGGATCCGGAAAAGACGGCGTGCGTCCGGGATTGGCCGACTCCGGCCACCGTGGGGGATGTTCGGCGGTTTTTGGGATTTGCCTCGTATTACCGAAGATTTGTGCCGGGTTTTGCGACGATTGCGAGGCCCTTGCATCTCCTTACGGGTAAAGGACGGAAGTTTGTTTGGGGACAGCCGGAGGAGGCGGCCTTTCGGAGTCTGCGTGATCTATTGGCCACGGCCCCAACATTGGATTATCCCGATTTCGATCACCCATTCATTCTTGATACGGACGCGAGTGACACAGGTATTGGGGCGGTGTTATCACAGTCTAAAGGGGGTGTAGAGCGTGTCGTGGCGTATGGTAGCCGAGTCTTGTCTCCTGCGGAAACCCGCTACTGTGTCACTCGCAGAGAACTATTGGCAGTTGTTTTTTTCCTACGGCAATTTCGACCATACCTCTACGGTCGTTCTTTTATTGTGCGTACGGATCATGCGGCCTTGCAATATGCCCTTAAAATTGACCAGCCATCCGGACAGTTGGCACGTTGGTTGGACACACTACAGGAATTTTCCTTCCAAATTCAACATCGGAAGGGAGTGCGCCATGCGAACGCTGACGCACTTTCCAGATTACCGCGGCGCGCCCCTTGTAAATGTGAGTCATGGGGACGCATAGGTGTTCGCCGATTCCAAACCCCCCTCAGCCGCTTACGTTGGCCGTCGAGAAGTCGGACACTCCGATGGAACCGGGACCGGCTGACGGGGTTTTGAATCTGCCGCGGTCTGTCTGGATCCGGGAACAGATGATGGATGAGTCATTGGTGTCCTTGCGGAAGCGGTCTGCTAGGGACAATGGGAGTCCGAGTACGGCTATGGGGCCGCAAACCGCTCTCCGAGATGGTCTGCTTATGTGGCGGGAGGGGTTCCAGGAACGTTGGCGCCTGGTGGTACCAACGTCCTTGCGATTCGAGTTGATTAGAACCCTCCATTGTGACACTCTCTTACATTTAGGGGTGCAGAAGACCTTGTTGACGTTGCAACGTCATTATTTTTGGCACGGCATGGCGACAGATGTC